>NW_028234431.1:1733515-1741015 GCF_977035675.1 Penaeus japonicus
CGCAAGCCTGTAATGCGCGGGTGAACCACAGTCTATGTAAGTTTGTTTGTATTACAGGGATGCTATACTATCATTAACACTATACTACATTACATTATTATTATTATTATTATTAACACTATACTACATTACATTATTATTATTATTATTATTAACACTATACTACATTACATTATTATTATTATTATTATTATTAACACTATACTACATTACATTATCATTATTATTATTAACACTATACTACATTGTTACAGTGCAACGAGAAAAGGACACAGACTAATTATATATTTCTCCGAATCAGAAGCGAAATTGCACAAGTTTGCAACAAGGATCTCGGAACATAGCAACATACTTGACACTAACATACCCACACCGACCCAAATTGCACGATACTAATACAACATATCCCACACCAACGCAACTGAACCAACATGATATACGCCACACCAGCTCAACATAAACACAGCATGTATCAGAACATAGCAAACGCGGTAACAAAAGTGCGCCACATGGATACACAACATACACCAAAACAACAGAACCAACATAACATATGTCATCATAACCGATTTAACACAACACACACACACACACACACACACACAACCGAAGCAACACAATACATGACCTACAAGCAGACCACACACCAACACAACACACAGACTTCAAGCACAACACAAACCAACACAACCTCACCAACACAACCCCACCAACACCCACACCCACACACACACAAATCCTCGACCGAAACAAACACACGAACACACACCCACACACACACAAATCCTCGACCGAAACAAACACACGAACACCCACACCCACACACACAAATCCTCCATCGAAACAAACACACACCCACACCGACACACCGACACACACACAAATCCTCGACCGAAACAAACACACCCACACCGACACACCCACACACACAAATCCTCCACTGAAACAAACACACGAACACCCACACCCACACACACAAATCCTCCACTGAAACAAACACACGAACACCCACACCCACACACACAAATCCTCGACCGAAACAAACACACGAACACAGCAGTTGGCGTCATACTTAAGACACAAGAGGTTCAGGTAATCGGATCCTCTCGCTGCCAAGCTGCAGGTGCTCAAACAGTAACTTAGTAGAGGTCGTCATACCGGGGAACTTAGAGACTGGACTTCGTTGATTTCGTAACTTAGAGGGTAAACTTAGATCACTTCTAGGGTGGAAGGGGGAAGTTGAAGAGGAATAAGGAGGGAAGGAGGGCGGTAGGGGAGGGTGAGAGGAGGGGGGTAGGGGAGGGTGAGAGGTGGGGGGTAGGGGAGGGGGAGGGGGAGAGGAAGGGGGTAGGGGAGGGTGAGAGGAGGGGGGTAGGGGAGGGGAGGGTGAGAGGAGGGGGGTAAGGGAGGGTGAGAGGTGGGGGGTAGGGGAGGGTGAGAGGAGGGGGGGTAGGGGAGGATAAGAGGTGGGGGGGTAGGGAAGGGTGAAAGGAGGGGAATAGGGGAGGGTGAGAGGAGGGGGGTATGGGAAGGGTGAGAGGAGGGGGGTAGGGGAGGGGAAAAGGCGGGGGAGAGGAGTAGGAGAAAAGGAGGCGGAGGGGAAAAAGGGAGAGGAAGGAAGGGAAAATAAGATAAGAATGGGAATAAGAGGAAGGAAGGTGAAACAAGGGGAAAGTTGAATATGAAGGGAGAAAGGGGAAGGGGAAAAGAAAGGGAAGGAGGGGGAAAGGAGGAAGAAGAAGTAGGAGGGAGGGAAGAGCAAGAAGACAAGAAAAGGAAAAAAGTGCAAGAGTTAGCAAAAAGGGGAGGGAGGGACAAGACAAAAGGATGGATGGGGGTGGTGAGGAACAAGCAGAGAAGGAGCAAGAAGGAAATAAGTTTAGTTGTATAACGTGGAACAGTGAAAGGGCAGTTTTCATATTGATTTCCTGAGGAATCATTGTGATTAAATGCTTCTGAACTGAATGCAAAGGCAACTTTTCCCCCCTCTTCTTCCTATTCTTCTTCATTATCTTCTTTTCTTCTCTCCGTTTTTTTTCTAGAGTCTTTTCTTTTAGAATAATCACCATGCAAAATTTTCAATACAGAGTGTAAAATATTTCGGATTACTCATGATAACAAGTGCAATTTAAGATCAAATCTATAAGGACGAAAACGCAAACAAAGATCATCTTTAATAAGTAAATAAAAATAGATAAAAAGTGTTTAATTCACTAAGGACCCTTCAACCCATCATAACAATTAAAATATCCATTAAGACAAAATTTTCAAATAACAAAACACAAGATAATCCCACCCCCTTTTTTTAAGATTATCTCTTCTAAAGCATAAACAAACAAACCTGATAACTTTCGAGGATTAAACCCCCGAAAAATAGGTCATGAAATAATAAAATCAAAAGAAAATAAGGTGACCTGCCGTGACCTGAGTTAAGCTGGGTTTCACGGGCAAATTAAGTAACAATGAGACAGGTATCATGACCCCGGCGCATACCTTGTAAGCTGATATCGGCAGAGGTTGAGGAGAAACGGAATTAAATGAAAATAAGAGAAGGTGAAGGGACGGGGGGAGGGGGAGGAAGAGAAGGAGGAGAAAGGGTGGGGAGGGAGGGAGGGAGGGAGGGAGAGAGGGAGGGAGGGAGGGAGGGAGGGAGGGAGGGAGGGAGGGAGGGAAGAAGAAGAAGAGTGGGAAGGAAGAGAGGGGTTGGAGAGAGGGAAGAGGAGGAAGAGGATGGGAAGGAAGAGAGGGAGGGGGGAGGAGAAAGAAGAAAAAGAGATGATGAAGACGGAGAAGGAAGAATAGGAAGAGGATGATGAAAAGGAAGAGGAAGAAGAAATATAAGATAAAGGGAGAAAAGTGAGAGGAGGGAGAAAAACAGACAGACAGACAGACAACCCGACCTACAGACAGAAAGACAAACAAACTAACTGACAAACACACATACACACAGACAGACAGAAATACAGACTGTGATTGATAAACAGATTAAAAAAAAAAAAAAAAAAAAAAAAAGAGAGAGAAAAGGCCTACCAGACAACCTGAATAAAACGCCATTTAGAAAGACTGTAGCAGATGATGTTGCAGTCATAATTGCACGAGCATTATTGCAACCGTGGGATTAAGATGTCTGCGCCGACGGAACACACAGTATGATTGTTAAGATTGTTGATTTTTTTTTCGGGACATGGCAGACAAGGAAGCAAATCCCTGAGACGAACGTACTGCCGTTTTTTTTTTTTTTTTTTTTTTTTTTTTTTTTTTGGGGGGGGGTATTATTGTTTATTTTCGTTTGTCGTTGTTTGTTGTTGTTGTTGTTTTTGTTTTGTTTTTTTAATGTTTTGTTATTGTTTTATTGTTGGTTTTGTTGATATTGTTGTCTTTGTTTTTTTATTTGTATTTGTATTTGTTCTGCTTTATTCCGTCTTCCTTTCTTTTATTTACATTTTTATATTCGTTTTCCTTTTTCTCTCTCTCTGTTTTTTTCTCTTTCTCTTTTTCCTTTAACATTTTCGTTTCAGCTCTTTGTTTGTTTATGTTTCCCTACCTTTTTTTCTCTATTTCTTTCTCTCTTTATCGCTGTTTGTGCGTCCCCTTCTCTCCCTCTCCCTCTCCCTCCCTCCTTCCCCTTCCCTTTCCCTATTTCCCTCTCTTTCTCCCCTACCTCCTCTTCCCCTATCCTTCTCCTTCCCTCTCACCTTATTCATCTCCCTTTTCTACTATTTATCTCCATCTCTCTCTCTCTCTCTCTCTCTCTCTCTCTCTCTCTCTCTCTCTCTCTCTCTCTCCCTCTCCCTCCCTCCCTTCTCTCTCTCTCTCTCTCTCTCTCTCTCTCTCTCTCTCTCTCTCTCTCTCTCTCTCTCTCTCTCTCTCTCTCTCTCTCTCTCTCTCTCTCTCTCTCTCTCTCTCTCTCTCTCTCTCTCTCTGTTCCCCTCCCTCTCCCTCACCTCCTTCCCCTTCCCTTCCTTTCTCCCCTACCTCCTCTTCCCCTATCCTCCTCCATCCCTCTCACCTTCTTCATCTCCCTTTTCTACTATTTATCTCTCTCTCCCGGTTCCCCTCCCAGCAAATGTATCACAAGATAACCCTACTTTGAATCAACACGCTGCAATATTCCACGTCGTGTTATGCACCTATCAAAGGCATTGGAACACATTGCTGTGAAGGAAGACTCTGAATGCGCCATAAATATTTTCTCGTGGTTGGTTAGGTTACAGATACAAACAGGGGGCGAAGTGTTGTAATAGGGGTTCTATAAAGCCCTATTTTAGTAGTACTTTGAGGTTGTTGTTGTTGTTTTTTTGTTGATGCTGCAATGATCTTTTTTATTTTTTTTTTAGCTATCTTTTATAAGGATTATTGGTATTGTTGTAGATAATAGCATTACTTGATGGGTTTAGATATTCTTGTTGATGTCCAAAGGTTGTTAATTTCAGGTGCGTTAAAGGAAAAATAAAAACATAAAGAAAGAGGAAACAGATAAGAGGATTTGAGAAATAATGGCAGAAAAGGAAGATAAAGAAGGAAGAGATAGAGCAATATTTGTGTTTGTGTGTGTGTGTGTGTGTGTGTGTGTGTGTACGTGCATACGTGTGTGTGTGTGAGTACGTGCATGCGCGCGCGCGCGCGTGTGTGTGTGTGTATGCGTGGGTACGTCCATGCGCATGCGTGAGTGTGTGCATGCGCGCGCGCGTGTGTGTGTGTGCCGATTTTAAAAATCCCCCCACTTCTCATCGTGAAATGCCTCGACGCCGAAGGAGCGTCGCGCCGGCGATCAGCAAGTCTGATCAAAGAGCAAAATACTCTATCAAACAAACAACCAAAGCGGCGGCACGACTGCTCCCTGTGGTTGATTCGGGACGTAATATATTTCACGAAGACACGCACTCTGGTTGGCAACAAAACAAAAGGCCGGCCGCCGCTCGCCGTCCCTCCCCGACACGCGGAAACCTCTCCTTCTCCTAATTCATTATAATGCCGCCATCTGCCCTAACCTCCCGTCGGATCAATATGTCTGCCGCTCCGAGTGGGGAAAATAGGCATCTATCGCATAATACCGCTGCAATAATGGGGAGAGCGTGCGTTCCGTCGGCATGGCGTGTTGGGACAGCCTGAGCCCGGGACGTCGCACCGTGCAGTGAAGTCACGTGACAACCTTCTCTCAATGCAGCCACTCACGGCATCGCTTACATAACTCATGGCACTTAAGACCCTTGTTCTCATTGGCTGATTGTCTGTGTGTGGAGGGACTCTTGTTATGAATGTCGGAGGTGGCTATAGACGTGCTTTTTCTTTTTTCTTTTTTTTTTTAAGGTTGTGTTCGTTTTTAATGTTCGTTCTTTTCTTTAGATCTATCTTTTTTTTTCTCGGTTTCATTATAGAGAAAGGATATAGAGGAACTAATCTTGTGGATGTTATAAAGTAGCGAAAGGGCGCTCATTACAATAACTGGAGCTTCAGAAAATGGCGCACCGACCGAAAATCAACATGAACAACAACAACAACGTAAGCTCAACGCAAGAAAAAGGGAATCATTAATCGCCTTTTTAATCGATGGAATTTCACGTCATACCTTAACGTAAGAGGAAATTTCTCGCACGTAACTAATTATTCAAAGTTAGAACAACGTGTCCAGGGATTTCATATATCACAGAATGTTTGTGAAACGTATCATTAATCTAAACTCAACTCTGGCCATACGATATCATTCTCGTGTTTTCCTGTTTTATACGATTCAAAAAAGGAAAAAAAGAGAGAGAGAAAGAGAGAAAAAAAAAACTCTAAATCCGACCAGAGATCATATTCATAATAGTATTACTAATATTGCCTCAATCCGTTCATTATTCGAAGGGATATCATCATAGCCTTTGGGTGAAGAACGATGCAAAACGACGAGGAGTTAGATTGAAAACAGGTCTTTTCCTCCCCGCTTTTAGCCTTGCAAAAGACGAGTGAGTCTCTTTGATGCAATGCCGGTAGGAAAGGGGGTGAAATCAGGGAACGGGGGAGTTGTTGCAAGTTGCAAATTGCAATGGATGTGCGTATGGTGGTATACGAGCTTATTCGAGGCTGGAAAAGAAAATCTATCGGCGACGTTGATGGCATAATTAGCACCGGGAAAATACAAGGACGGCAATAATTATGATGAAACGAGATTAGATTTTCGACGGCAGGGATGGTGTCGATTGAGCCGTAGATCAGGGACGATGACAAAGACTCATTCAAGAACAGGATTATGGCGGAGGTATAAGAGAGATAGAGACTAACCAAATTATATCGTATAGCAAGAAACGCAAGGGAAATAAACAAAGAGAGAGATAGAGAGAGAGAGAGACGAGAGAGAGAAAGAGAGAGAGAGAGAGAGATAAAGAGAGATGAGAGAGAGAGAGAGAGAAAGAGAAAGAGAAGGAGGGAGGGAGGGAGAAAAAGAGAGACCCAGCACACACACACAAAAAAAAAAAAAAAAAACATCGACAACAACAAAAGGTAAAATCACCTTCCAGTCGTGCGCCGCCGGAAATAAGAGCGAACGAAACAGTTATGGCATTCCCATCACATCCATCCTCTAGCCTGCCTCCCTCACTCCCCCCTCCCCCCCTCCCCCCTCCAATCCCCCTTTCCTCCCATCCCCCTTCCCCTTCCCATCCCCCTTTCCTCCCATCCCCCTTTCCCCCCTCCCATCCCCCTTTTCCTCCCATCCTCCCTAGACTTAACACGTACCCCCTCCCTGCACCCTACACACACCCCTCCCCCCTTCCCCTTCCCCTCCCCCCAGTCTGTCAGAGCCTTCGTTCCTCCACCAGGGACCGCCAGCATCAGAGAACATCCCCCGCGGCGGCTGTTTGAACAATCTCATTACGCCTCCTGCCCAAAATCTCTCTTCGTACTAATATCGGCCCCCCTCAAACCCTCTTTCTCTCTCTCTCTCTCTCTCTCTATCGGCCTCTCTCTATCGGCCTCTCTCTCTCTCTCTCTGCCTCGGCCCTACTCTCTCTCTCTCTATCTATTTCTCTCCCTGTCTCCCCTTCTCTCTCTCTCTTTCTATCTTTATCTATCTATCTATCTATCTATCTATCTATCTATCTATCTCTCTCTCTCTCTCTCTCTCTCTCTCTCTCTCTCTCTCTCTCTCTCTCTCTCTCTCTCTCTCTCTCTCTCTCTCTCTATCTCTCTATATCTATCTATCTCTATCTCTCTCTCTCTCTCTCTCTCTCTCTCTCTCTCTCTCTCTCTCCCTCTCTCTCTCTCTCTCTCTGCCTCGGCCCTACCCTCTCTCTCTATCTCTCTATCTATTTATTTCTCTCCCTGTCTCCCCTTCTCTCTCTCTCTCTCTCTCTCTCTCTCTCTCTCTCTTCGTGCCTGCCCCGCCACCCCCCCCCCCTGCCACCCTCCGTCAGAGGCCTTGCTTTGCCCTGCCAGCGACGCCTCTCCCCACGACCTCAGCCGGAAGCGTTGGGGTCGTAGGGGTGGGTGAGAGGTAGAAGTGGGGGAGGGGGAGGGGGA
>NW_028234431.1:1746015-1753515 GCF_977035675.1 Penaeus japonicus
CATCCAGCCAGCCCCCATAAACCTCTCCCTACCCGCCGTCCCATCCTCCATTCGCCCTTTCCCTCCCCCTCCCTCCCTAACCCCTACCCCTAAACCCGCTCCCTCACCACCACCCCCATCCCCTACCTGTGGTTATGTGGGGGAGTGGTGAGTGGTGTCGCGGTGGGGGTGTGTGTTTTGGGTGTGTTGGGGTGTTGGGGGGGTGGCTAGTTTTGAGTCCTTCTACTCCTCCCTTTGCCCCTACACCCGTAACCCTACTCCTCCTCCCTAACCCCACCCCCCCTAAACCCTACCCCACCCCAATCCCCCACCCACCCCTCTCTTCGTACTCCATAGAAACTGCCCCACATGGGCCCCTACCTCGGCTCTCTTTCTCCCTTATGTTAGCGTCTCTGCCCATGCGCGCCGCCCGCTCTTCGCCATTAGCTGTTTCTATTGTCTGACATATAGACGCTGAGTCGCTTATCATGGGCGGCGCTCTGCCATTGTTGTTTCCAGGTTTTATTTCCTCCTCCTCCTACTCTCTTCCGAAAAAAACCCTCTCGTCTCGTTTCTCTCTCTCTCTCTCTCTCTCTCTCTCTCTCTCTCTCTCTTTATTTATCTCTCTCTCTCTCCCGCTTTATTTATCTCTCGCTCTCTCTCTCTCGCTTTTGCTCTCTCTCCCGCTTTTGCTCTCGCTCTCTCAATCTCCTTCTCTCTCTCTCTCTCTCTCTCTCTCTCTCTCTGTCTATCTCTGTTGCTGTCCCTCTTGGTCACGTTGTCTGTCTGTCTCTGTCGCTATCTCTGTCTCTGACTCTCTCTCTCTCTCTCTCTCTCTCTCTCTCTCTCTCTCTCTCTCTCTCTCTCTCTCCTCTCTCATTCATCTCCTCTCTCTCTCTCTCTCTCTTTCCTCTCCTTTCCGCGCTTTCCGTATTTTTTTTGAGTGTGTGTGTTGGGTAAAAATTGGGGGTGTTTTTTTTTTTCTATAAATGTATTCTTTTTACACCTTTGCGGCTGTTGCTTTTGAAGTTGTATTGAACATTCTTGTTAGTCTGAACACTGATTTTTTCACCTCTTCCTCCTCTTCCTCTTCTTCTTCATTACCATCAGTATCTTTTTCTTTCTTCTTTTTCCTTTTTCGTCGTTATTTCTATTTTCTTCCGCTTCTTCGTTTTCTTCAATTTCTTTTTTTCTTCTTCTTTTTCTCCTCCTCCTCCTACTCCTCCTCCTCCTTCCTCTCCTCCTTGTCTTACAAACCTTCTTCATTCTCTTCTCTTCTCTCTCTCTCTCTCTCTCTCTCTCTCTCTCTCTCTCTCTCTCTCTCTCTCTCTCTCTCTCTCTCTCTCTCTCTCTCTCTCTCTCTCTCTCTCTCTCTCTCTCTCTCTCTCTCACCAGTCAGTGATCCTTAACCTTCCCTGCATATCAATTTCACTCTCCATGAATCAGTTTCATCGCGTGCGTAACCGTATATGAAGACTCGTCGCATATTTTGGCTTCCAGAACCTTCCAGAACCACCGTCCTTATATTCCATACGCTACCTCACACCCACACTCCAGTACCTCTTTCATTCAACGAGTTTTGTTGCATGGTTTTTTGTTGTTTTTGTTTTGTTTTGTTTTGTTTTTCGTTTGTGTTTTTTTTTTAATTTGGTGGGTTTGTTTGTGTCATGCTTTTTTTTTAGTTTGTTTGTTTTGTTTGATTGTTTTGGTTTTGTTCTGTTCGTTTTGTTGAGATTTTTTGTTTGTTTGTTTGTTGGTTTATTAGTGTATGGACTTTTTTTTAGTCTCTTTATTTTGTTATTTCCTTATCCATTTATGTTATTGAATTATTTTTGTCTTTCTTTTCTTCATTCACGTAGTCATCTCATTATCCGTACCCGTTTTTTTTTCTTTTTCTTTTTTTCTTTTTCTTTTTTTTTTTTTTTTTTTTTTTTTTTTTTTTTTACTAAACATATCTAGAGTATTTTTAGCTTATCGGATTGTTATCATCTAATCAGGTCGAAACTAGTGCTTATTTTACATTTGTTGTGAAACAGGTAATTCGCTCGTTTATTACGTGATTACCTAAAAGTATGACATAACTGTATATCTCGAGATTCACTTTGGGTTTATTATGTAATTTATGTCTCTATCTATCTTTCTATCTATACATATATACATGCACACACACACACACACACACACACACACACACACACACACACACACACACACACACACACACACACACACATATATATATATATATATATATATATATATATATAGAGAGAGAGAGAGAGAGAGAGAGAGAGAGAGAGAGGAGAGAGAGAGAGAGAGAGAGAGAGAGAGAGAGAGAGAGAGAGAGAGAGAGAGAAATGGATATATATATATATATATATATATATATATATATATATATATATATATATATATATATATATATATATATATATATATATATATATACATACATATATTTGTTGGTCTCTTCTTAATAACCGATTATCTTCAAATTGTCTCAAAATCATTCCAAATTAATCGTAAAAAAACATTCCTAGCTTACTTTTCCCTTCCCTATTCCATTATATTTTGCGTTATTCTTATTCTTTTTCTATCGCTAATCTTTTATTACATTTTATTCTTCCTCTTTTTTTTTTTCTCTCTCTCTCGCCCAAATTCCCATGTTTTGTCCAGTGGGCGTTTTCTACGTATCCAGAACGCTTTCGTGATTGGCTCATAAATCTCTGACGTAAGCGGTATTGGTCAGTTTTCTGCGCATCATTTCCAATCTCATTTTTCCACCCATACTTTTCATTAACTTCTTTATTATTATTATTTTTTGTATCTTTATTATCGTCATTATTATGATCTTTATTATTTTTATCTTTATTGTTATCAGTATCTTTACTATTGTTATTATTGATATTATTATAATTGGCATGATTATTTTCATGATCATTTTTTATCATAATTGTTATCTTTATTATCATTATCATTATTATTTGCATGATCATTATCATCATGATTGTTATCATCATTATCATTAACATTATCAATACTATTAAGATTATTAACATCATCGTCAATATCATGATCATCACTACCATTATTGATGTTATCATGATAATTATTGTTGTGATAACAACATTGTTATTATTATTAATAATATTAAAATCATTTTTTCTATTATGATTATAATTATTGTCCTTGAATCGTCTTTCCTTCTTATTTTTTCCTCTCTTCTTCTTTCTTCCTTCCTTCCATTCATTTTTTCTTTCCTCTTCTTATTTACTATCCTCCATCACTTTCTTCTCTTTCACTTCTTCCTTTCTTCCTTCCTTTCACCACCTGTTTTATTCTCTCCCCTTTCAGTACCCCCTCCCCTCCCCTCCCCCTCCCCCTCCTTTTCTTGACACACCATCATCTTGAGGTCCAAAAAGGAGGCGGTTTCTCCCCACTCTTCGCACTCTTCAAAGGATCTCTTCCGTCTCTCTCTCTCTCTCTCTCTCTCTCATTCTTCTCCAACGGCCTTATCCCTCCCTCTCAAGTCCCCCGACTCCTCTCCCTCTCGCGTCCCTCCTCTCTCACTCGACTCTCTCTCTCTCTCTCTCTCTCTCTCTCTCTCTCTCTCTCTCTCTCTCTCTCTCTCTCTCTCTCTCTCTCTCTCTCCTCTCCCTCTCTTTCATTTCCTTCTCCTCTTCCACCCTCCATCCCAGTCCCCCCTCTCTCTCTACCCTACCCCCTCCTCCACCCTCCCTCCCTACACTCCTCTATCTCTCTTTCTCTCTCTTTCTCTCTCCCTCTCTCTCTTCAGACCCCCTTCGTCAGCGTGCCTCTTAACGATCCATTTCAATCCATACAAGGGCCGCCAACCAGACCTGCAACGATGCCGCAAGATCGAGTCGGGGTTGCAAGTACCTTCTTCATACTCCGCCTCCCCTTCTCGAAGCATCTACAGAGGGAGAGATGGAGGTGGAGAGGATAGGGGGAGGGAGGGGGAGGGTAATGGGAGGGGAGGTGTATAGAGAGGTAGTTTAGGTGGAGGGAGGGATGGAAGGGGATGGGAGGGTAGGTATTTGGAGGGAGTTTAGGTGGAAGGATTGAGGGAAAGGGAGGGAAAAGGGGGGAAATGGGGTAGGGAGGGGGATGGGAGGTAAGTATTTGGAGGGAGTTTAGGTGGTAGGAGGGAGGGAAAGGGAGGGAAAATGGGGGGAGGGAGGGGGATGGGAGGTAGGCATATTGAGGGAGTTTAGGCAGAAGGAGAGAGGGGGGGAGGGGGGAATGGTGGTGGGAGGGTAGCGATATATATATATATATATATATATATACATAGAGAGAGAGAGAGAGAGAGAGAGAGAGAGAGAGAGAGAGAGAGAGAGAGAGAGAGAGAGAGAGAGAGAAAGAGAGACAGTGAGACAGGCAAACAATCATCAGAGAGAGAGGGGGGGAGGGGGAGGGGGGGGGGCGGGGGGTGGAGGGGGGGGAGGGGAGGGAGGGGGGGAGGGGGGGGGGAAGGAGTTATATAAAAAAAAGATTATTTAAAGCATCTTCCTCCTTAAAAGAGAATCAATTCATTAGTGAAGATATAATTAACGCAAACATATACCCCAAGTTTTCAATACCTTTTGCTACATAAATATATGATACAATTATTAACTTATAAGATATGATAATATGATATTGACAGAGTCGGTACTAATGAGCAGATAAATACATAGATAATTAGATTAATAAATAAACGCACATAGGTGAGTAAAATTATGTATAAATGGTGAATCTTCGCGCGAGTGGTATGTGTGTGTGTGTGTGGTGGGAGGGGGGAAGGGGGGAGGGGGGGTAGAGAGCAGGATTTAAGGAGGAACGGAGGTAAGAGGGGGGGAAGGGGAGGGGGAGGGGGAAGGGGGAGGGGGAGGGGGGAGTAGAGCCATAAGGAGCGAGTTTCAAGGAGGAAGTATGGTGTTGTTAAAGCGAATAGGTACGGAACGTAGAGGGCACAGGTAGGTAGTGGAGGGGAGGAGGTAGAGTGAAGGGGGGGAGGGGGGGAGGAGGTAGGGTGTTAAGGGATGTTTGAGGATGGGGAGGGGGGGGAGGGGGGCAAAGTGGGACGGTCAGCGAACCTTTGCGTGCCACAATGCAAGACGTAGGGGGTTATGGTGTGGTTTGAAGGGGGTGGGTGGTGGTGGGGGGGGGTGTTGAGGGGCACTATAGGGGTAAGGCAGGAAGAGAAGAGAACGGTAAAGGAGATATGGGTGTGGGTGGGGAGGGGGAGGGGATGCATTGCAGGGACGGGTGGTAGAAAACAAGTAGAGGGGAGGGGGAGGGGGGAGGAGTGAGAGGGGAGGGGGGAGGGGGTGTATTTGTAAGGGCAGGTGCAAGAGTACAGGTAGAAGGGAGGAGTGTGCATAGGGAGAACCTGAGGGCATTGTATGGGCAAGAAAAGGGAGGACGATGGATAGAACGAAACTAAGGAGGAGGAGGAGGAGAAGGAGGAAGGGACAGGAAAGGGAATGGGAGAAGGGACAGGAGAAGGGATGGAGGAAGGGAAGGATAGAAGGATAGAAGATACAGGAGAGAGGGGAGAGGAAAGAAGGGAGGGAGAGGGAAGAAGGGATGGAGAGGGGCAAAGGGAGGGAGGGAAGGGGGTAGAAGGTATAGAAGAGAGATGAGAAGGAGGAAGGGAGGAAGAGGGGCAGAAGTAGGAGAAGGGAGAGAGAGGGAGTCGAAGGTGTAGGAGTGAGGGAAGAGGGAGGAAGGGAGGAAGGGAGGGAGGGAGAGGGGTAGAAGGTATAGGAGAGAGAGGAGGACGAGAGGGAGGGAGTGTGGGCGTGAGGTAAGGAAGGGCGTTTTAGGATGGAGGGAGCGTATGGTCTTTACCATATGACAACACATGTGGGTCACTGCACTAGGGTCACCTGCATACGAAATACCTTAGTACATTTACTACGTGCTCTCTCTCTCTTTCTTTCTTTCTTTCTCTCTCTCTCTCTCTCACTCTATCTCTCTCTCTTTCTCTCTCTCTCTCTCTCTCTCTCTCTCTCGCCCTCTCTCGCCTCTCTCTCTCTCCCCCGTCTCTCACTCTCCCCCGATCTCTCTCTCTTTCTTCTCTCCCTCTCTCTCTCTCTCCTTCTCTCATTCTTCTCTACCTCTTTCTCTCTCTCTCATTCTTCTCTCCCTCTTTCTCTCTCTCCTCTCTCTCTCTCCTCCTCTCTCTTTCACGGCTTCTTTCATTCTCCTCTCCTCTCCTTTCTCTCTCTCTCTCTCTCTCTCTCTCTCTCCTCTCCTCTCTCTCACTCTCTCTCTCTCTCTCGTTTTTGAGTTTCTCGCTCTTCTCTCTCTCTCTTTCTCTCTTTCCTCTCTCCTCTCTCTTCTCTCTCTCACTCCTTTCTCCTCTCCTCGCGCGGGGGGGGCTCCTCCTCTCTCATCTCTCTCCCTCTCTCTCTCTCTCGTCTGGAGGCCCACCAAACCTCACTCTCTCTCCACACTCAAACTCACAAACACTCTCATCACCCTCACAAGAACAAACCTCTCACACCAACCCCCCTCTCTCTCCTCCCTCAACCTCTCTCTCTCTCACCCAACTCTCTCTCTCTCTCTTTTCTAGCTCAACAACACTCTCTCTCTCAAACCCATTTTCAACACAGATCCCCTCTCTTCCTCTTTCATTCCTCTTCTCCCTCTCTCTCTCTTCTCCTCTCGCCTCCTCACTCTCTCCTCTTTCTCTCGCTCCTTCTTTCTCGCTCTCTCTCCTTCTCTCTCCTCATCTCGCTCTCTCTCTCTCCTCTCTCTCCTCTCTCTCTCTCCTTCTCTCCATCTCCCTCTCTGCTCTCTCATCATCTCTTCTCGCTCTTGCCCATCTCTCTCTTCTCTCTCTCTCTCTCTCTCTCTCGCTCTCTCTCTCTCTCTCTCTCTCTCTACTCTCTCTCTCTCTCTCTCCCTCTCTCTCTCTCTCTCTCTCTCTCACTCTCTCTCTCCTTCTCTCTCTCTCCTCCCCTCTCTCTCTCTCCTTTTCTCTCTCTCTCTCCTCTTCTCGCTCCTCCTCTCTCTGGTGGTTGTTTTGTTTTTTCATGGTAATCATTTCTTTTTTATCTTTATTTTCTTATCTCCCTTTTTCTTTGTTGATAAAGCTAGTTTCTTCAGGTTTGTCTCAACTAGGTATCTATCTATATAACCTCTGTTTTATCATTGTCTCCTTCCTCTCTCTCTCTCTCTCTCTCTCTCTCTCTCTCTCTCTCTCTCTCACTTCCTCTGCATGTGTGTATGTACCCCTCTATGTTACTCTGTTTCACATACGAATACAAATACACATATAAACTCAAACACAAACACACACCCACTCAAAATAAATATATGCATTCGTTCACATACACAAACCACATAGCCGGAAACACATAAACAATAGCCGTGCAAAAAAAAAAAAAAAACTTTTTTACCAATGTATACCTAATACTACACTCAAACTATCACATTATGTTGCCCACTCCCTCTCAACATTGATATCACTTTGATCTAAGTGTTCGTTTTACATACAAGTTTGTTTGT
>NW_028234431.1:1783515-1788515 GCF_977035675.1 Penaeus japonicus
AATATCCCTAATCCTTCTACTACACTCTCCTCCCTACCACCTCTCCCTCTCACCCACACCACCTCCTCCTCTCCTTCTCCCCTTCACACCCTTCCACCCTCACCTCCCTACTCTCCCTCCCCTGCGCCCTCTTCCCCCCACCTCTTCCCTCCCCTCCCTCCACTCTACACTAACAAAACCCCTACAACCCCCTCCCCCTCCCCCCACCTCCCCTCCCTCTACTCAGACTCCTGCTCGTATAATCCTGTGCCAGCGCAGGGTGTGGGTTGGGTCCCCCTCCCCCCTCCTCTCCTTCTCCGCTGTCGGTCATTCCCCTTTCTTGTCCCCCCCCCCCCTCCTTCCTTCCTCCTCCTCCTCCTCCTCCTCCTCCCTCCTTCTCTCCTCTATATCTCCTCTTCCTTTTCTTCTCTTCTTATTTTTTTCTTCCCTTTTGTCTCCTTCTTTTTTTTTTCTCTCTCTCTCTCTCTCCCCCCCCCCCCTCTCTCTCTCTCTCTCTCTCTCTCTCTCTCTCTCTCTCTCTCTCTCTCTCTCTCTCTCTCTCTCTCTCTCCTCTCCCTCTCTCTCTCTCTCTCTCTCTCTCTCTCTCTCTCTCTCTCTCTCTCTCTCTCTCTCTCCTCTCTCTCTCTCTCTCTCTCTCTCTCTCTCTCTCTCTGTCTGTCTGTCTCTCTCTCTTCCTTCTCCCTCTCTCTCTCTCTCTCTCTCTTTTTCTCTCTCCTCTTCTCTCTCTGTCTCTGTCCTCTGTCTCTCTCTCTCTCCTCTCTCTCTCCTTCTCTCTCTCTCTCCTCTCTCTCTCTCTCTCTCTCTCTCTCTCTCTCTCTCTCCCCTCTCCCTCCCCCTCTCTCTCCCCTCTCTCTCCTCTTGTCTCTCTTCTCTCTCTCTCTCTCTCTCTCTCTCTCTCTCTCTCTCTCTCTCTCTCTCTCTCTCTCTCTCTCTCCTCTTCCTCTTCTTCCTTCTCTTCCTCCTATTCCTCCCTCCCCCTCCTTTCTGTTCCTCCTCTTCCTTCCATCGTCTTCTCCCTTTCATCTTCCTCCCTTACCAATCTCCTTTTCCTCCTCTTCCCCCCTCTACTCTCCTTCCTCCTTCTCTACCTCACTCCTCTCCCACTTTCCCTTCTCTTTCTCTCTTCCTCTACCTCCTCTTCCATTGCCCCACTTCCACCCCTCTACCTCCCTCCTCCTTCTCCTCCCCCTTTATCTCCATCCTTCTATACCTCCTCCTCCTTCTCTACCTCCCTCCTCTACCTCCGCCTCTCTCCTCTACCTCCTACTCTTCCTCCTCCTCCTTCTCTACCTCCTCCCTCCTCTACCTCTTCCTCCTCTACCTCCGCCTCTCTCCTCTACCTCCTACTCTTCCTCTTCCTCCTTCCCTACCTCCCTCCTCTACCTCCTCCTCCTCCTCCTCCTCCACCTTCCCTCTTCCCTCCCCCTCCCCCACTCACCCTTCTGCATTCCATTATCCCGCCTAGTCTGCAGTTCCATCCTTCCTTGAGGCAATTTTCTCTCCTTCCATTCAATCACGTTTTCTATAACGTCTTCGTCGTATTTATGTATTCCCTCTTTCGTGTTCTTTTTTTTTCTTTTCTTTTTTTTTTTTGAGAGAGAGAGAGAGAGAGAGAGAGAGAGAGAGAGAGAGAGAGAGAGAGAGAGAGAGAGAGAGAGAGAGAGAGAGAAAGAAGAGAGAGAGAAGAGAGAGAGAGAGAGAGAGAGAGAGAGAGAGAGAGAGAGAGAGAGAGAGAGAGAGAGAGAGAGAGGAGAGAGAGAGACAGAGATAACGGTCATTGTATTTTTTTATTTTTTTATTTTTTCGCATCATCCTCATTATCATTATCGTCATTATCATCATCGCTGTCATTGTCATTTGATAATACCATTGCTACTAAACATATCCTGTTACTTTCTACTACTACTGCTACTACGACTGCTGTATCATTGATACTATGAGTACTTCGTAGTACTACAGAAGCACCTCCCCCAACCCCCCCCAACCCCCATCCTCTCTCTCTCCCGCCTCCTCCTCCCGTTCCCACTCATTCTTACTCTTCCTCCTACTCCTCCTCCACCTATTCTCTACTCCTCTTTCCTTACTTTCTTCCTCTACTTTCACCACCTTTTTTATCCTTCTCTCTCCTCCTCCTCTTTCCCCACTTCCCTCCTCCTCCTCTCCCACATTCATCACCTCTTTCTTTCTCCTTCCACCCTCCCTTCATCGTCTCCTTACTTTCTCTCTCCTTCTCTCTTCCCCCTCTCCATCCCTCCTCTTCTTACTCCCTCTCCCCTCCAAATGCCTCTCTCCTTTTCTATATCCACCTCCTCCCCTTCTCTCCCCTCCTCCCCTTCTCTCCTCGATCTCTTACACCCCTCCTTCTCCTCCCCCTCCCCTCCACCTTCCACCCTTTGCCCCTTTTCCTCTCCCCTCCCCTTGACCCTTCCACTTCTTTCCTTCTCTCTCCTCTTACCTCCTTCCCCTCTCTCCTCCTCCTCCTCCTCCTCCTCCTCCTCCTCCTCCCTCTCTGTCTTCTCCCCCTCTCTCTTAATACTTCTTGTCAGCTCAGGTTTGATTTTTCCTATCAAGTGTAGCCTGTGCTTCCTCCCTAACTCTATTATTTATGTTGCAGGTATATATCAATGTTGCCACATGCTCTTTACTGTGTGGGTGTGTAGGTGTGTGAACGGAAGATGTGTGTTTGTGAATTTGTTTGTGTGTGTGTTTGTTTGTTTACGCATTTTTTTGTGTGTGTTTCTTTGTTTGTTTATGCATTTTTTGTGTGTTTGTGTGTGGTTGTGTGTCATTGTTTGTATACTCATTTTGTGTGTGTGTGTTTGTGTGTGTTTGTTTGTTTACGCATCTTATTTTAAGTTTGTGTGTTTTTTTTTTTTTACATATAATTGTCTATACTCCTGTAAAACGTGTCGTTGTATAGGAATTTGTGGCAAAAGCATTGGTTACTTAACTGATGACAAAAATACCGATAATATATATAGTGGTAAGATAATGATAATCCTAATGATACTAATGACAATGATAACGATTAATCTATCGATGAAAAAAATAACAACAACAATATTAATAATAACATAGATAATAATTACAATAACACCAACAATGATAATAACATCATGAATAACTATAGTAATAACAACAAAAAATATAATAAAGATAATAACATCGAAATACCCATACTCGAAAGAAAGACTTTAACTCAGTAAAATACATTTCATAAAGTCAATTTGATAATCATTATTCAACATTTACCATCAAATCAACGAGACGCCGACGGTAAATATCAAAGCAACATCACTATCATTATTGCATTTCAATCACTATCATCACCATCATTATCACCATCAACACCATCAACCATATGAATTCACGTAAGCAACTCGCGTATCTGTTTACAATCATTGTCTCTTTGCATCAAATGATTACTATCGATGCATGCAATATTGCTTTTGTTTCATTGCATTTCTTTTCGTCTCTTCTGCCTCTCTCTTTCATTTTTTCCGTGGTTTGTACTTTTTTTTGTGATTATGCGTATCTCTATATTTTCGTTACAGTGGTTATATTCTCTCGCTCATTCTCATTTTCTCTGTCTGTCTGTCTCTCTCTCTCTCTCTCTCTCTCTCTCTCTCTCTCTCTCTCTCTCTCTCTCTCTCTCTCTCTCTCTCTCTCTCTCTCTCTCTCTCTCTCTCTCTCTCTCTCTCTCTCTCTCTCTCTCTCTCTCTCTCCCTCTCTCTCTCTCTCTTTCTTTCTCTCTCTCTCTCTCTCCCTCTCTCCTCTATCATCACATTTCTCTTTACTACTACAATTATTCCACACCTTCTCCCTCCGTCACTCCTCCACCCCGCCCCCCCCCCCCGCCCCCTCTCCTTCCTCTCAACTCTGGACGGTTTCTAGGTTACTACCTCCCCCAGCCCCCACCTACGTTCTCACCCCCCCTTCCCCCTCTTCACCTTTGCCTGCAATCCATGGGTTTCCCCTACTTCTATTATCCACAGGTGCAACGCAGCTCTCTCTCTGTCTGTCTCTCTGTCTGTTGTTCTTTCATTCTCTTGCTCTCTCTCTCTCTCTCTCTCTCTCTCTCTCTCTCTCTCTCTCTCTCTCTCTCTCTCTCTCTCTCTCTATCTTTTCTCTCTCTCTCTCTCTCTCTCTCTCTCTCTCTCTCTCTCTCTCTCTCTCTCTCCCTCTCTCTCTCTCTCTCTCTTCTCTCTCCTCTCTATCTCTCTCTCTCACTCTTTTTCTTTCTCTCTCTCTTTCTCTCTCTCCTCTCTATCTCTCTCTCTCTCTCTCTCTCTTTTTCTTTCTCTCTCTCTTTCTCTCTCTCTCTCTCTCTCTTTCTCTCTCTCTCTTTCCTCTCTCTCTCTCTCTCTCTCTCTCTCACTCTCCCTCTCTCTCTCTCTCTCTCTCTCTCTCTCTCTTTCTCTTTTCTCTCTCTCTCTTTCTCTTTTCTCTCACTCTCACTCTCACTCTCTTCTCTCTCTCTCCTCTCTCTCGCTCTCGCTCTTGCTCTCGCTCTCTCTCTCGCTCTCTCTCTCTCTCTCTCTCTCTCTCTCTCTCTCTCTCTCTCTCTCTCTCTCTCTCTCTCTCTCTCTCTCTCTCTCTCCCTCTCCTTATACAAAAACAAAGAACAAGATCTCTTTCTTCACTGATCTTGGAGATGTAGCTACGCCATCCTTTCCCCCCACGCCAATTTTCCCCTTCTCTCACCCCACCTCCCTTCCCCATCCATTCACCCCCCTCCCCCCTCCCCCCTACCATATCTACAACTCAGGTATCCTGCCACAACGCCCACCCAAATCCCACCCTTTACTTACTCCGCCCACCGTCTAGCTCAAACCTTATACATTTGCCCACTTCTCTCTCTTTCTCTCTCTCTCTTTTCTTCTCTCCATCTTTCTCTATCTCTTCTTCTCTCCATCTTTCTTTCTCTCTCTCCTCTCTCTCTCTCTCTCTCTCTCTCTCTCTCTCTCTCTCTCTCTCTCTCTCTCTCTCTCTCTCTCTCT
>NW_028234431.1:1793515-1806015 GCF_977035675.1 Penaeus japonicus
CTCCAGTTGCATGTTAATTACCGGTGTCGACGTAGGTAATCATAAAGGTCTTAATATCTCGCTTTTGGGCTGTGCCAGACCTAGTTTGACCTTTGCCCCCAACACCCCTCCCTCGCCCCCCTTCTCAACCACCCCGGACGCTATCCTTAATCCAAATTCTCCTGACCTTTGACCTCCTCGGCCTCGCTCTCCATACCACAACGCCGATAAACCCCTTTTCATTCAGCCTTAAATTCACATCTAACCTTTGAAAGCGTCATGCATTAGGAGCTAGTGCTTATTTCGTCGCCCCTCTCGATATCTGACCTCCCGTGACCTTGAAGTCTAATCTGACCTCCTCCCTTTTGGATTAATCTCTTATCTAATCCTCAGATTCGAAGGTTTCGCCTCTATGAACAAAAGGCTTATTCAGGGTAACGAGGTCCTCCTTTTAACGTAAGGATGCCATTGGTTTGGGGGGCATGAAGGCATATCCACCCGACATGCATATCAACAGACAAAAATGTATGGATGGAGATGTATAATCTTAAAGTTACATGTTTGGCCTTGTGACATTGTTCATCTCTCATTTATTTTCACTTGCATTCGTCACAATGGACTCACAATATTACAGCATTACGCATGGCAGCGCAACAGCATGCGGGCATACGATGTTCATGAAGCACAATAGCATGCAGGTATACAGTGTTCAGTACAGCAACATGTAGGCATAACAATAACATAACACTATAACAATATGCGTGTATACGATGTATAACAATATGCAGTATAATGTGGAACACTGTATACCAATATGTGTGCATACAATGTTCAGTAGAATAGAATACCTTTTTTTTTTTTTTTTTTTATTAGAGATAAACGGACGCCAACACTTTCTGGAATACCCTTGCCAACGCCCCCTCGACTCCATGATCCCTCGAAGACAGGTCATTGCCCGATAATGACCCAATACATCGCCTCTCTTTCTTTTGCTCTCTCACACTCACTCAGTATCAATCCGTCCCCTTTCTTCCATTTCCTGGATTTATTCCCCTTTATATATTTATTTCTCCCCTTTCGCTCTTTCCAAAAAAAGAGGATATATTGGACTTTTTTTTTTTCTTCTTCTTTTACTTACTTCTTAAACCTTTAAAAAAAAGAAAGAAAGAAAAAAAAAATCATGTGACGTCTCATCCTGTCGCATCACTTTTCCTCCTCCTCCTCCTTCTTCTTTTCCTTATTTCGACGTATCTATTCGTATCTGAACTCTCGAGTCCTGGCGTCTTGGGTAAAGCTTCGGCGCTGAGCTTCCCTTCTTCTTTAGGTTAGTCGGTAGGTAATCAGGTGTTCTCCGGCTGCTTAAAGTCCATGTTACTCGCCGTACTCTGGTGCAGACGTTGCGAATACCAGGTCACTTTCCTCCATGCCCTTACAAGCCTCTTTGCCTCCTTGGTATCGTGGTATCATCTATCTATGCTTTACTGATTTTTTTCTTCTCTTTATCACCCTTTTCTGTGCCTTTCTCTTGATGTATTTTTTGCTTCATTGACTTTATCTTAGTCTCTGTGTGTCTTTTTCTGTCTGTCAGGTTCTAAAGCGTCTTCTTTACCTTTAAAAAATAAATAAATAAAAAAGAGGAGGAAAGAAAAATGTCTTACATTTCTATCACTTGCTCTTTATTCCTTTCCATGTTTCATTTTTTTAAACATTTCATGTGTACCCTTTTCTCCCTCCTGTTACATTTTTATCCCATTCACTTTATCCCTATCTACATCTCTTAAGATTTAATTTCTATACCATTCTATTAAACTATACCAC
Source organism: Penaeus japonicus (assembly GCF_977035675.1). Lineage (NCBI taxonomy): Eukaryota > Metazoa > Arthropoda > Malacostraca > Decapoda > Penaeidae > Penaeus > Penaeus japonicus. Next base: position 1,795,313 of record NW_028234431.1, read on the forward strand.
AATGTTACCAACCCTTCCCTTCTATGCATTAGTCCTCTCTTTTACCATGCCTCTCCATGCTTCCATGCCTTATTATCCCCAACCACTGTATCCCTGTGGGTCGGCAGGTACCACTCCTACGCCCCTCTCCTCCCCTCCCCCCTCCCCTCCCCCCTCCCTATACCCCTTTCGTAATCTGATTTCTATGTAACTGGTGTTTGGCGGTTCGTCCCATACCCTTGTCATACACGCACTTATCCTGTTCTGAATATTATCGCATCATTAAAGACTGCTCATGGGGGGTCTTTTATTCCTTATTGTTCTCTACACCTGTTTATACCTCTTTTGTTTATCTTTCTTTCTTTCTCGCTCTATCTATATTTCTATCTGTTTCTAAATCTATTAATCTATCTGTCTCTATCTATTTTTGTCTATACATCATTTGCTTGTCTATCTATTTATATATCTACCTAACTATCTATCTATCTATCTATCTATCTATCTGTCTGTCTATCTATTTGACTCTCTCTCTCTCTCTCTCTCTTTCTCCCACTCTCTCTCTCTCTCTCTCTCTCTCTCTCTCTCTCTCTCTCTCTCTCTCTCTCTCTCTCTCTCTCTCTCTCCTTCTTCTTTCTTTCTCTCTCTTCTTTCTCTCTCTCTCTCTCCTCTCTCTCTCTCCTCTCTCTCTCTCTCTCTCTCTCTCTCTCTCTCTCTCTCTCTCTCTCTCTCTCTCTCTCTCTCTCTCTCTCTCTCTCTCTCTTTTCCTCTCTCTCTCTCTCTCTCTCTCTCTCTCTCTCTCTCTCTCTCCCTCTCTCTCAATCTCTCTCTCTCTCTTCCTCTTATTATTAAGAACATCTTAGGAAACGACGCACAGGGATAACCCTTCAAGCCCCTGAAATCCCCCTCCGGAATCAGGGCACGAAGAGGGGGGAGGGGAGGGGGGAAGGGGGGGAGAAAGGACACCTTAAGACACCCTCGGACCCCCAACCCGTCCCCATCCCGTCCCCTTCCCCACATCCACCGAGTCTCCGTTTCCCTCCCTGCTCCCCCTTCCCCCTTCCCCCCCATACTCCTAACACCACACCTAACCCCCTTTTTCTAGCCCCCTAGCCTTCCCCCCTACCTCCTCCTCTAGTCCTACCCCTACCCCTACCCCTACCCCTTCCCCTACCAAATACCCACTCGACGACCTCTGCATGCCCAGGCCCTCCTACACTCTCTACATGCCAGAGAAAGGAGAGTCATCTATCCAGGGCTTCCCGTAACCCCCCTTCCCCCTCCCCCTCCACCTCCCTCCCCACTCTCTCCCCTCTTGCTCCTCCTCCTCCTCCTCATTCTTCTTTTCCTTCTTGTTTTTTTCTTCTTGTTCTTCTTTTCCTTCTAGTTTTTCTTCTTTCCCTTCTTGTTTTTCTTCTCCTTTTTCTTCTTATTATTATTATCATTATTCTCTCTTTTCTTGTTCTTGTTCTTCTTCTCCTTCTTATTATCATCATTATTATTCTCTCTCTCCTTTTTTTTCTTGTTTTTGTTCTTTTTTTCCTTCTCCTTTCTCTTCCTCCTTCTTCTCCTCCCTCTCTTTTTTCCTCCTCCTCCTTTTCTTCCTCCTTCTTCCCCTCTTTCTCCTTCTCCATATCTTCCTCCTCCTCCCTCCACCTGACCCTCCCCTTCCTCTTCCTTCCCCTAGCCCTTCCACGCCCTCTATAGGTCAGGCCACAGCGGGTCGGTGACCTGGGCATCCCTCCTCCTCCCCTCCCCTCCCCTCCCCCGCTCTATTCTCCCCTCCCTCCCCTCCTCCCCCTCCCTCCTCGAGCCTCCGAGTACTGCTACATTGATCGCGCCCAACTCAACAAGCGCAGGGAAATCTGCCAATAGCCCCCCCCCCCCATCACCTATTGAGGGTGGGGGCGGGGCGGGGGGCCAGTAGAGGGGAGGGGAACAACTAGAAATTAGGAGGCTAGTAAACTCACCTACTCCTGTAAATGCCGCGACATGTCGTCATATATACATATATTTTTCCTTTGTGTGTTATTTTTTTTCCTGATTCCTCTAGTACTGCTTTTTGTTTTGTTTCTTTTTCCCCCTTCTTTCTGATCTTCACCTTTCGTTAATTCTGCTTTTATATTCTTTCTTATTCTCATTTTCATCTTTTTCCCTTCCTTTTTCTAACGATAGCATTATCACCATCATCGTCATCATCATCATCATCATCATCATTATCGTCATCAATACAATAATCGCACATCCCCATCATCACAATCATAATCATTAATCACCATCATCATCATCATTATCACCAGCATCACCAGTATCACCATTATGAACACCTTCGATTTTATATGCTCTTGTTTCAGATGATGTTGCTGAACGGAGAGAGAGAGAGAGAGAGAGAGAGAGAGAGAGAGAGAGAGAGAGAGAGAGAGAGAGAGAGAGAGAGAGAGAGAGAGAGAGAGAGAGAGAGAGAGAGAGAGAGAGAGAGAGAGAGAGAGAGAGAGAGAGAGAGAGAGAGAGAGAGAGAGAGAGAGAGACTTTCATCTCGTCCGGGGAAACTAAGGATGAATGAGACAAAAAAAACCGGTCGAGGTGCGAAGAGGGGAGGGGATAGGGAGGGAGGGAGAGAAAGGGAGGTAGGGGGGGGGGAGAGAACGAGGGGAAGGAGAGGGAGGGGAGAGAGGTAGTGGGAGGAAGTGGGAAAGAGAGGAAGAGGCGGAAAAAAAGAAAGAGATATAGATAGATAGACAGATAGATGGAGAGAGAGAGAGAGAGAGAGAGAGAGAGAGAGAGAGAGAGAGAGAGAGAGAAAGAGAGAGAGAAAGAGAGGGAGAAAGGAGGAGGGAGGGAGAATGAGAAAGAGAGAGAGAGAGAGAGAGAGAGAGAGAGAGAGAGAGAGAGAGAGAGAGAGAGAGAGAGAGAGAGAGAGAGAGAGAGAAAGATAGAATGATAATGATAGAAAGAGATGATACAAACAGACTAAAAACAAAGAAAAACAACTATAGGCATAATAAAAACAGCAAATGCAAACAGAACTAAAAACAAACAAACAAAAAGCACAATCACATCGAAATCTGAAGAAAAAAACGAGATACACACAATGTTTTTGTGGCCACATGCAACTGCATTCATACTCTTTGTTGCAATAAATCTTCGTTATGAGTAGAACTTCCATATTATCACCATTATTTATAATATTGTTGATATCATTATCATTATCATCATTATCACTATTATCATTATTAGTATCATTATTGTCATTATCATTAATGTTATCATTATCATTATTATCGTCATTATCATAACTGTTATTATTATCATTGTTAACATTTTCGTTACTATTGTCATTTTCATTTTCATTATCGTTACTAATATGATTACCATTATTATTACTATCACTATTATAATCATTATACAGTTTTATCATTATTGTTAATCATAATATTATCATCATTATTGTTATTGTGTGTGTGAGAGAGAGAGAGAGAGAGAGAGAGACGATAAGAGACGAAGAGAGAGAGAGAGGAGACAGACCGTATAGTACGAGAGAGGTCAAGAGAGGCAGTAGACCAGGGAACCGAGATTTGTTAAGAAGGAGATATGAGAGAGAGATCGAGAGAGAGATGGAAGATTGAAGAGAGGAGCGGAGTAGGAGGAGGGAGAGAAGGTGGAGGTCTCATTAGAGCCGAAGGAGGAGAGGAGGAGGAGAGAGAGAGAGTGGAGGAGGAGCAGGATGGAGGGAGAGGAAAAGGAGAGAGGTGGTTGAGAAGAGAAATAGCGGGAAGAAGAGAACTAGAGGGTTATATTGCAACATGAAAACCTGTTCGACGAGCCCACTTGAGGAAGTAAAGAGAGAGGAGAGAGAGAGAGAGGGAATAGTAGAAAGGTGACAGGCTCAGGAATGGAGATGATAGTTTATAAGTGAAATAGAGTTTAGAGAGAGAGACGAGAAAGCAGAAACGAGCGAGCGATGAGAAGGAAGAGAGGAAAAAGGAGAGAGAGAGAGAGAGAGAAGACGCAGCATGGAGCAGATGAGAGAGAGAGAGAGAGAGAGAGAGAGAGAGAGAGAGAGAATAATGATAAATTGACAATTTTAATATAACAACAATAATCTTTATTTCCAACTGACTGACATTTAAGAGAGAGAGAGAGGGAGATAAAATTAGATAGAAAGACAAGTAGAGAACGAAATAAAAAAAATGAATAAATAATGTTCGTTGTGGAAACACATGGGCATTGGCACGGCGATAGAGTAACGTATAGTAGATCAGGGACCTCTCTACTGACTATTGCTTATTTATAACACTACATACGACTACAGCACACACACCACACACCCCATACAACACATACACACAGTACACACACACACACGCTCACACATACACTACACACACATGAAACACATACATACACATACACACACTACACACACATACACACTCACACACACTACACAAACACAAACAACACTCATCAATCACAGCCCAACCTGTTCACATATCCCAATCCCTTCACCACAACCAACTATCCTACGTGTTGTGTAGTTGGTGATCCTGATCCCCCCCTGTCCCCGCCCCGCGCTAGCGTGTGTGTCGCTTGCTGTTGATATCCTCTATTATACTTTTACGACCTACTGATCGCGCCTTGTAGCGTGCGTGTGTGTGTGTGTGCGTGTCTCTTTGCCCTTTCTTCTCCCATCTTTCTCTCTCTCTTTCTCCCTAATCCTCTATCCGTACCGTAGGTCTTGCAAACGCAGCACAAAAATCGATCATCACAATCCCCAAAACATCCCATCCCCCGCAAATTTCCCACAAACGCGTAGACTCACTCTCTACTCGTCTTTCCTCGGGTCGGGGGGCCAAGCGAGGCCCATTGAAAATATCCCAACCGTTCGGAACAATCTCCTTTATTAACCTCCGGTATACTATATATAGGCATGAAAATATTCGGCGGTCCCAGTTCAACTCAATCAAAAAACCTTCTCCCCTCGGCCGCCCATTATTCATCATTTTGCAGACAGCACCCAATGTCAATGTTGCATATAAGCACAATATGAGACGGCGAATGACCGGGGTAAGATAGCCGAGGTGCGAGGAGAGGGAGACTTTAAGAATTGATGGTAAATCTGCCCTCAAATGGAGCTCTAGCTGGAGGGGGGAAAAGAGACACGGATGTTGATAGGGTGATATATGGTTTGGTAGAGAGAGAGAGAGAGAGAGAGAGAGAGAGAGAGTGAAAGAGTGAGAGGAGGAGAGGAGAGGAGAGAGAAAGAGAGGGATGAAGAAAGGGGAGGAAGGGAGAGAGAGAGGGGAGAGTGAGAGGAGGAGAGGAGATGAGAGAGAGAGAGGGGTGAAGAAAGGGGAGGAAGGGAGGGAGAATGAGAGAGAGAGAGAGAGAGAGAGAGAGAGAGAGAGAGAGAGAGAGAGAGAGAGAGAGAGGAGAGGGAAGGGGGGGGGGGGGGGGAGTGAAGTAGGAGAGGAGAAGAGGAGAGAGAAGGAATGGGGGTGAAGAAAGGGAAGAGAAAAAAAGGAAAAGAAGAACAAAAGGGGGGTGATGCACGATGGGAATGTTCGAAGCCTATCTGAGAGAGAAGGAAGAAAGAGAGAGAGAGAGGAGGAGAGCGATAGAGAGGAGAGAGAGAATAGAGAGAGTAGGAGATGAGAGAGATTAGGAGAAGAGAGAGAGGAGAAAGGTTAGAGAGAGAGGAGAGAGAGAGAGGGAGAGAGAGGAGAGAGAGAGAGAGAGAGAGAGAGAGAGAGAGAGAGAGAGAGAGAGAGAGAGAAAGAGAGAGAGGGAGGGAGAGAAAGAGAGAGAAAACTTAGCATGCTTGAACAAACATGTAGGCTGGTACTGTAGGTGAAGTCTCATACCTCACCATATGCAGCCAACCCGCTTTCTAGCTCCAGTCTTCATGCTCTCTCTCTCTCTCTCTCTCTCTCTCTCTCTCTCTCTCTCTCTCTCTCTCTCTCTCTCTCTCTCTCTCTCTCTCTCTCTCTCTCTCTCCCTTCATCCTCTCTTCTTCTCTCTCCACTTCTCTCTTCTCTCTCCCTTTCTCTCCCTTTTTCTCTCCTCTCTCTCCTCTCTCTCTCTCCTCTCCTCTCTCGTCCCCCCACCCTCTCTCTCCCTCTTCTCCTCCTCTCTCTCTCTCTCTCTCTCTCTCTCTCATCATCTCTCATCTCTCTCCTCTCCTCCTCTCCCATCTCTCTCTCTCAATCTCTCTCCTCTGTCACTCTCTCCTCTCCCTCTCTCTGCACTCTCTCCTCCTCTCTCTACCTCTCTTTCTCATACCTCACACCTCACCAACCTCATACCACCCACGATTCCTCCTCCGCCAGACGCACCCACGCCGACTCTCTCCTCCCTCCCTCCCCACCCACCCACTCCCCTTCTTCCCTCTCTCTCTCTCTCACGCCCGCGCATAGGGATGGTATCCGCGGACCCCCATTATCTGTGAGGAAATGTACCATAGCCAGAACTTTTAAGTGTTAGCTGTGTGTGTGTGCGTGTGTGTGTGTGTGTGTGTGTGTGTGCGTGGAGGACCTCCTCCTCTATTCCCTCCTCCCTCATCCCTTCTCTTCCCTCTCTTCCCTCCCTCCCTCCCTCTTCCTAAGCCCCATCTTATTCTCCCTTCCCCCTCTTCCATCCTAACCCTTTCTCACCCTCCCACTCTCACCCCTGGACCCCCACCCCCCCACCCCCCATCCCTACACCCCATGAACATGTACCCCAGACGTGACTTCCTGTCTGCTTCTCATGCGAACACTCACTCACAAAGAAAAAGGATTAATCGCTTAGTCTCTCGCCCCGCTGTGGCCGCCGCGTCATTGAGAGCGTCGATTTATGATTCCTGAAAGAACAAGCGACGAAGAGGAGAGAAAGAGAGAGAGAGAGGGGGAGAGGAGGGAGAGAGAGAGAGAGAGAGAGAGAGAGAGAGAGAGAGAGAGAGAGAGAGAGAGAGAGAGAGAGAGAGAGAGAGAGAGAGAGAGAGAGAGAAAAAGAGAGAGAGAGAGGGAGAGAGAAAAGAGAGAGAAAGATATATAGATAGATAAAAAAATTTAGGGGGGGGGGGGGGGGTTAAAAAATTGGATAAGAGAGAGAGAGAGAGAGAGAGAGAGAGAGAGAGAGAGAGAAAGAGTATAAAAAGTTAAAAAGCGGAAACAAAAAGATAGTCTAACAGCTCCTCATATTAGTCAGGCAGGAAACCTCCTTTCTCTGGCAGATTGGATTATCGGTTCTTAAATGTCAGGTACTTTTAGCTATTCCTATTACGTGCCTCTTGCCTTTCTTCCTTTCTCCTCTTTCCTCTTTCTTTGCTCTTTACCTCTTTATCTTTCTTTCTTCTTTTCTTTCCAATCGTCATCCTTCTCCATCTATCACTCGGTTCTTACCTTTCTCAAAATCTCCTCTCTTTCCCTCTTATGCTCTTATTTCCTCTTTCTCTTCCCCTTGCTTCCTTCTTTTTCCGTTTCCTTTCGCTTTTGTCTCTGTTTTTGTCTCTCTCTCTGTCTCTCTGTCTCTGTCTCTGTCTCTGTCTCTGTCTCTGTCTCTGTCTCTGTCTCTGTCTCTGTCTCGTCTCTGTCTCTGTCTCTGTCTCTGTCTCTGTCTCTGTCTCTGTCTCTGTCTCGTCTCTGTCTCTGTCTCTGTCTCTGTCTCTGTCTCGTCTCTGTCTCTCTCTCTGTCTCTGTCTCTGTCTCCGGTCTCTGTCTCTGTCTCTGTCTCTGTCTCGTCTCTGTCTCTGTCTCTGTCTCTGTCTCTCTCTCTCTCTCTCTCTCTCTCTCTCTCTCTCTCTCTCTCTCTCTCTCTCTCTCTCTCTCTCTCACTCACTCATGCAAACACTCAACATACCCTCATCGTTTACTTCCTCCCCTCCCCCTCCCCATTCCCCTCCTTACCGTTCATCAACAGAAAAAAAACTTTCCCCCTCCCTCGCCCTCCATATAAGCTCCTTAACTCCCTCATCTTCCACCCCCACCCCACCCAGACCCTACCCATAACCCGCCTCCCTCCCCCCCCCCCTCCGTTGCAAAACATCACACCACATCCCTCATCCACCAACTCTCTCTACACAAGCACCACCGTCAGTCAATTCCTCTTCCTCCCTCCTCCCTCCTCCCTCTTCCCTCCTCCTCCTCCTCCTCCTCCTCCTCCAATACCCCTTACCCTCCTAACAGCCCCTCACCCCCTCCCCCCGCCTCTCGAGCTCCCCTTCCCACTCTACTGCTCACTCCCTCCGCCCTTCTCCCCCCTCCCCCTCCGCCCCCCTCCCCCGCCCTACCCCTAAGGCACCTCTCGCCTCTATGCGCCTTCCTCCCTCTACCCCTCCCTCCACTGCAAGCAGCGCCTGCAGTACGGCGTCTTGCCCCTCCCCTTCCTACCCCTTTCTCTCTCCCTCTCTCTCTCTCTCTCTCTCTCTTTCTATCTCTTCTCTTCTCTTCTCTCATTCCCTTCCCTCCCCCTTTTCTCTCTCTCTCTCTTTCAATCTATCTATCAATCAGTCTTTTATCTTCTCCTAACCACCTCTTATTTTTCTATCTGATTTACTCTTCTTCTTCACTACCCCTTTACTTTAACCCTCCCTCCCCCACTCTCCTCTACACACACACACACACAACCTCTACCTCCATCCACCACGCTCTCTCTCCTCTTCCTCCTCCTTCTACCCTATTCGTCAACTCTTCCTCCTCCTCCTCCTCCTCCTCTTCTCCCTCCACCACTTTCATCCATCACTATCCACTCTGCATCCACTGCTCTCCTCTTCCACCCCCTCCTGGCCCCTTTCCTCATCCACCTGCATCCACAACTCTCCTCTTCCACCTCTTTCTGGCCCCTCCCTCTCTTTCCTCCATCCACCACCTCCTCCTCCTCCTCCTCCTCCCTCTTCTTCTCCTCCCTCCATCAACCATTCTCCTCCTCCCTCTCCTACTCCTCCTTCCATGTACTACTCACCTGTTCCTCCTCCTCCTCCTCCTCCTCCTTTTCCATCCACCTCTCTCCATCCCCCCTCCCTCCATCTACCACTCTTCTCCTCCCTCTCCCCCTTCCTCCATCCACCAGTCTCCCATTCCCTCTCCCCCTCCTCCTCCTCCTCCTCCTCCTCCTCCTCTTCCATCCACCCCCTTTATCAACTCTCGTCCCCCGCTTCGCTCGCTGTCCTTTGATCGCCGTTTTCTATGCCTTTCTCCCGGTGTGTCTCCCGGGGTTAGGTCATTAGCCTGATTGTCGGTAAAGAAGTTATTTTTTATCATCGGCAGCCATGGAAGCTGCTCTCCCTCCATTATCACCACCTACCCGCCCTGCTTGCCTTCCTGCCTGCCTGCCTGTCTGCTTGCCTGCCTGTCTGCCTGCTTGCTTGCGTGTTTGTTTTTGCCTGCTTGTCTGTTTGGTTGTATGTTTTTTGTTTGTTTTTGCCTGCTTGTCTGTTTGGTTGTATGTTTTTGTTTGTTTGTTTGCTTGATTGATCGATTGATTGTTGGGTTGTTTGTTTGCGTGGCCGTCTGTTTGTTTGTATCTATTCTTGGATATTTGCTTCCGTGTTTGCTTGTATATGTGTTTGCGTACCTGCTTGCTTGTCTGTTTGCGATCGCCCTTGTTTTGTTTGCCTGTCTGCCAGTCTAGGGAGGTGTATCACTACTTTATCTGCTTGATACTCTCTCTGTCTTCCGAAACTGTCTACGTTCAATACCTGTATGTCTATCTATCTGTCAAATTGTCTGTCTGTCTACTTGCATCCACCCAGGTCTTCTCATTTCTTTTTTACCTGCTTATCTGCCCCGCCTCCCTACTTGTCTGCTGGCCCGACTAGCAATCTGCCTTACCTTTCTGCCTGAATGCCTGTCTGTCTGTCAGTTAAGCAACCAGTTTTCTGCTTGGCGACCTTACTGCATGCTTGCTTGCCTGCCTTGTTTTTTCCCTCCTTGGCTAACTTGCGTACTTGTCATCCCATTTGCATAACTCCCCCTCCCCCTGTCTCTCTCTCTTTCTCGCTCTCTCTCTCTCTCTCTTTCCTCTTGTTATATCTTTCATTTTTTTCTTTGTAAATATCGTTTTCTCTTTCTTTCACTCATTTTCTCTGCATACCCCCCCCCCCCTTTCTCTCTCTCTCTCTCTCTCTCTCTCTCTCTCTCTCTCTCTCTCTCTCTCTCTCTCTCTCTCTCTCTCTCTCTCATTACCCCCTTTCCTCACTCCCTCCTTCCTTTTCTCAGGCCCAATCCTCCTTCTCTGTCTCCCCCCCCCCCCCCACACTTCTCTTTCTCTCCCAATTCACTTATCTACCTCCCACCCCCACCCCTCCATTTTCTGTCCACCGCAATAACCATCACATGACAAGAGCGAACCGTATTTCTTCCCAGTAAGCTAAATGTTCACCATAATGCCACGGTTTCTATATGTGTTTTTTTATGCTTCTACCGCCCTAAGAATTACGTGCTATCGTTATGTTCTTAAAAAGGGCTGATGTCTTTTTCGTTGCAGGAGTGTGTGTCTCTGTCTGTCTGTTTGTCTACATCTTTCTCTCTCTCTTTCTCTCTCTGTTTGTCTGTCTGTCTGTCTGTCTCTCTCTCTCTCTCTTTCTCTCTCTGTTTGTCTGTTTCTCTCTCTCTCTCTCTCTCTCTCTCTCTCTCTCTCTCTCTCTCTCTCTCTCTCTCTCTCTCTCTCTCTCTCTCTCTCTCTCTCTCTCGCTCACTCTTTTTCTTTTTATCGTATCAGGTTTCTGTCTTTTCTTCAGACGTTTCTTC
>NW_028234431.1:1808515-1823515 GCF_977035675.1 Penaeus japonicus
CTCTCTCTCTCTATCTTTCTCTCTCTTTTCTCTACTCCCTCTTTCTATCTCTCTCTCTCTATCTATCTATTTCTCTCCCTCTCTCTTCTCTCCTCTCCTCTCTCCTCTCCTACTCAGCTCTCCTCTCTCTCTCATCTCTCTCTCTCTCTCTCTCTTCTCTCTCTCTTTCTCTCTCTCCTCCTGTCATTCATTCGCTTTTAAAATATTAATATATAATAATATTTATCTCTAAATATAAAAAAAATACAAACTTAAATAAAACTTAAATTAAAATAAATAAATTCTAACTTAACTTATATATCTTATAAATTACTTATACTTAACAAATAATCTCTTAATATATCTCTTATATATTAACAAATAAATAAAAACTTTATAATTAAATCTTATTATATAATTTCTTAACTCTATATAATCTTAACTTAAAAACAATTAATGAAACATAACAAAAAAAAAATATTATCTATATAATTGATAAATTATAAAAAACTACTATAAATAATCTTATAATTGATTAAATTACATAATAATAAATATATAATAAATAATAAATAATAAAAAATATATTAATAACCTAAAAATTCTTAAACTATTAACTAATATTATAAATATATTATATATAGAATTATCTTATTAAATAAAAAATAATTATATTATACAATCTCTTATTTTTATAAAGAAAAATAAATTTAATTCTCCTAAATTATAATATTAAATTACTCTTATAATAATATTTTAAAATAAAAACTTATAAAATAATCTTATTATCTTAAATTAATATATAAAATATAAAAAATAATATTATTAATACTAATAATTATATATTATAATATAATATAATAAAAAAAAAAATATATAATTAACTACAAATAAAATTAATATTAATTCTCTTAAATAATAATTAAAAACTTAATAAATAATAAAAAATATTATTATAAGCAAAAAATTAATTACTATTAATTATAATTAAAATATAAATTTAAAATAAAATATTATTAATATATAACTTATAAAAAAAATATAATAAAAAATAAATTATAAAAATAAAAACAAAATATCCTTTATCATTAAAAAACAAAAATATTAAATATTAATAAAAAAATAAATTATAAAAATATACTTACTATAAATAATTATTAAAAAAAACTAACAAATATTTAATATAAAAACTCTAATATTAAATAAAAAATAAAAATTAAATACTATAAAAAATATTACTCTATAATTTCTATCTTAATTAATAAGAATTAAGGAAATTAGTTTTCCATGTGAATTGAAGCAGTCGGGATCCTAAATTAAACTATATAAATTTTTATGTTCTCTCTCTCTCTCCTGCTCTCTCGCTCTCCTCTCCCTCCCCTCTCTCCTCTCTCCACTCTCTCCGCATGTCTCTCATCTACTCTCTCTCTCTCTCTCTCTCTCTCCCCTCACTCTATCGCTCTCTCTCTCTTCTGCGGTCTAGGGCGCTCAGCCTCGCTCTCGCGTCTCTCGCTTCTCTCTCTCTCTCTCCGCCTCTCTCCATCTCCTCTCTCTCTTACTCTCTCTCACATATTTCATCCTAGCTAGTATATTAACGCTCTCTCTCTCTCTCTCTCTCTCGCTCTCTCTCTATCCTGTCCTCTCATCGCTCACTCTCTCCCTCTCCTCTCTCTCTCTCTCTAAACACGAATATTCTCTCTCTCTCTCTCGCTCTCTCTCTCCTCTCTCTCTCCCTCTCTCTCCTCTCTCCCTCTCCTCTCTCTCCTCTCTCTCTCTCTCTCTCTCTCACTCTCCTATAAATTATAGATTCACACAAATAATCTCTCATATATTTCCTCTCTCTCGTCCTTCCTCTCTCCTCACTCTTCCTATGGACTCTCTTATAAAAATCTCTTAAAATAAATAATCTCTTCGCTGCTCTTCTCACCTCTCTGTTCTCGTCTCTCTCTCTCTCTCACCTCTTCTCTCGCTCTCTCTTCTCCTCTCTCTCTTTCTCTTTCTATCTCTCTCTCTCTATCTATCTATCATCTCTCCCGCTCTTCTCTCTCCGTCTCTCTCTCCTCTCTCTCTCTCACTCTATCTCTCTTCCTCCTCTCTCCTCTCTCTCTCGCTCTCTCTCTTTCCGCTCTCTCTCTCTGTCAATTCATTCTAATATAACCCACCTCCCCTCGCCTTCATTCTCTCTTCACCCCCCCACCCCCCCACCCCTTTCAACATACACATCTTCCACCCTGCGCCCTGGCCACGCCCCATTACCCCCTCTCCCCCTTCTCCTCTCCCTCTCTCATCCCTCCTTCTTGCCCCCCCCTCCCCCCGCCCGTCTTGCCAGCGCAACCTGATGCTATAAAGTAGATCTTCCATTACTATTGCCATGGGAACCTTCTTCTTCTTCTCCTCCTCCTCCTCCTTCTGTCGCTCCTCCCCCTCTTCCTCCTCCGCCTTCTTCTTCGTCTTCTTCTTTACCTGCTCCTACTTCTCCGCCTTTTTCTTCGTCTTTTCTCTTTCCCTTCTCCCTGTACTCCTCCTTTTCCTCCTCCTCCTCAGCCTTCTTTTTCGCCTTTCTCTTGTCCTTCTCCTTCTGCTCCTCTTCTTTTTTCCTCTTCCTTTCATTTTTCTCTCTCCGTTTCACCTCCTCCTTCTTCGTCCTCTTATTTTTTTTTTCAATATCCATTTTTTTATCCTCTTCTATCCTCTTTTGCTTTTCTCTTTCGTCATCTCTTCTCCTTCTCTCCCTTCCCATTTAACGCTCCATTCCTCGTCTCCTCTTCTTCCTCCTTCGCTTCTCTTCACCTCTTCTCTTCCTCCTTCCTTCTTCCCTTCTATTTTCTGCTACTCCTTCTCCTTCACCTCACCTCCTCCTCCCTCAGTCTCTTAATTCCTCCCTTTCTTCCTCTTCTGTTCTTCCTACTTTTTCCATCTATCTCCTATTATTCCTACCTTTTCACCCTTCCTTCGCCCTTCTTCTCCCTTTTTCTTCTTCTTTTCAACCTCTTTTCTTCTCTCCTCATGTTTATCCATCGTCTTCTCCTTCTACGATGCAAGTATCTTATTATTTTCATTTGTTTATTTATTCATATATCTGTTTATTCATTCATCTATCAATCTACTTATTTCTTACTCTTGCGTTTATCTGTCTATCGACTATGTCTATGTGTGTCTGTGTATCTACTCTCTCTCTCTCTCTCAATTCCTTCTTTCTCCTTTTTGTATATCGTTCGTAACCCATTTATTAATTTATTCTTTATACCATTCTCGCTTTCTGTCCCCCTTACCTTCTTTCATAATCGCCCCTTTTCTTTGCCTCTTTTTTCTTTCTTCCTTTTTTATCTTTATTATCTTCTCTGTTTTCTTCTCCTTTCTATTTCTTTCTTTCTTTCTTTTCTCCTCTTTTCGCTTTCCATTCCACCCTTCCCCCTTACACCCTTTTAGTTCTTTATTTTCCCTTCTCTTCATTATTTTCCATTCTCCATCTTTCAGTTCCACAATTTCTTTATTTCTCCTTTTCCCCCTCCATTATCGTTTTTCCCTTTTCGTGAATCCTTTTCTTCTCTCTTCTTTTTCTCCTTTTCTTTCTTCTCCTTTCCTCTCTTTCTTTTTTTATTTCCTCTTCTTCTTCCCTTTTCTTTTCCTACTTCCTTCCTCTCTGTCTTTATTGTTTTCCCTCTTTCTCGCCCTTTTCTTTTCCCTTTTCCTTTTTCTCTTACCTCTCTTCCCACTTTCTTGTCATTTCTCCCCCTCTTCCTTTTCCCCTTTCTATCTCCTTCTTCCAATTGTCTCCTCTCCTTCACTGTCCTTTTATCTTCTCCCTTTTCTCCCTTTCCTTTTCCCTACTCCTTCCATCTCCTCTCCCCCTTCTCTACTTCTCTCTCTTCCCCATCTTTCTTTTTCTCTTCCTTTTCATCTCCCTTTTTTACCCTTACACTTCTCCCAATTCTTCCTTTTTTATTTCCTCCTTACCCGTCTTTCTCCGTCTCTCATCTTTGCCTCCCCCTTTTTTCATTATCTCCTCCCTTCCTTTTTCCTTTCCCCCTCCTCTCACTCTTCCCGTTCCCCTACTCATCTTCTTTCCCCCTCTTTCTCTTCTCTATCCCCATCTTCCTTTTCTCCCCCTTTCTATTCCCTGTTTCGTCGCCTTTTCCCTGCCTATTTTCCCTCCTCGCATCTTTTCTCTCCCTCATTTTCCTCTCCCTTATCCCCTTCATTCCCTACTTCAATTCTCCCCTCTATTACTTTCTCCTATCCTTCTCCTTTCTAATTTCTCTTTCTCTCCCCTCCTTTTTCCTCCTTTCTCCCTTCCCCTCCCTTTTGCTCATTCTCTCCCTTCCCCTATAAGTACCCCACCACTTCCGTTCTAATCTTCCTTCTTCCCTTCCCTCCATCCTCATTTTCCTCTTCTCCATTCTCCTCTTTTCCCCTCCTCCTCCTCCCTTCACTTCCCTTTCCCCTTCCCTCCTCCCTCTTTTCCCTCTCCCTTTTCCAATCCCATTCACTCGTTCCCCTCGCCCCTTCCCCATCCTCCTCCCTTGTCCCTTCCTCCTCCCCTTCTCCTCTCCCTCCACCCTCCCCTACCCCGTAACTCCATCCTCCTTCCCCCCTCCCCCCCTTCCCCCATCTTTATTTCCTCCCCTTCTTCACCCCCCCTCCCCCCCACATTTTCCCTTTTCCTCTTTCCCCCTCCCCTATCTCCTCTCTCTTCCCCCTCTCTCCTTTCCCCATCTTTATTTCCTCCCTCCCCCCTCCCCCCCACACATTTCCCCTTTTTCCCTCCCCTTTTCCTCCTTTCCCCTCCCCTATCTCCTCCCCCTTCCCCCTCCCCCCCTTCCCCCATCTTTATTTCCTCCCCTTCTTCTCCCCCCTCCCCCCCACATTTCCCCTTTTCCTCCTTTCCCCTCCCCTATCTCCTCTCTCTTCCCCCTCCCCCCTTTCCCCATCTTTATTTCCTCCCCTTCCCCCCCCCTCCCCCCACATTTCCCCTTTTCCTCCTTTCCCCTCCCCTATCTCCTCTCTCTTCCCCCTCCCCCCTTTCCCCATCTTTATTTCCTCCCCTTCCCCCCCCCTCCCCCCACATTTCCCCTTTTCCTCCTTTCCCCTCCCCTATCTCCTCTCTCTTCCCCCTCCCCCCTTTCCCCATCTTTATTTCCCTCTCCCTTCCACCCCCCTCCCCCACATTTCCCCTATTCCTCCTTTCCCCTCCCCCTATCTCCGCCTCCCCTTTCCCCCCTCCCCCGTCCCTCTTCTTTATAACCTTCCCCTTCCCCCCCCCTCCACCACATTTGCCCCTTTTCCTCCTTTCCCTCCCTATCCCTCTCTTTGTCCCCCCTCCCCTCCTTTCCCCATCTTTATTTCCTCCACTTCCCCCCTCTCCCCCCACATTTTCCCCTGTCCTCCTTTCCCCCCTCCCCTAACTCTTTCTTCATCCCCTCCCCCCCTTTCCCCATCTTTTTTTCGCTCCCCTTCCCCCCCCCTCCCCACACATATCCACCGTGCCTCCTTGCCCCCTCCCCTATTCTCCTCTCGCCGTCACACCTCCCCCTTTCCCACATCGGAGGCCGCCAGTCCCCCCCCCCCTCCCCCCACATTCCCCTTTCCTCCTTTCCTTCCCCTCCACTATCTCCTCCCCCTTCCCACTCCCCCATTTCACCTGCTTTTTTTGCCATCCCCTTCCCCCCAACCTTCCCCCTCTTTTCCCGGGGGCCTCCGGGTACCCCTTCACCTATCTCCTCGCTCCTTCCCCATCCCCCCTGTTCCCCTTCTTTTTTTCCTCCCCTTCCCTCCCCACTCCCCCCACATTTTTTTCCATTAGACCTCCTGGCCCCTCCCCATAGCTCCTCTCTCTTCCCCCTCCCCCCTTTCCCCATCTTTATTTCCTCCCCTTCCCCCCCCTCCCCCCACATTTCCCCTTTTCCTCCTTTCCCCTCCCTACCCTCCTATCTTTTCCCCCTCCCACCCCCCTTTCCCATCTTTTTTTCCTCCCCTATCCCCCCCCCTCCCCCTCATTTCCCCTGTTCCTCCTCCCCTACCTATCGCCGCTCTCTTCTCTTCCCCCCCCCCCCTTTCCCCCTCTTTCTTTCCTCCCCTCCCCCCCCCCTCCCCCCACATTTCCCCTTTTCCTCCTTTCCCCTCCCCTATCTCCTCCCCCTTCCCCCTCCCCCCTTTCCCCATCTTTATTTCCTCCCCTTCCTTGCCCACCCCCCCTTCCCCCCCATCAATTTTCCATCCCTTTTCCTCCTTTCCCCTCCCCTATCTCCTCCCCCTTCCCCCTCCCCCCTTTCCCCATCTACTTTATTTTTTCCTCCCCCTACCCCCCACCCTCCCCCCACATTTTCCCCTTTTGTCCTCCTTTCCCCTCCCCTATCATCCTCACTCTTCCCCCTCCTCCCCTTTCCCCATCCTTTTATTTCCTCCTCCGCTCCCCCCCCCCCTCACCCCCAAACATTTCCCCGGTTCCTCCTTGTCCCAACTCCCCTATCTCCTCTCTCTTCCCCCTCCCCCCTTTCCCCATCTTTTATTTTCCCTCCTCCCGTCTTCCCCCCCCATCCCCCCCACATTCCCCATTCCGCCATTCCCCTCCCCGATCTCCTCTCTCGGTCCCCTCCCCCGTGCCCATCTTTATTTCCTCCCCTTCCCCCCCCCTCCCCCCACATTTCCCCTTTTCCTCCTTTCCCCTCCCCTATCTCCTCTCTCTTCCCCCTCCCCCCTTTCCCCATCTTTATTTCCTCCCCTCCCCCACTCCCCCCACATATCCCCCTATTTCCTCCTTTCCCCTCCCCAAATCTCCTCTCTCTTCCCCTCACCCCCTTGTCCCCATCGTTTATTTCGACTCCCCCTTCCTTCCCCTCCCCCTCCCCCCCCACATTTCCCCTATTCCTTTCCTCCTTTCCCCTCCCCTATCTCCTCTCTCTTCCCCCCCCCCCCCTTCCCCATCTTTATTTCCTCCCCTTCTACCCCCCCCTCCCCCCACACATCCCCCAACATTTCCCCTGTTTTTCCTCCTTTTCCCCCTCCCCTATCTCCTCGCTCTTCCCCCCTCCCCCCTTGCCCCCATCTTATTTCCTCCCCTTCCCGCCCCCCTCCCCCCACATTTCCCTTTTCTATCCTTCCCCTCCCTAACTTCCGCTCCCCTTTCCCCCTCCCCCCTTTCCCCATCTGTTATTTCCTCCCCCTTCTTCTCCCCTCTCACCCCCACATTTGACCCCTTTTTCCTCCTTCCTCCCCCCTCCCCTATCTCCTCTCCTCATCTCAACCGACTCCCGGCCTGGCCCTCCCCTACCCCATGGCTTAAAAAGCATCAGCCATATAAAGAAGCCCTTTCCTCCTGTTATTGACCGATGTTCATTCTCCTCCTCCTCCTCTTCCTCCTCCTCCCCTCCTCCTCCTCCTCCTCCCCTCCTCCTCCTCCGTGCGGCTGCCAGAGATACAACGTCTTGTGCATTTCGCCTCCGAGTCCTCCCGCAGCTTCTTATTTTCTTCCTTCTTCTTTCTTTTCTATGTGCTACTTTTTATCAATTTATTCATGCATTAATTCTATCAGTTTATCTTTTTTTTTCCTTCTTTAAATTTCCGATTCCTCTAAGATTACCATTTTTTCTTATTCTTGTCTTCTTAAAGTCTTCCTGCATTCCTTTTCTCCTTCTTCCGATTTCTTCTAACCCCCCTTTCATCGTATCTTTCTTTATTTGTATATTTAGTTTTCTCTATTTTCATTAATTTCATCTTCCTCTATCTCTCTTTTTTTAAATTCCTTTGGTTTCTCTTCAATCTTTCTTCAGTCTTGTTTTATTATTTCCTTCCCTTTCTATTCCAATTATCTATATTGTTTCTCTTATTATTTAGATTACTATTGTTATCATCATTGTTATCTTAATATTGTTGTTGTTATTACTATTACTATCATTATTTTAATCATTATCATTTTTATAAAGATTAATATTTCCTTTTTTTCATGATTATCAAAATCATCGTATTATATCATTATATTGAAATTCTTTTGATTATCATCTTCATTATCATTTTTAATTATTACTATTCATATAATCATAACTCTTATCACTATTATTGCCATTATCATTGCTATAATCATTATTTTCAAAGATAATATCATTAGTACTGTTATTATCAATGTAATTGTCATTATTACTATCATTATCATAATAATTATTATTAGTATCATTGTTATCATGATTATCATTATCACTATCATTATTGTTATTACAATTATTGTTATCATTATCATTATAATTGTCATTATTACTGAACATTCTCAGCAATTTTGTCATCATCATATATCTATCAATATATTTACTTCTATTGTCTCTATCTCTCTCTCACTTTCTCTCGCTCTCCCTCTCTCTCTCTCTCTCTATAATATATATTTATATATATATATATATAATATATATATATGTAAATATATAAATATGTATGATATATATATTATATATATATTTTACCATATATATATATAATATATATATATATATATATATATATATATATATATATATAGTTATAAATAAATACATACATATATATACATATATATAATAATTTTAAAATATATATATATATTATATATATAATATATAATAATTTATGATTATATATATATATAATATATAATATATATATATAATATAGAATATATTATAGGTATGTATTTATTATATATTATATATATGATATATATATATATATATATATATAATATATATATATATATATATTATATGATATATTATATATATATATTATATATATTATTATATATATATAGTATTTATAATTATATATATACATATATACATATATATATATATATTATATATATATATATATAATATATATATATAGATATACTATAGATATATATCACTCTCCCTCTCTCTCTGTCTCGCTCTCGACACTCATCCTCCTCTCCTCTCTCTCCATCGCTCTCTCTCTCTCTCTTTCCTTCTCTCTCTCTCTATCTCTCTCTCTCTCTCTCCCCTCTGTCTTTCTCTAACCCTCTCTCTCTCCTCTCTCTCTCGCACTCCTCTTCTCTCTCTCTCTCTTTCTCTCTCTTCTCTCTCTTTCTTCCCTCTCTTTTCTCGCTCTCTCTCTCTCTCTCTCTCTCTCTCTCTCTCTCTCTCTCTCTCTCTCTCTCTCTCTCTCTCTCTCTCTCTCTCTCTCTCTCTCTCTCTCTCACTTCTTTTGTTCAACTCTCTCTCTTCATCACCTTCCCAATACTCGTCTGTCTCTCGCCCCGAGTTCTTATCATTCCCTACTATGTTATCCCTATCTTCCTTACCACAAGAATCATGTGTCTCCTTCTCTCTCTCTCTCTCTCTCTCTCTCTCTCTCTCTCTCTCTCTCTCTCTCTATCTATCTATCTATCTATCTATCTATTTATCTCTCTCTAACACACTCTCTCTTATAATAACAAAGATAGCAACAATGATAGAAAAAAAGAGCACTAACAACAAAAATAACAATAATAGTAATGATGATAATGGTGATGATAACAACAAACAAAGAACTTATGACATAGATAATAATTATAATGATTGTACAGATAATATAAATAATAATTATAATTGTAGCAATAATGATAATCATAAAGATAATCATAATCACAAAGAATACTGATAATCATAAAAAATAATGACATGATAGTGATAATGATAACAATGATAACGGTGATAATAATATTCATGTATGTCTCTGCATAATGATGATACGAAAGAAAAATGATAAGGAGGATATAAACAACTTTAATGCGGATAATTTGAATAATGACTAAAATAATATTGGAAATTCTTATAATACTAATAAGAAAAAAAAAATGATACTTGTACTAATAACAAACAACAAGGATAGTAATATTGATAACAGTTATTATCATTGTAACAGTAAGAATAATAATGACGATATGATAACGATAAAAATAACAATAATAACGATGATGATAATATTATTGATGACGATGATGTTCATGATAATAATGATAATATTAATAATAATAATAATAATAATAATAATAATAATAATAATAATAATGATTATAATGACTGGCGTTTACCATATATATTCACAACCTATCAAAAGCCATCGCCAAAGATATGAAGATATTTTCCTTAAAGAAAAGAAAACATCAACAGATAAGAATATAGATATAAAAGAATAGAAAAAAAAGAAAAAAAAATCAAAATCTACAAAAGATCAACCCAAAAAAGACACACTATCAACCAAAAAAAGACACTATCAACCAAAAAAAGTCAAACTATCTTAACCAAAACGTTTATGCATTAACGTTTACCTTGAAATTATTTCCCGGCACATCAACCATACAGTAGTGGCGAGTCTGCGTATGCTATCAACATACATCTCCCCGCACCGTCACGCCATGCAAATGCACGCAGGATAACACGCAAAGCTCTAAGATCAAGCCCTCCCTTAGCCTTCAGGACGCGGGGTTCGCATCCCTAGAACCCTCGTGTCCTTTAGAGCACTCGCGGTCTCTAACTCTGAGGATTCGAGTCTTATCCGAACCGAACCGAACCAATGAATCAGCGAAGCCACAAACCCACGCGAACGAACGGACCTCTGGCTATAAACAAGGTCCATTACTTTCTTCTCTCTCTTTTTCTTTCTTTATCTCTCCCTCTCTCTCTCTCTCTCTCTCTCTCTCTCTCTCTCTCTCTCTCTCTCTCTCTCTCTCTCTCTCTCTCTCTCTCTCTCTCTCTCTCTCTCTCTCTCTCTCTCTCTCTCTCTGTCTTTAACTCTCTCACTCACTCTCTTCCTCCTAGTCTTCTCCCATACCCCTTCAAGATACATTAATTTCTCAATAACCTCTCTCTCTCTCTCTCTGCCTGCCTGTGTTTCTCTCTCTCTCTCTCTCTCTCTCTCTCTCTCTCTCTCTCTCTCTCTCTCTCTCTCTCTCTCTCTCTCTCTCTCTCTCTCTCTCTCTCTCTCTCTCTCTCTCTCTCTCTCTCTCTTTCTCTCTCCATTTATCTATCTATCTATCGATCTATCTCTGCCTCTATCTCTATTTATCTATCTCTATACATTTCTTTCTCTCATCCTTCCCCATCCTCCCCTGTTCTCTTCTACCCTCCTTCATGCATCGTCTTGTCCTCGCTAATTCTTCCTCTTCTATTTTTTTCCTTTTTTCTTCTTACTTTAAGTTCTTATTCCTTCTTCTCTTCCTCTCCTCCTCCTACTCCCCATAATCATCCTTCACCTTCCCCTCCTGTACATCTTACACATCCTCCTCTTCCTCCTCCTCTTTCCTCCATTTTCTCCTCCACATCCTCTATCTCTCTATCCCCCACTTCCTCCTCCCACCATCCCCCAGCTTTTCTCCTCCATATCTTCCTCCTTCCTCCTCCCCCTTCTTCCGCCTTATCCTCTCCCCCTTTCTCAATCGTCTCCTCCACAGCCTCCTGCTTCCCCTCGTCCCCCTCCCCCTCCCCCTCCTCTTCTTCTTACCTCCCTCCCTCCTCCCGCCTCCGCCCCCTGCTCTTCTTTCCTACTCCATCTCCTCCTTCCAGCCCACGTCTCTTGCAGCCGCGCCGTACCCGAAGAGTTCCCATAAGTACGGATGGATCAATCCTTACAATGTCTCCCTCTGGGCCTTGCAACGCGGGAGCTTCTCTCTCTCTCTCTCTCTCTCTCTCTCTCTCTCTCTCTCTCTCTATCTATCTATCTATCTATCTATCTATCTATTTATCTATCTATCTCTCTCTCACTCACTTTCTCTCTCTGTCTCCCTTTTATTTCTCTCTCTCTCTCTCTCTGTCTTCCTGTTTCTTCTCTCTCTCTCTCTCTCTCTCTCTCTCTCTCTCTCTCTCTCTCTCTCTCTCTCTCTCTCTCTCTCTCTCTCTCTCTCTCTCTCTCTCTCTCTCTCTCTCTCTATCTCCCTGTCTCTCTATCTCTCTCACTCACTTTCTCTCTCTGTCTCCCTGTCTCTTTTTTTTTCTCTGTCTCTGTCTTCCAGTCTCTTCTCTCTCTCTCTCTCTCTCTCTCTCTCTCTCTCTCTCTCTCTCTCTCTCTCTCTCTCTCTATCTCAATCTCCTTCTCTCACTCCTCTCTCTCTCACCACTCTTTCTATCTCTCTCTCATTATAGAGAGAAGTCAGCTCACTCTCTCTCTCTCCTTCTCCTCTCTCTCTCTCCTCTCTCTCTCCTCTACTCTCTCTCCTCTCTCTCTCTCTCTCTCTCGCTTCTCCTCTCATCTCTCTCTCTCTCTCAATCCTCTCTCATTCAATCTCTCTCCTATCTCTCTCGCTCTCTCTCATCTCTCTCTCTCTACATCTCTCCTCTCAACTCTCTCTCTCTCTTGCTCTCTCTCTCTCTCTCTCTCACATCTCTCTTTCTCCATCTCACTCTCTCTCTCTCTCTTTTCTCTCTCTTCAAAATATATCTGTCTGTCTATCAATCTCTATATGTTTTTTTCTTACTCTCACTAATCTATTTTATTTACCTCTATCTAATCTATCTGTCCTCCCTATCCTAGCTATATACCATCTTATCAATTCTCTCTTACTCCTCTCTCATCTTCTCTCTCTCTCTCTCTCTCTCTTCTCCTCTCTCACTCTCTCTTCTCTCTCATCCCTTCTCCTCTCTCTCTCAACTCTCATCTCTCTCACCTCATCTCTCTCTCTCGCTCCTTCTTCATATACTCTCTCCATCATACTACGAAATCTCTCATATAGATCAATCTCTCATACTCTCTCCTACTCTCTCCTCTCTCCTCTCTCCTCTTCGCATCCCTCTCACCTCTCTCTCTCTCATCTCTCTCTCGACATATCACTCTACATCTCTTTGCTCTCTCACTCTCTCAGCTCCGCTCTTTCATTTCTCATCTCTTCTTATATATCTGTCTATCAATCCTATATTTTTTTCTGTCTCTCTTAACTCTATTTATTTACCTCTAATCTATCTATCTGTGCCTCCCTATCCTAGCTATATCCAATCTCATCTATTCTCTCTTTCTCTCATCTCTCTTCTCTCTCTCTCTCCTCTCTCTCTCTCTCTCTCTCTCTCTCTCTCTCTCACATCTATCTCTCTCTCTCTCTCTTCTTTTCTGTCTCTCTCTCTCTCCTGTTCTCTATCTCTCTCTCTCTCTCCTCTTCTCTCTCTCTCTCTCCTACTACTCTCTCTCCTTCTTCTCTCTCTCTCCTCCTCCTCTCTCGCTCTCTCTCTCTCTATATATATATATATATATCTATATTATTTAAGATTTTATATCTTATATATATATCATATTACCCCACCCTATATATATATATATACTATATCTATATATATATATATATATATATATATATATATATATATATATATATATATATATATATATATATATCATACCCTCCTCTCCTCCCCTCCCCTCTCCGCCCTCTCTCTTTCTCTCTTCTCTCCCTCCAACCTCCCTCCTCCTTTCCAATTCTCTCTCTCTCTCTCACTTTCTCTCTCTGTCTCCCTGTCTCTTGTTTTTCTCTCTCTTCCCCCCCCCCTCTCTCTCTCTCTCTCTCTTCCTCACAACTTCTCCTGCTCCTTCTCTTCTCGCGCTCACTTATCTCTCTTCTACTCCTACTTCCTCTCTCTCTCTCTCTCTCTCTCTCCTTCTCTCTCTCCCTTCGTCTCTCTCTCTTCCCTCTCTCTCTCTCTCTCCCTCTCTCTCTCTCTCTCTCTCTCTCTCTCTCTCTCTCTCTCGCTCTCTCTCTCTCTCTCTCTCCCATCGTCTCTCTCTCTCTCTCTCTCACTTACTCACTCTTACTTTCTCTCTCCTATCTTCCCTCATCTCTCTCTCTCTCTCTCTCTCTCTCTCTCTCTCTCTCTCTCTCTCTCTCTCTCTCTCTCTCTCTCTCTCTCTCTCTCTCTCTCTCTCTCTCTCTCTCTCACTTACTCAATCTCTCTCTTCCCCCTCCTTCCTCCTAGTCCCTTCCCATACCCCTTCAAGAGATATCAGTTTCTCAACAACCGCCAGTAATGAATGTATTATGTAACGATGTAACTATGGTGAAGCAAGTTCTGTATCTCGTGAAAACAGAGAGAGCTTTCGCAAGGAAGAGAAGAAAGAGGTGGAGTGGGTGTGAGAGGAGAAGGGGAGGAAAGGGAGGAAGAGGAGGAGGAGAAGAAGAAGGTGGAGTGGGTGTGAGAGGAGAAGGAGGAGAAGAAGGAGGTGGAGCGGGTGTGAGAGGAGAAGGGGAGGAAAGAGGAGTAGGAAGAAGATGCGTAAAAGGGGGAAATGAAAGAGGAAGAATGGGAGAAGGAGGATGATGAAGAAGAGGAGGAAGTGTAAAAGGGGGAATATCAAGGAGGAAAAAAATAGGAATGGGAGCAGAAAAAAAGAAGGAAGAGGAATCAAGGACAAGGGAAAGAAGGATACATAGAACGAGACTAAGGAGGAGGTGGAACTGAAAGGATAGGGGGTGTAGGGGGGGAAGGGGGGACGGATGGGTGTTGCAACCTATGCAATATGTCAGGTGGCAACATCTCTCTGTCCAGTGGGGGTGGAGGGGTAGGGAGAGGGGGACAAGGAGGGAGTTAAGATAGGGAAGAAAGGAATGAAGGGGGAGGGCAACGAAAGGGAAGAGCGAAAGGAGAGAAAGAGAAGGAGGGGAGGAAGAGACGACAAAGGGTAGACAAAGAGGAAGACGAGAAGGAGGGAGGGAGAATAGAAGAAAGATAGGAGGGAAGGGAGATGAGAAAGAGGGAGGGAGAAGCTAAGAAGGGAAGGGAAGAAGAGAAAAGGAAGAACAGAGTAAAAGAAAGAAAGAAAAAAAAAGCAAGGAGGGAAGAAGAAGTAGGTGGGGGTGGGGGGTGGGGTGGGGGGGGTAAAAGGAATAAAGAGAGGGAAGGAGGGAGGGAGGGTGAGATGGAGGGTGAGGGTCCATGCGATCATTTGTTACGGGCGTCCCTACGGCTACTTGAACTATAGCGCCATAACCCAGCACGAAGGAAGGAAGGGAGGAAGAAAGGGAGAAGAAGAAGGAGGAGAAAGGAAGAGAGAAAAGGGTAATGGAGACGCAAAAGGGAA
>NW_028234431.1:1838515-1848515 GCF_977035675.1 Penaeus japonicus
TGATTATTTCCTGATTTGGTAAGTGAATGAGAGAACAAGTTTTGGTAAATGTATGCAAGTATACATCTCTCTCTATATCTCTCTCTGTCTCTCTCTCTCTCTCTTCCTCTCTATCTCTCTTTCTCTCTCTCTCTCTCTCTCTCTCTCTCTCTCTCTCTCTCGCTCTCTATCTATCTACCTATCTCTTTCTCTTTCTCCTTCTCTCTCTCTCTCAAAATATCTATATATCCATCTATCCTTTCCACGCACAAACATACCTCTAGAGATATATAGATAAAAAAATATAGAGATTTAGATATAGACACAGATAAACAAATAAATAAAGAGAAAGATAAATAGGTAAATAACACAGATAAATAGATAAATAAAGAGGAAGATAAATAGGTCGATTTTATTCTGCCTTTCTCTATTTTATTTTTCCCCGTAACTGTTTTGTTTCTCCCTCGGCCGCAAACATCGCTCTCGAAAAAGAACAAACTTGAGAAGGATTATGAAAACAGCGAGCGCACAGCCTTCTGTGAAACGCCAACACTTCGATATTTAACCTTTTCAACAGCTGGGCCTTTCCCAAACCCGCTCAGGGGACACTGCTTCCTGCTTCTTCTTCTTCTTCTTCCCGCTATCTGCTTCCCGCTACCTGCTTTCCGCTATCTGCTTCCCGCTACCTGCTACCCGGCACCCACTGCTCGCTACCCGATAAGTGATAAATGGTTTCCGGTAACTGCTAGCTGCCTTCTCGCTACTCGTTATCCGATAAGTGATAAACGGCATGTTGTACCTGCTACCTGCTATCCGCAACATGCTCTTTCTTCCCTACCCGATACCCGGTATTCGCTTCCCGATACCCGCACAATAACCTGCTGTTCTATCTACTCGTTGCCCGATACCAGCCACCTGCCAAAGGATACCCGCTACCTGCTAAAAGGTATGCGCTATCCGCACCAGCTACCCATTTAACCGCTACGCTACCTGCTACCTCTCTTTCTGCTACCCGCTACCCACTACCTACTGCCCGATACTCACAGCCTCCTACCCGACTCACCACGTACATGAATATTTACCCTGATATCTGCAAAAGGTCTTTGAGTGTGTGCGTATGTTTGTGCATGAGACTGCAATCTTAATGCCTACATGTGTGTTTACGTTTTTTTTTCTCTCTCTCTCTCTCTGTTGTTGTTGTTGTCACTTTGCTTACTTGGGTCTATGCCTGTGTGTCAGTTGTAGGAATTTGGATGCAGATATGTTAATGCAGCGTGAACGTTCAAAGTCTCTTCGAATATTGCTCCGAGAATCAAAATAACACGACGCTTCCCAAGGTGTTTCGAAGCTTCAGTCACACGATTGAACCTTTATATGAGTCGACTGTACACTTGGTTTAAAAATTCTCTTTACGCCGCCCAGACCCCTGGTGATGTTTTAATCACTCCTCTATTAACATGATATTGCCTGCCATCATGACGTTTAGCAAATATACCGTCATTATCGTTCATAGTTATTGTATAATCCCCGTTTACAGATTCGTTGCTATTTGCGATGGTGTCACAGCTTGGGAAGAAATATCGTAAGAGGGTACAGGAACTTCTTGAGGCAAGTGTACCTGTATAAGGTGAAATGCACGATTACACAAGGGGTAAGTTATTGTACTGTTTTGTGAGAGTACACGTTTGGTATGCGGACGTGTGGTACAACCCCCACCCCCCCTTTCCCCTTCCCCCTCCCCCCTCTTCCACCCCCACGTTCTACCATACCTCCTTTGCGAATCACCTTACCCTCACCTCTGAATACCCCCTCCCCCCCCCTCCGCCCCTTATCCCCTTCCCCACACTCACCCCTCCTATCTCATTTCTACCTCCTCTCCCACCCCATCCTGACTCCTCCTCCCTCCCCCTCCCCTTCTCTCCCTCCCCCCTCCCCTCCTCTCCCTCCCTCCCCCCAGTCTTTCCTTCATACTTTCCCCCTGTAAATCTTTCTCCCCTTCCGTAACCCACTACAGCCAATCTTTCATCCAAACCCTCCCCCTCCCCCACCCCCGATGCTTCCCCAATGACACCCCCTCTCCCCTCCCCTGCCCTCCCTCCCCCCCTTTCCCAATTCCACAACCTAACCACCTCCTTTTCCGTCACCTCTTTACCTTTCCTCTATACCCCTTTCCCCCCTTCAACCCTCCCCTTCAACTCCCCCCCCCTCCCACTCCTCTTCTCCTCCTCCTCCTCCTCTTCCCCCTCCCACTCCCACTCCTCCTCCTACTCCACCCCTTCCTTCACCCACCACCCCCCTCTCTCTTCCTCCTCCTCCTCCTCCTCCTCCCCTTCCATCACCCACTCCTCACCCCCCCTCCAACTCTTCCTCTTCCATCACCCCCCTTTTTCCCCCCCTCCTTCTCTACATCCCCTCCCCCTCCCCCTCCCCCCTATCACAGTTCACTCCTGCCCAGGGGATGAATGGACCGGAAGCCACAGAGTGATTAGATTTTACGGCCATATATGTAAGGTGGTTCATCAAGGCTTGGGGGGAAATGAGGGGGCTGGGGTGGGGGGTGAGGGGTGAGGAGATGGGTGGGGGTGAAGGGGAGGGGGGCAGCGGGGACGTTGAACAATTTGAACCATCTGCATGTGGGAATGACCTCGTCCTCACCTTTCCTCGGCCGTCCGTCCTCATTTTCCTTCCTCCTTTCTTGGACTCCTTCTTGGTGTTTTGGTTTGTCGGGTCTCTGGACTCATCTATTTTCGTCTCTTGCTCTGTCTCTCCTTCTGTTTCTCTCTCTCTCTCTCTCTCTCTCTCTCTCTCTCTCTCTCTCTCTCTCTCTCTCTCTCTCTCTCTCTTTAGATGTCTCTAGATATGATACCTCTTTTATGGATATATATATGGATCTAATCTATATACTCTATTACATTATCATCCACTCCTATATATCTCTCTATCTCTTCACACTCCTTATCACTCTCGCTCTCTCCTCTCTTTCCTGCTCTCGTCTCTCGCTCTCTCTCTCGTCTCTCCATATCTCTCTCTACTATATATATATATATGTATCGCTATATATATATATATATTATATTTATACCATATTTACATATATTTATATATATAATATATATATATATATATATATATATATATATATATGTATATATATATATATATATATATATATATATATATATAAATTATATAATATATATATATATATATATATATATATATATATATATACATATATACATATATATATATTATATATATATATATATATTATATATATATACATATATATATATATATATATATATATATATATTATATAGTATACACATAATATACATAAATTAATTATATGGTTCGTATATATATTACACATATTATATATATATAGTATTAATATATATATACATTTGTATATTATATATAATATATATATATATATATATTAATATATATGTATGTATGTATGCATGTATATACATTTATGTATGTATGTGTGTGTGCGTGTTTACGTCTTTCTTTCTGGCATTTCGTTCTCTTTCACTTTTTCCACTCGTCCTTCTTATTTTTTCTTCCACCTTCTTTACTTTATTTTTCTCCGCCTCCTCTGCCATTCTCTGCCATCTGCTCTTCCCGTCCCTCGCCCTCCCCCTCCGCCTCCCCCTCTAGTCCTTTCTTCCAGCAGGTGCAAGACAAGCAGAGGCTGGAGGAGGGGGAGAGGGAGAAGAAAAAAGGGAGATAGAGAGAGAAAGCGAGAGAGAGAGAGGTGAAAAACAAGGGAAAGAGAGGAGAGAAGTGTAGGGACAGGGAAAGGAAGGAATAGAGTGGCGTGAAAGAGGGAAGGGTGAGGAAGGGAGGAGGAAGGAATGGGGGTGAAAGAGGGAGAGGAAGGGAAGGGGTTGGAATGGGGAAGCTGAAAGGAGGGTGAGAAATAGCATTTCTGTCGTGTGGGGAGGCGGGTGTGAGAATGTTTGGTGTGGAGAATCTGAAGGTATGTGTGTAAAGAACTATCAAAATGGTGATGATGTGATAGTGATGATGATGATGGTGATGATGTTGATGAAGGTGACGAGTATGATGGGATGGTGATGTTGATGATTATGATGTTATCATACCGATGGTGATAATAATAATAATGATAATGATAATAATAATAATAATAATAATAACAACAATAATGATTATAGTTATAATGATGATAATGAGAGTAATACCGATAGTAATTATCATTATCATTTTACCACTATCATTAAAATATTGTTTCATCATTATATTATCATCTTTTCTAGCCAATCTATCTGTCCCTCTTCCTGTCAATTCATTTATCTATCTATTTATCTACTTATCTATCTACCAATTCCTATATCAATTTATCTATCTATCAGTCTTCCTCTTCTCTCCATCACCCTACCTCCCTTTTTCTCTTCCCAATTGCCTTCCACATCTTTCCCTTCTTTTAACCATCTTCCTCCCCATCTTTCTCTTTCCGCCTCTCCATCTCTCTTCCCTCTCCACAACCACCTTCTTCCTCCTCCACTTTCTCTCAGTTTCCCCCTCCCCCTCTTTCTCCCATCGTCCTCCCCCTTTTTATATCCTTACACTTTCTTCCTCATTCTTTCTCTCCTTCTTCTCCCTCTTTCTCTCCTCCTTCCTCTTCTTTTTCTCATCCTTCTCCTTTTTCTCTTCTTCTTTTACTTCTCCTTCTATATCTCCTCCTTCTCCTTCTTCCTTTCTTACTTCTCATTCTATCTCTCCTCCTTCTCCCTCGTTCTTTCCTTCTTCTTTCACTCCTTCTTCTTCTCCTCCTTCTCCTTCTTCCCCTTCTTTCTCTCCTCCTTCTCCCTCTTTCTCTCCTCATTCTCCCTCTTTCTCTCCCCATTCTCCCTCTTTATCTCCTCATTCTCCCCATTTCTCTCCTCCTTCTTTCTCTTCTTCTCCTTCTTCTTCTCCTTCTCCATCTTTCTATCCTTCTTCCCCTTCTTTCACTCCTCCTTCTCCCTCTTTCTCTTATTATCTCTCTCTCTCCTCCTTCTCCCTCTTTCTCTCCCCCTACCCCCTCTTTCTCTCCTTCTCCTCCTTCCCCCTCTTTCTCTCTTTCTTCTCCTCCTTCTCCTTCTTTCTCTCCTTCTTCTCCTCCTTATCCCTCTTTTTCTCCTCCTTCTTCCCTTTCTTTCTATCCTCCTTCCCCCTCTTTCTCTCCTTCTCCTTCTTTCTCTCCTTCTTCTCCATCTTTTCCCTCTTTTTCTCCTTCTCCTTCTTTCTTTCTATCCTCCTTCTCCCTATTTCTCTTCTCCTCCTTCTCCCTCTTTTTCTCCTTCTCCTCCTTCTCCTTCTTTCTATCCTCCTTCTCCTTCTTCCCCTTCTTTCTCTCCTTCTTCCCCTTCTTTCTCTCCTTCTTCCCCTTCTTTCTCTCCTTCTTCCCCTTCTTTCCATCCTCCTTCCCCCTCTTTCTCTCCTCCTCCTCCTTCCTCCTCCTATTTCCACATCCCGCTCCTATGAAGATAATATTAAGAATAAATGAGGTAAAACTGTCTCAAGAAGCTTTTAAGATATTTGATGTTTAACCTTGAGCTTTTTTGTGTTTATATATTTATTTGATCGTTTCCTTTTTTTGTCTGTTTGTTTGTTTTTGTTTATTTATTCACATTTATTTAATTATTCATTTATTTTATCTATTTTTGAGGAGGAGGGCGGTAGAGGGAGGTTTTGGTGCAACTATTCAGGAGATTAGCTCCTGATATTTGACTATGGCAAATATGAGAGAGAGAGAGAGAGAGAGAGCGAATATACATCAAATAGATAAATAGATTGGGATATATATATATATATATATATATATATATATATATATATATATATATATATATATATCTCTCTCTCTCTCTCTCTCTCTCTCTCTCTCTCTCTCTCTCTCTCTCTCTCCTCACTCTTCTCTTCTCTCTTCGTCCTCTCCTCATCCCTCTCCCTGCTCCAGGACCCTCTCTCGTCATCTCCCTCAGGCCTTCACGGATCTCTCTCGCCTCTCCTCCTCTCTCTCTCTCTCCGTTCTCTCTCCTCTCTCTGCTCTCTCCTCCCTCCATCCCTTCTCACCCCTACCTCCGAGCCTCTCTCGCCAATCTCATCTCAGCACCCCGTCCGCATCCGTCACACGCTCACATTCCATCTCTCTCTCCTCGTCTCTCACTCTCTCTCCTCTCCTCTCCTCGTCCTCTCCCGGGTCGGTCTCCCGCTCCGTCATCTTCTCGTCCTCCTCTCCTCTTCTCCTCCGGTCTCGATCCTCCTCTTCTCTCTCCTCACTGCCTCGCTCGCCTCCTCCTCCTCGTCCGCCCTTCTCACCTCTCTCTCTCCCAGCATCTCCCTCTCCAGGCTCGTCCCCTCCGCTCGTCGTCGGATCTCTCGCTCTCCTCTCCGCGTCCCACCCTCCGTCCACTCCTCATCCCTGCCGCCTTCTCTCCTCTCTCTCTATTCTCCGCTCTCTCTCTGCGTCTCTCTCGCCTCCTCTCTCCTATAAGATATATATATATATAATATATATATATATATATAATATATATATATAGAGAATATACATCTATTATAAATATATATATATATATATATAATAATATATATAAATATATATACATACATATACGCAGATATATATATAATATTATATATATATATATATTATAGTAATTATATATATATATATAGATATATATATAATAATAATATTTATTTATATAATATATATATATATACATATATATATAATAAAGTATACTATATGTATATATACAAATATATATATATATAAATATATATATATAAAATATATATGTTAATATTACATATATAACATATCATATATAATATATAATATATATATATATAATATATAATATATACTACACACTACCTCTAACTCTATCTGCGTCTCAGTCTGTTACCACACTCACTCACACACTAACAAACTCTCAAAACACACACTCACACACTCTCTCAAAACAGATCACTCTCAGTATCAAGCAGCACACCACTCACACTCTCAACACGAGCGCGCGCGCGCTCGCTCGCGCTGCGCGAGATCGCGCGCGCGCGCGCGTCGCTGCGCTTCTGCGCCGTCGCGCGCGAGCGCGCGAAATACCCACCGCTTACGCAACCCTGCTTTGCAACTCCCCGCGCGTCGCGCTCCACAACGAGCGAACTCACACACGCACCACTGCTCTGCGACCCGCTGCTCTCACTCACGCCCGGGAGCCATCTGCCTCGCACTCACTCTCTCCCACCCCAGCAGAAATAACCCAGCACCACAAAAAGATCTCAGTCGCTCGCCCCGCCCCCCGTCCCACCCCCCCCACCGCCGGCCCACGCCCGCGCCGCCCTTCCCCGCCACGACATCTCGAGCCCCCCGCCGCTGCCGCCGCCGATCCTGCCCCCTCATCGCACGCCCCCGCCGGCCCGCCCGCTTCGGCGGCGGGCTCTTTCAGCGCTCCCCCGCCTCTCTCTCGCCCGCCTGCGCCTCCCCCCGCCCATCCTTCGCGCTCGCTCTCGCCCTCACGCTCTGCTCTCTCTCTGCTCTCTCTCTCTGCGCTCGCTCTCGCTCCAGCCCGTCGCTCGCGCCCGCCGAGCTCCCCCCCCATCCTGCTCGAACTGCTGCTCTCGTCGCTCTGCGCCCTCCCGCGCGCGCTCCCGCGCACCCCCCCATCCTTCGCTGCACGGTCGCGCGCTCGCGCTCTCGCGGCTCCCGCCTCGCTCTCTCGTGCTATCGCGTCCGCCCCGCACCATCGCTAAACCATACCCAGTGTGCCCCCGCCCACCTGACCCTATTATGGTATCACCCCGCCCCTTGCCCCGGTAACCCCAAGCTTCCCCGCACTACCAAACGGGTGCATCGTGCTCAATCTTATGTATAACCCGCTCCGGCTTGCGAGCTCACGGGGGGAGGGGTGGGTGGGGGGAGGGGGTATTCCTTCCCAATGCACCTCCTCCCCCCCCCCCTGCTCCACCTCCTGCTTGCTGCTGAGGCTTGATCCTGTCTACTTATTCTGCTTCTCTTCCTCTTTCTTAAGTCTTTGTAGTCTTTGTGAGTGTGAGTGTGTGTGTGTGTGTGCACATGTGTACAAATGTATTTAACTCGTGTATATATGTGTGTGTGTGTGTTTGTGTGTCTGTATATATCTATCTATGTATTAAATAAATATAAATAATAGTAATATATATATATATATAATATATATAAGGTATGTAATATATACCTATATAATCTGATATATATTTATATATTATCTGTATATCTATATAGATATAAAGATCTATAAATATATATATATATATATATATATATATATATATATATATATATGTACCGTATATGTACCCAACCTTCTGTTCGCATGAATGATGACTTGCATGATTAATGGCTTGTCGGGACGCCTTCTTTTGGTGGCAAGAAAAGGACCTTAATCAATTCTGATGTCCCTTAATGAGCTCAGTGTGACAATTCCTCCACCGTAGACCAAGGCTTGTGATGATGCGAACTCTCACCATACCACCATACCCCCACCCCCCCTATCTGGTTCTTTCACCCCTAACAATGCCTTTTCAATCCCCCTCCCCCCTTCTCCTCCCTCCCTCCCCTAACTTCTCTACACACTGTTGCGGCCCCACCTACGTCGTACGGGGCGCCCCCTTCGCCTCCTCTCGCACTTCTCTCTTCTCTTCTTCTCATTCCCTTATTCCTCTTTTTCCTCCCTTCTCCCTCTCGACCACTTCCTCCTACTTCCGTCTCCCTCTCCTCCTCTCCCACTTGCTTCTTCTTTTCCTCTCCCACTTACCCTCTTCATCTCCCTTTCATTTGTTTCTACTCCTACTTTCCCTTCTCCTCCCTTCTCCGTGTTTCTTCTCCTGTAATTTCCTCTCCTTCCTTCTTACAACTCCTATTTCTTCTCTCCTTCCTCCTCCCCTTTCCCTCCCATCTCTCCCCCTCCTCCTCTCCTTCCTCCTCCCCTTTCCCTTCTCTTCTCTCGCCCTCTCTCCTCCCCTTCCCTCCTCTTTTCCATTCACTTCCCTCTCCCTCACTCCTTCTTCACCCTTCCCTCCTGCCCTTTCCCTCACCCCCTCCTCCTCCCTCTCCTTCTCTCCCGCCTCCTCCTCATCCCCCCTTCCCTCCTACCCTCTCCTTCCTCCTCCTCCTCCTCCTCTTCCTCTTCCTCCTCCCTCTCTCCAACCCCCCCCCCTCTCTCCCCACTCCCTCCTCCACTCCTTCCCTTCCACTTCCCTCCAACCCCTTTCCCTCCTCCCCTCTCCCTTCCCTCCTCCCCTCTCCCACCTCCATCCTCCCTCCTCCCTCCTCCATTCCTTCCACTTCCCTCCAACCCCCTTCCCTCCTCCCCTTTCCCACCTCCCTCTCCCCACCCTCTTTCCCTCCCCCTCATCCCCCAGTTCCCGTTTCGATCGATATTTACGGCGTTATTATGTAATACGCTAATCCTCGCTCGTCGCAGTTAGTGTGAACATAACCAACAAGCAGAAGACTATGATTGACTGAACGCGAGGCACCTCAGCTACCGGGCAACGCTAAGATTATTTGCTTGTAAACAACAAAGGAAAGTCATATTTGCTCACTCCGTGGCGCTGTGCAATCAAGCAAGCAGGCAGGCAGGCGTACGAACTTGCCCGTCTGCCTCCGTGCCTGCCTGTCTGCTACCTTCTGCTTCTTCTGCTCCTGCTGTTGCCTCGATCGGGTGTTCCTTCCTTCTTTCCCACCTGCTCCCGAGGTTGGGTTGTGGTTCGGTAGTTCTCTCTCCTTTTTTTATTATTTTTTTTTCTTCTTCTTCGTCTTTTTTTTCTTACTTCTTTCCTGTATTTCATTTGATTTTAGTGTTTTTTTTTGTTTTTTTTTTTGTCTATTGTTTTTCATCTATCTGTGCTATTCATCTATCTATCTATTTTCCTTCCATTACCTACTTCCCCCTTTTCCCTCCTCCTCTCCTCCCCCTCTTTCATCTCTCCCCCTCCTCCCATCCCCTTCTCCCCC
>NW_028234431.1:1853515-1856015 GCF_977035675.1 Penaeus japonicus
CCACCACACAAACCTAATAACGATTCACAGCCGCACGAGGCCAACTCAACCCTAGGCCAACCGGAGACCAAAACGGAAAAACAAAAAAAAAAAAAAAAAAGAAAGAAAGCCAGATACACGAAAAAAAAAAAAAAAGAAGCAATGAGATCCAATAGCCCACTCCCCTTCCCCCCTCCCCCGCCCCCCTCCCCACCCGCCTACCCCCGCCCCCCCCCCCCCCCCCCCCACCCACCCCTGCCCCGCCACCATCCCCGGCCTCCCCCCGCACCCCTCCCCCCCCCTCCAGTTCCCTCTCTCTTGCCCACCCCCCCTCTCACATCCCAACCCCCCCCTCTCCTCCCCCTCCCGCCCTTCCACCCCCCCCCTCCCCCCCTCCCCCCCCCCCGGCCCCCCTCCCCCCCGCCCGCCCCCCCCCCCTCCCTCCCCCTACCCCCGCCTCAAGTCGAGCCCCCCACACACCCCCCCACCACACAACCAACCCCCCCCTCGTCGACTCTCTCGCGCTCTCTCGCTCTCGCTCCCTCGCGCTCCGCGCTCTCTCTCGCTTTCCTTCTCGCTCTCCTCTCTCTCTCTCTCTCGCTCCCCTCCCCCTCTCGCTCACGCGCCCTCGTCCCCTCTCCGCACGTCCCCTCTGTTCGCAATCTCGCTGACCGCCTCGACCTCCTCTGGCTCTCTCTACTCGCTCTCATCTCTCTTTTGTTCGCTCTCTCTTGTTCTTTTTCCCTCCTCGCGCTCTCTCGCCCTTGTCTCTCCTCTATAATATTCTCCCTGCTCCCCTCTCCTCCCCGCCCTATCTCTCTCCCCCCCCCTCCCTCGCCCTCTCCCCTCTCTCCCTCCCCTGCCGCCTCCCATCCCCCCCGCCCCTCTCCGCCCGCCCCCAACTCCACTCGTCCCCTCCCCTCCCCTCCGTCCTCCCCTCCCCCTCCCCTCCTTCCCCTCCACCTCCCCTCCCGCCCCCCTCCCCCCCGCCCTCCCCCCCGCCCTCCTCCCTCCCCCAATATCATCCCCCCCCCCGCCCTCCCCTCCCCTCTCTCCCCCCTCCTCCCCCTTCCCTCCCCTCCCCCCCCCCGCCCCGCCCCCCCCATCTCCCTCCGCCCCCCCCTCCATCCCCCTCCTCCCCTCTCCCGCTCCTCCCTCCCCCACCCCCCTCCCCCGCCCCCCCCGCCCCTCCCCCCCTCTCCCCGCCCTCCCCCCCCCCGCCCCGCCCTCTCCCCCCTCCTACCTCCCACTCCCCACCTCCCGCTCCCCTCCCCTCATCTCTCTACCCCCACAACTCCTCCCCCCCTCTCCCCCCTCCCCCTCCTCGCCCCCTCCTCCTCCCCTCCCCTACCCCCCCTCCCCCCCCCCTACCTCCCCTCTCGCCGGCTTCCCTCTCCCCTCCACCCGCCCCTCCCCTCCCCCTCCCCCCCCATCTTAGCTCCGCCCCGCCCCCATCCCCCCCCCCTCACTCTCACTCATCTCCGCCTCTCTCTCTCTCTCTCAAAATATATAAATATATATAAATTATATATATATATATATATATAGATATAAAATATATCTAATCCTCTCTTTATATGTATATATATAATATAATATATATATATATATAAATATATAATAAATATTTATCATTATAAGCCTCTATAAATCTATAATCAAAAAAAATATCCTCTCTAAATAAAGTTACATACACTATCTAAATAACTATATCAATATATAAATATAAAAATATATATATATATACACACACACACACATATATACACACATATATATACATATACATCCACTGTATATCTACAGATACACATGCGTAAATACAGCAAGCAGACAGAGAGCAGCAGCCCGGAGCAAAAGCCTGGCCGTGACGTAGCACAACCTCTTGGCGGTTGCACGCTATAAACATCAAACAGAAAGCGAAAAATAGAAGCATCACCAAGAGCCTATGATCGATGGATTGCATTTAGGTTTTGTGGAGAGAATTCAATGCTTTTGTTGCAGAGCGTTTTT
Organism: Penaeus japonicus; assembly: GCF_977035675.1. Classification (NCBI taxonomy): domain Eukaryota; kingdom Metazoa; phylum Arthropoda; class Malacostraca; order Decapoda; family Penaeidae; genus Penaeus; species Penaeus japonicus. Next base: position 1,855,508 of record NW_028234431.1, read on the forward strand.
TTTTTGTTGTTGTTATTGCGTGGTTACTGACGCTGTTTTTTTTTTTGTTTATGGTTTTAAGGTGGTGAGGGATAGGGAGGATGTATGTGAGGACTTAGGAAAGTGTGAATGAGGGAGAGAGAGTGAGAGAGGGAGAGGGAGAGGGAGGGAGGGAAGGAGGGAGAGAGAGAGAGAGAGAGAGAGAGAGAGAGAGAGAGAGAGAGAGAGAGAGAGAGAGAGAGAGAGAGAGAGAGAGAGAGAGAGAGAGAGAGAAGGAAGAAGAAGAAGAAGAAGAAGAAATTTACGAGGCAAAGAAACAACATAAAAAAAGGCATCGGGTAGTAACAGCGAGGGAGACGATGGCGCTCTGCTTGGCGGGACGCGAGGCAAGCACAGCACCCCCCTCCCACCCACCCTCCCCCCTCCTCCCCCACGCTATTCCCCTTACCCTCACCCTCCCCATCCCTCTCCCTCTCCCTACAACCCTCCCCCTCCCTAACCCCCCCTCCCCTCCCCTTCCACGCCGCCA
>NW_028234431.1:1863897-1866397 GCF_977035675.1 Penaeus japonicus
CCCTCTCCCTCTCCCTCTCCCTCTCCCTCTCCCTCTCCCTCTCCCTCTCCCTCTCTCCCTCTCCTTCTCCCTCTCTCCCTCTCCCTTGGTCCCTTCTTCCTTCTCCTTTCTTCGTTTTTCTTTCTTCCTTCCCCGTTTTGTTTTGTTTTTTTCCTTCTTCCTTCTCCGATCTTCTTTTTTCTTTTCCCCTTCTCCATTTTTCTTTCTTTCTTCTCCGTTCTTCGTTTGTTTTTTCCCCTTGTCCCTCTTTCCATCTTCTCCCTTTGTCGTATCTCTCCTTTCTTCCTTGTTTTTCTCTCTCCCTTCCTTCTCCCTTGGTCGTACCTTTGTCGAGTCTCTCTCCCCCTCCTTCGTCTCCCTCCCTCTTCCTCCTTCCTTGGTCGTATCTCTGTAACCCCCACTCTTCCTACCTACCCCTTAACCTCCTTCTTGTCTCTCTCCCTTTTTTAACCCCAACCCCTTTCTCTCTCTCTCCCTCCCCTTTTCTCTTTCACCCCCTCCCCCCTCTCCTTTCTCTCTCTCTCTCCCTCTCCCTCCCCCTTTCTCTTTCACCCCCTCCCCCTCTCTCCTTTCTCTCTCTCTCCCTTCCCCTTTCTCTTTCACCCCCTCCCCCTCTCTCCTTTTTCTCTCTCCCCCTCCCCCTTTCTCTTTCACCCCCTCCCCCTCTCTCCTTTTTCTCTCTCTCCCTCCCCCTTTCCCTTTCACCCCCTCCCCCCTCTCTCCTTTCTCTAGCAATCCCCCTCCCCCTCAGTATCTCCCTTACCCTCCACCCCTTCCCTTTTAAAACCACCTTCATTTGTCTGCGCAGTGAAGTGCTTGTACACAAAGCATACACGTGGGCAGTGTGCATGTGACTAGTGTAAGTTTTACGTCCATTTCCTATCCCTATAATTTTGGTTGAGTCACCCTTAAGCCTGTCATTCATCATCGCTTCAGTTCCAGGGTGTAGGAATATATATATACATAAACATATATGTATATATATATATATATATATATATATATATATATATATATATATATATATATGTGTTCGTCGTGTGTGACCTCTCGTGTGTGTGTGTGGTTGTGTGTGTGTGTGTGTGTGGTGTGTGGTGTGTGTATATATATATATATATATTTAACTAATATATTTATATATATATTTTATATATATATATATATATGTGTGTGTGCTGCTGTAGACTGTGTGTGTGTGTGTGTGTGTGTGTGTGTGTGTGTTTGTGTGTGTTTGTGTGTGTGTGTGTGTGTGTGTGTGTGTGTGTGTGTGTTTGTATGTGTGTGTTTGTGTGTGTATGTGTGTTTGTGTGTGTGTGTGAGTATTTGTTTGTGTGTACATGTTTGTGTGTTTAAATGCGTGTGTGTATTTCTGTGTGTGTGTGTGAATATTTGTCTCCATTACTCAAATATTTTGCCTAATACAGTTTTTAACACACATGACTTTGATTTATCTTGTTTGCAAAGGCAATCAATTTGTATTTACTTTCCATAGATCATTTATCAAACCTGAATGATGAGAAAAAAATTATATGAACATAATTCACCATCAAATATTTACCTAAGACTTTTGTTAAGTAGTTATTTCACTAGACATGAATCAAACATGTTCTTATGTCAGAACTGTCTTTAGGAGTCTGCAACCCCTGATTGCAAAGTGACAGATATAACGCGTAGTCAACGATGTGACCGAGATTAGTTAGGGGGTAGTGGGGGGGTGGGGGTATAGGGGGAATAGATAGTTGGGGTGGGGGGGGGGCAGGGGGTAGCAGTCACCCTACTGAAACCGAGAGCGGGTATGTCTTTGTTGCTAAAGGCTGATCTTCTCTGTTTATGTGTAGGTCTTTTTTAGTGTGCGTGTAGGATAGTGTGTGTTAGTGTGTGTGTGAGCGTGTGTGCGCACTTCTGCACAAACAAACACACACACACACACACATACACACACACACACACACAAAGACTCACAAACACACAAAACGACAAGAACAAAAATCGTATCTTAAAACACCACATTCAACCATGCTATGCCAGAAACACTTCTTTTTGTACGTATGTATGTGGCGTGATAAACGATCATTTTCTGTTCTTGAAAGTAACATAAACCCATTTCCCTCAAGGAGTTCCTGAACCCTGTGTTAATTCGCGGGGCACCACCAGAAGGATTATTATTATTATTATTATTATTTATTTATTTATTTTTTTTATTATTGCTTTAGAACATAACGCTAGTTACCTTAAGGAGTACATATAGCCTCTGTGTTGCATACACTTCTACCTTCTCTTTGTTTGTTTGTCATTTTGTTTGTCTGTCTATATGCTTGTTAGTTTGTATGCCTTTCTCTCTCTCTCTCTCTCTCTCTCTTCCATCCATCTCCTTCCTCCCCCGCTCACTTATCATCCTCCATCCTCCTACCCCCATATCACCCTCTCGCTTCTCACTCTCTCTCTCTCTCTCTCTCTCTCTCTCTCTCTCTCTCTCTCTCTCTCTCTCTCTCTCTCTCTT
>NW_028234431.1:1908897-1911397 GCF_977035675.1 Penaeus japonicus
CTTTCTTCGAAATTAGGATTGGAAATTGTTGATTTGGACTCTCCTCGTGTGCTATGGATCTTCTTAGCCTACTCTCCTAATCTCTTTTGTTTTCCTATCTGTCATTCCCTCTTAATTTATCTTCCTCATTTCCTCTTATCCTTCGTTACGGCTATGTACTAATGTCGCTGTGGAGTTTGTTTATAGCACTTTTTATATTTATGTTTATTTCGTTATTATTATTATTTTTTCTTCTTCTGGAAAGATCGGGAGTGTTTAGGATTTCTCAAAACTAGGATATGTCTCTCTTTCTCTCTCTCTCTCTCTTTATCCCTCTCTCTCTCTCTCTCTCTCTCTCTCTCTCTCTCTCTCTCTCTCTCTCTCTCTCTCTCTCTCTCTCTCTCTCTCCCTCTTTCTCTCTCTCTCTCTCTCTCTCTCTCTCTTTTTAATTTATATATAATAATAGCAACATATCCAGAGCAAAATATAAATGAATAACACATATTTCTCTACTTCGCTTGACTTTGAATTCATAGACAAGACTCGCTCTATAGCCCATCCTCTCCTTACCGCAATCCTTCTCTTTTTTTTTTTTTTTTTTTTTTTTTAGACTCGAGTAAAGGATTCACATTAAAGTCTCCCTGAATATAGTATTATAGATATCCTTCAGGGGGCTTTGGTTGTTACGCCAGGAGGAGTTCAGACTCGCTTCAGGAACCAAGGCAGGCCATCGCTCTTATACCCCTACGGTCACAGGACCCCCTCTCCCCTCTCCCCCCCCTTCCTCGCCCTCCCATCCCCTACCGATCTCCTCCCCTCCTCCTCCCCTCGCCCTCCCAGCCCTTCTCACTCCCTCCCCACATTGCTTTTGCAAGCATATGGCTTTGCATGGTCTCTGCTGTGCACTTTCAAGACACAGAGATGCATATATATTTTTTTTATATCATTATTGTATTATTTACATATCTATATATCTATCATCTAAATAAACCGTCAAGAGATAACAAACTCGGTCTTTGCGTTCACCCTCAGTGCGACCTCCTCCCTCGAACGCTCTTGTATACAGTCACTGGGAAGTAATTTTCTACCCCCCCCCCTCCCCCCACACACACCTACCCGTGGGCTCCTGCGCCTCCAGTGTGGAACTCTCCAGTTATAATCAAATCAGTTCCCCTTTCTCTCTCTCTCTCTTACTCTATTTCTATCTCTCTCTATCTCTCTCTCTCTCTCTCTCTCTCTTTCTTACTCTATTTCTTTCTCTCTCTCTCTCTCTTTTTCTTACTCTCTCTCTTTCTCTCTCTCTTTCTCTTTTTCTTACTCTCTCTCTCTCTCTCTCTTACTCTATTTCTATCTCTCTCTATCTCTCTCTCTCTCTTGCTCTCTTTCTCTCTCTCTCTCTCTCTCTCTCTCTCTCTCTCTCTCTCTCTCTCTCTCTCTCTCTCTCTCTCTTTCTTTCTTTCTCTCTCTCTCTCTCTTTCTTACCCTCTCTCTCTCTGTCTCTCTTCTCCTTAATCTTCCTCCCCTTCTCTACTCCCTCTCATCTCACCCCATCATCCCCTCCTCTTTCACTCTTCATCTTTCGTTTCCACCCTCTTCCCTTCATACCCTTTCTCTCCTTTCTCTTCTCCCTCTCTCTCTCCCCTGCTCTCCCTCTCTCATCCTTCCACCTTTCTCCCACTTTCCCCCTTCATTCCCCTTCCCCCTTCCATCCTCTCTCCATTCCTTCTCCTTCTCCCCATTTCCTACTTCCCATCCCCCTTCCCCATCCCCATCCCCATTTCCCAACCCCCTTCCCCATTCCCCTATTCCCCTTCTCCATTCTCCATCCCCATCTTCCATCCCCTTCCCCACCCCCCCTCCCCATCCCATCCCCCTTCCCTTCCCCAACCCCCTTCCCTCTTCCCCTTCCCCTTCCCCATCCCCCTTCCCCATCTCCCATCCCCCTATTCCCCAACCCGCTTCTCCCTTTCCCTTCCCCCTTCCCCCTCGCCCTTCTACCGTCCACGCCCTCTTCCAGGTGTGCGCGCCTCGGGAACAGTGACCCTACATGACCTGTGCGGAGGAGACAGCCTGGAGGGCGAGAGCCGGCGGCGCTAACGAGTGCGGCAAGAAGTAGGGCGCTGTGGTCGGAGTAGGCGAGGTTCGCTGTACTACCTTACTCAGCAGGGGGAAAAGCAGGTGTGAGTAAGTTCATGCATTGGGTGGTGTGTTGTATGTGGGGTAGGGTGTGTATGGGAGTGTGTGTTTGTGTGTGTTTGTGTGTGTGTGTGTGTGTGTGTGAGAGAGAGAGAGAGTTTGAAAGAGAGAGAGGGGGTGTTTGAAAGAGAGAGAGAGAGAGAGAGAGAGAGAGAGAGAGAGAGAGAGAGAGAGAGAGAGAGAGAGAGAGAGAGAGAGAGTTTGAAAGAGAGAGAGAGAGAGAGAGAGAGAGAGAGAGAGAGAGAGAGAGAGAGAGAGAGAGAGAGAGAGAGAGAGAGAGAGAGAGAGAGAGAGAGAGAGAGAGAGAGAGAGAGAGAGTTTGAAA
>NW_028234431.1:1928897-1931397 GCF_977035675.1 Penaeus japonicus
TGCAGATGCAGTTACTTGTGGGTTGCGACATGAAGGTCTGTAGGTAAAGAACCTGTTAGATAAGGTATGCTGAATGTGGTAAGGCTTGTATGTGGTGGTATGAGTTGCTTGTATGTGGTGGTATGAGTTGCTTGTATGTGGTAGTATGGTGACACAAGTACTTGTATTTTCCTGGTTGTGTCAGGATGCTAAGAGATAAAAAGGAGATTAAAAAAAGAAGAAGAGGTTTTAAGAGTTGCTAGGATGAGTTACACCTCCTTCTGTGTTAAGAAGTTAGCCCTGCATGAAATTGGTGCCGGGGTGAAAATTACTTAGGCATGCAGTTATTGGTTAAGCGTTAAGCGCTGTTAGGAATTACCAAAGAGAGAAAACTGAAGAACTTTTAATCTTGGTGGATATATAGTTTCTTTTTCTCCCTCGCTTTTATTATAATGCGATAATCTGTTCTTCAAATCCTTTTATTACTGTTCTCATCATATAATCTTTTATAGCATGTTCTGACAAGAATATGTTGCGGTTCTTCATAAGAGGGACAATTCTTGTTTAATTGGCCTTTTGTGGATTTATATTACGACGAGTGTACAAATCTTGTGGCCGGAGCTGATCGTTGTTAGGTAATATTTCGAATTTCTTTGAACGTTTGTTATATCTGTCATGAGCATGATTGCATGACTGTGGCTGCGTTAATGTGAATCCGCTGTCGGGGATGCATTAAAGCGAACATTTGCATAGCATTTTTACGAAAATGTTTTCAGGAAAACATGGCAAATTGCGAGTCACGCTGAGTTCCCGTAGACAAGAGATGCAAATCCGAAAGTAGCGAAGACAGGGCTACAAGAAGACGCTTCATCTGGAATTTGTTTGAAGCACTGCCTCCTGGAATGAGATTAAAGCACTGCCTCCTGGAATTAGTTTGAAGCACTGCCTCCTGGAATGACATTAAAGCACTGCCTCCTGGAATGAGATTAAAGCACTGCCTCCTGGAATGAAATTAAAGCACTGCCTTCTGGAATGAGATTAAAGCACTGCCTCCTGGAATGAGATTAAAGCACTGCCTCCTGGAATGAAATTAAAGCACTGCCTTCTGGAATGAGATTAAAGCACTGGCTCCTGGAATGAGTTTGAAGCACTGCCTCCTGGAATGAGATTAAAGCACTGCCTCCTGGAATGAGATTAAAGCACTGCCTCCTGGAATGAAATTAAAGCACTGCCTCCTGGAATGAGATTAAAGCGCTGCCTCCTGGAATAAAATAGAAGCACTGCCTCCTGGAATGAGATTAAAGCACTGCCTCCTGGAATGAGATTAAAGCACTGCCTCCTGGAATGAAATTAAAGCACTGCCTCCTGGAATGAGATTGAAGCACTGACTCCTGGAATGAAATTAAAGCACTGCCTCCTGGAATGAGATTAAAGCACTGCCTCCTGGAATGAGATTAAAGCACTGCCTCCTGGAATGAGATTAAAGCACTGCCTCCTGGAATGAGATTAAAGCACTGCCTCCTGGAATGAGATTAAAGCACTGCCTCCTGGAATGAGATTAAAGCACTGCCTCCTGGAATGAGATTAAAGCACTGCCTCCTGGAATGAGATTAAAGCACTGCCTCCTGGAATGAGATTAAAGCACTGCCTCCTGGAATGAGATTAAGGCACTGCCTCTTGGAATGAGATTAAAGCACTGCCTCCTGGAATGAGATTGAAGCACTGCCTCCTGGAATGAGATTAAAGCACTGCCTCTTGGAATGAGATTGAAGCACTGCCTCCTGGAATGAGATTAAGGCACTGCCTCCTGGAATGAGATTGAAGCACTGCCTCCTGGAATGAGATTAAAGCACTGCCTCCTGGAATGAGATTAAAGCACTGCCTCCTGGAATGAGATTAAAGCACTGCCTCCTGGAATGAGATTGAAGCACTGCCTCCTGGAATGAGATTAAAGCACTGCCTCCTGGAATGAGATTAAAGCACTGCCTCCTGGAATAAAATAGTAGCACTGCCTCCTGGAATGAGATTAAAGCACTGCCTCCTGGAATAAAATAGAAGCACTGCCTCCTGGAATGAGTTAGAAGCACTGCCTCCTGGAATGAGATTAAAGCACTGCCTCCTGGAATGAGATTAAAGCACTGCCTCCTGGAATGAGATTAAAGCACTGCCTCCTGGAATGAGATTGAAGCACTGCCTCCTGGAATGATTTAAAGCACTGCCTCCTGGAATGATTCTGAAGCACTGCCTCCTGGAATGAGATTGTAGCACTGCCTCCTGGAATGAGATTAAAGCACTGCCTCCTGGAATGAGATTAAAGCACTGCCTCCTGGAATGAGATTAAAGCACTGCCTCCTGGAATGAGATTAAAGCACTGCCTCCTGGAATGAGATTAAAGCACTGCCTCCTGGAATGAGATTAAAGCACTGCCTCCTGGAATGAGATTAAAGCACTGCCTCCTGGAATGAGATTGAAGCACTGCCTCCTGGAATGAGATTAAAGCACTGCCTCCTGGAATGATTCT
>NW_028234431.1:1983897-1985030 GCF_977035675.1 Penaeus japonicus
TTATTTTACTTATGTTTTTACCGTTTTTTTTTTCCTTTCCCTTTCTTCCCTTTTCGAATCAAATCCTCATTTCGTTTATCATCTGCACTTATTTCCAAGTCTAAAATCTTTCCATCTTTTCCCCCCTCCCCTTGTTTTTTTTCCTTTATTTTTTATTCACCGAACAACACTTTCAATTCTATCTTTCCTTTTGAAATCCATCATTACGATCATTTACAACTTATTTTTTCATGCACGCTAGGAATTTTGTTTGAATGCATATTTTCATCAACATTTTTTCTTCTTCTTTTATCAACGCAATGCAACTTGGGTTCAACTTGTGTGAATCAACCTCTGTTATATCTTTAACCATGTTCTCAACTCGGCTTTATTTTGCTTGAATTAGCTTTTTGTATTTAATAATTTACAACCGTTTTTCCACGTCATGCAATTAGGTTTCTATCTCGGTTAAATGTAACTAGGTTCCTTTTCGATAAAATTCCTTTTCGATAAAATGAAACTCTTACGGGTTACCTTGTTTTTGCTTTTGTTTTTTTGTTTTTTCTTTTGTTTTTCTCATCTTTACGGCTTTTTTGATGCGTCATGCAACGTCTTTCTATCTTGCCAGCTCCCCATCCCTTTTTATTTACAACCTTTGTTTAACATCATGCAACCGGGCTTTATTTTATTCAAATTATTTTTTTTTAACAACCTTCTTATAAACGCCAAGTAAGTTCCCACTTCCTTGCATGCATCTTTTTTTATTCATATATATATTTTTTTTTCATGATCCATGTTTAAACTCCATGTTGCTACTGTCCCAACAGATGTCTTGCCCAAATTCGGAAAGATGATCACCATGTTAACGGCAATAACTATTTGCCAATGTGTTTGATGACTGCAATTGCACTCAACATAGCAGGTGCACTCCATATCAGTGCTCCACTTTATGGGCCTTGCACATTGCGTCACACTTGTAGTATCATGCACCATCCACCTCCTTGCCCTAAAGTACAGTCGCTCGTACCATCGGTCGAGTTTCTTGATACCTAATGTTTAGCACGAAGGGCCATGCCTTGCGATAGTCATGCAATCCTCTCCCTTATTCTCTTGTTGCTATTTATACGTGGCACCTCTGTTCAAACTGCTAACGG
>NW_028234431.1:1985130-1990130 GCF_977035675.1 Penaeus japonicus
GAAAAAGAGAAAGAGAGAGTAGAAATGAAAGGAAAAGAGAAAGAGAGAAAGAAGAGAAGAGAGAGATTAGTAGGAGAGAGAGGAGAGAGAGAGAGAGAGAGAGAGAGAGAGAGAGAGAGAGAGAGAGAGAGAGAGCGTCAAGGAGAATGAATGAAGAGAAAGAGGGAGGTAGGGAAAATTAAAGAAAAAGAGAAAGAGAGAGATAGAGAGAATGAAAGAAAAAGATAAAAAGAAACAGAGAGAGAGAGAAAAAAAAATGAGAGAGAGAGAGAGAGAGAGAGAGAGAGAGAGAGAGAGAGAGAGAGAGAGAGAGAGAGAGAGAGAGAGAGAAAGATAAATGAAAGAAAAATAGAGAAAGAGAGAGAGAAAAAAAAAGATAGATAGATAGATAGGGAGAATGAAAGAAAAACAGAAAGAGAGAGAGAGAGAGAAAAAAAAAAGAGTGAAAAAGAGAGATAGAAAGAGAAAGAAAGAGATCAAGGAGAGCCACTATCAATCAAAATCAACCCATTTGCTCTCCACTACTTCTGACAATCCATTCGATATCTGCTCAAACGCGACGCGCCAACTAAACAACAAAATTCATTAAATCGAACCCTCAAACTAACGTTTTTTATTCCATCTTTCTCCCTATCACCCGGCAATTTATTTTAGATACAAATGCAAACTCTAGCCCGTTACGAATTTTACAACAGACATTTTTCACACAAACACACGTCAGCTGTATGCCTTTTCTTCCATCTCATATTCGCGAAAATATAATGGACGATTTTTGTGAAGGGTGCTGATGATACGGCCCTCTGGAGATTCTGTATGAGGTCTGTTTTGTTTTGGTTTTGTTTGGTTTTGTTTTTCGAAAGAAGAGTGAGCAAGTAGAAAAAGATGTAATGATTTGTGATTCCTGATTTTGTATTAAATGTTGTAGGTTTTATGGCCTTTCCATCGCCGTAAATTTACGTTTTAAATAAACATGTCCTAGGATCTAGTGTCTGTAAAAAAAAAAAAAATAAGATGGAAGACGTTAGAAAGAGAAAAGAAGAAGAGAAGAAGATGAAGAAAGAAGAAGAAGAGAGAGAGAGAGAGAAGAAGAGAGAGAAATAGGTCACTCAACGATTTGACGTGTGTACTGTTCTTTATCTTCGCACTAAAAATAAATCTGATCATGATCCAAGTAGTTCAACGAGTATTAACCCTAAAGATATTTGCTAAGAGATTTCCACATTTTTACAATCCCGTAAATATAAAATATTTTTTTTTTCTTTTTATGAAGAACTGCTTTATATATTACGTGATGAGATACTTCAACGAGTCTTCATATCTTGGTATCTTAAATGTGTTTCCTCAGTACCCGGAGAATCTCATAAGAGTAAAAAAAAAAAAAAAAAAAAAAAAAAAAAAAATCAAAGGTGATGTGATTTTCGAACCACTTTCAGGAAATAAGTTTTCGCTGCATATGCACCTTAATGATATCGAATGAAATACTTCTACGATTACGAAAGAAGGTACATACCCTTTCCTCAATCTACTCTCGTTTGTTCGTTAGTTTCTGTCCTTCTTCTTATATCAATGATTGAATTTTGATTTAAAAGCCTCCAACGCGTCCATCGCGATAATCAAAATGAGTCAGTTCAAAATATATCTCTCAGGTGACAACTTCCTCTATAAAGAAAATCCAGGATGCAATACAAAGCAGGGGTATTGAGTTGCATACATTCATCAGTAATTTCTCTTTTCGAAAGACAGTGCCGGGAAATGTATGATTTTTTCCTTTTTTTTGCCAGACGAAGAAACGTAACGAAAAAACTATTTAATTGAGTTTAGACAGAGGTTATTTCTGTTTCTGCATTTTTAAAATCATTATTTATCTCTATAGATAGATAAGTAGATAGATAGATATATAGATAGACAGACAAATAAAAATAGGTAGGCAGAAATATGGATATAGACAGATAGATAAATATGGATATAGACAAATAGATAAATATAGATAAATCCATAGATCAATACATACACACTGACAGATAGATAGTTAAGTAGATAGATATAGAACATGGATAGATGAAAGGATAACAGGAATGTAGATAGGTGGGTAGAGAAATACAAACCTCGAAATTCTGCAATGTGTACAAAGTTAGAATATTTTGAGAGCTGATCCTTTTTCAATACGGCGTCATTTTATATATATATAGATATATATATATATATATATATCATATATAATATATAATCTATATACACACAACAACACAACACACACACACAACCACACACACATAACACACACACACACTCTCACACACACACACACACACACACACACACACACACACACACAGACACACACATATATACATATAATAGATATATATATATATAGAATAAAGTATATATATATATATATATATAGATATATATATATATACATATATATTACAACTACAGAAGAGTTATAAATGAGTATTCTAATAACATCACTTATATCATTAAATAAGAAAAGATCTAGAATCTCCACACGTAACGCCTTGATGATGAAGGATGAAGATGATGAGGAATATGAAATGTGTAATATGTGGATATTGACATATGTTTCTCCGAGCGTGTATGTATGGTACGTTACACAAACGCACGTGTCGCTCGCCTCTGTATACCTATGCAGATACACTCAAAAATAAAAACAAGAGAGTAATCAAAACGACGTGTTCGTCCGTATCTCTTCTATAATATCGACCTCCAATATCTATCAAACCCGACTCTCACACATCCAGACAGCCGCAAGAGCACAAATTATAAATACGCCACACCTGTGTATCTCGGCGTCAATCTTGACATTTTGCTTGTAAGTATCTTCTTGTGAGAAACGGCTGCTCGGAAAAATCGCTTGGTTTCCTCTTCTTGTTGTTGTTGTTGTTATTATTGTATGTTTTTTTTTCTTTTGTTTGGTGTTTGGTTTTTATTTGTTTTAGTTGTTGTTTTTTATTATTGGATGTTTCTCCTTTTTTTTTTTTTTAATTATCTCTTCATCTTTTTTTTATGATTTTAGGAAATTTGGGATGTATACGGTAGCTCTTCTAATAAAAAAGGAAGAAATGAATTTTAAAAATGTGTAATGAAGATGTTGATACAAGTGCTGATAATAAGTAAGAAAATGATACAATAATGTTAATAGGGGTATAATTATAAAGATAATGATCATGATAATGATGGTGATAAGGATGATACCAACAACGATAATCATAATAAAAGTGATTGAGAGTAATAATGGTGATAGTACTACATATTATAATTGTGACTATAATAACATGGATAATAATATTGATGATATTAATTAATAACAAATATAACAAATCATGAAGATAAAAATGACAAAAATAGATAATATCACAACTACTGAGAAAAAAAAAAAAAATGACACTAACAAAAAACAAAAGAAAAAAAAATGATAACAACAACACATGATAGTAATAATAACAAAGCAATAATAATAATAATAACAACACATAATAGTAATGATAACAAAAATAATAATAATAACAATACACAATAGTAATGATAACAACAACAAAAAAAAAAAACAATAATAAAAAAATAATTAAAAAACACAATAATAATGATAATAATACCCTTTCCTTGATCCTCGCAACATCGAGGGAAGCGAAAGGAGATGAAGACATCTGGGCATCACGTCTTGAGATCAAACCCCCGGCTTCCACGCGTATTCCGCTCATCAGCTGCTCTCCGCTAAGTCGCCCTGAGAAGTCTCGCTACTTCTTACGCTGGAGCCCACGGAACGGGCGCTAACAACAACAAAACAAAAAAAAAAAAAAAAAACAAAAAACGGCCATTAATTAAACTAATTAGTGCCGGTGTCATGTAGGCAAAATATCGCTGCAATAATTTACATGCTGGAGAGGGAGAGAGGGAGAGAGGGAGAAAGAGGGAGAGGGTGAAGGGGGAGGGAGAGGGTGAAGGGGGAGGGAGAGGAGGATGGGGATGGGGAGGGGGGAGGGGGAGGGAGGGAGAGGGGGAGGGGGAGGGGGAGGGGGAGGGGGAGGGGGAGGGAGAGGGATAGAGGGAGAGGGGAGAGGGTGAGGGTAGGAGGGAAAGGGGAGAGAGAGGAGATGGGAGATGGAGAGAGAGAAAGTAGGGAGGGGTGAGAAGGAGGGAAGGGAGAGGGAGAGGGATAGAGGGAAAAGAGGTAGAAGGGAGAAGGGGAAGAAGGGAGAAGGGGAGATGTCAGAAGAGAGGGAGAGGGAGAGGGAGGAGAAGGAGGAGAGGGAGAGGGATGAGGGAGAGGGAGGAGGAGATGGTGGAGAGGGAGGGAAAAGAGGCGATGATGGTGATGCTTGGCGTGGTAATCGAGGGAGGGGTGGATGGTGGAGGAAGACGGGGAGAGGGGAGTAGGGAGACGTGATAAGGACACGGGCTGGTCGTCCAGTAAAACTGAGGCGCACAGGCAGTAGGTCAGGAGACGGTGCCCTGCCATCCCCGACCCACAGACCTAGAAGACAGCGTACGAGATCGCTCAATCGATCGGATCATAGATATGCATAATACAGAGATAGATAGAGAAGAGAGCGCGCGAGAGAGAGCAGCGCGAGCGCTCGCTAGAGAGAGAGAGACCACAACGAGCCAAATACTAGGTAGACGGCTCCGCTACCAGAACGAGCTAAAGACGCACGTACGAGCGATAATAGCACAGCAAAGATAGCACTACCAAATAACTCGATAGGACCTAAAGAGCACGTAAGATGAGACGAAGAGACCAGAGAGACGCGATACCGACATGAAAAATATCACGAAGACAGGAAAGTCAGACCGAAGAAGACCAAAATGAAGACGAAAACTTTTGACGAGAATTATACCTAAGCTACAGAACAAGTCCCTTGAGGAAATGGTGTCCTTGCGAGAAGGTGATATGTCTCCTATTCTCAACATGATGTTAAAAGGAGAGCGACGAAATCCATTCATATATGTAGGTGTCAATATCTAACTCTATATAA
>NW_028234431.1:1992630-1995009 GCF_977035675.1 Penaeus japonicus
CCTCCCATCCCCCACCTCCTCCTCCTCCATCTCCATCCCTCCCCTCTTCCTTCTCCTCCTCCTCCTCCTACTCCTCCCCCTTCTCCTCCATCTCCTCTTCCTCCTCCATCTCCTCCTCCTCCTCTTCCTCCTTCATCTCCTTCTCGCCTCCGCCTCCGCCTCCTTCCTCCTCACCTCCTCCTTCTTCCTCCTCCTCCTCCTCCTCCTCCTACTCCTCCTCCTCCTTCTCCTCCTCCTCCTCCATATCCTCCGCCTCCGCATCCTCGCCTTACTTCCCTCGCTCCTCCTCCTCCTCCTCCTCCTCCTCCTCCTCCTCCTCCTCCTCCTCCTCCTCCTCCTCCTCCTCCTCCTCCTCCTCCTCCTCTTCTCTCCTTGTGACAGGTCTCACAACAACGGCTGAATCCAAAGCTAATATTTTCTCGTGTGGTACAAACCTTCCCTTTATGCTTCGTCTCGAGGTGTATGTTGTCGATGCTCTCCCCCCTCTCTTTCTCTCCTTCTCTCTTTCTCTCTTTCTCTCTTTCTCTCTTTCTCTCTTTCTCTCTTTCTCTTCTTCCTAGCCTTCCCTTTCGCTTTTCTTCCTCTTGCTTCTGTTTGCGTTCTGCGCTTCCGTTGACGTTTCTTTGTCGGCCTTTCTGCTCTTCTATTCTTGTTGGGGGGAATATATGTATGAATATGTATATATATATTATATATATATAATATATATATATATATATATATATAATGTATGTATGTAGTATGTAGATATAAATATATGTAAATGGTAATGTAAATTATATATATTTATTAAATACATATATATTTATATATATATATATATATATATGTATATTATGTATAGAGAATTTATATTTATATATAATATATATATATATATATATATATATATTATAATATGTATATGTATGTATGTATATTTATATATATAATATAGTTATATTTATATAGATTTATATATATATATATATATAATATAAGTACATACTTATATACATATATATATATATATATATAATATTATAGATATAATATATATAATATATATGATATATATAGATATCATATATACACACACACACACACACACACACGTTTATATGTGTATACATTTCTCTTCTACTTATTTATATTTTCTTTAATTGTTTTTCTTTCTCTCTCTCTTTCTCCCAGTGTCTATGTGAGCACATTGTGTATATGCGGGCACACATACACACACATACACAAACAAGCACACACATACACAAACAAACAAACAAACACACACAAACACACACACAATAATGTATGTCTTTGCATACACATAAATCTCCCACATTATTTCATATTCACCACTCTATCATTTGCCTTTCTTATTCCCAAACCGCATGCAACATGTCTGTCACTCACTATGTTGCACCAAAAAGGTTTCACTCCAGTTAATAATCCCAAGAATCAGGAAACAAGGCCTTTTTTTTACATCTTCCATTAATGGCACCTTTACGAGTCTCATTACTATTGCTGAGTATTATTGCTACGTGTGCAAGAATTATTGCATGTTTTTCTCATCGGCACTTCTCTGGATTATTCCCTTTTTCTTCTATTTCTCTCCGTGTCCTTTATTGATACCGCCATCTGCCCCTTTGGTTGTTATGCATATGATTATCGTTGATTTTGGTTGTTTATTATCATCTTTATTGTCATTTTTATCATTATTATTGTTATTGTTATTGTCATTACTATTATTGTTATTGTTATTATTATTATTATTAGTTTTATTATCATTACTATTATTATTATTACTATTTTTGCTTTTCTTATGATTATTTTTTCTTTTAATCGTTATTTTCATAATCATTATCATTATTATCATTATTATTTTTGTTATCATAATAACAACAATAATTATCATCATAATCACTATTATCACTATCATTATATTTATTTCTACAATCATCAGAATCATTTTTTATTTTCATTATCAAAATCCTTATAACTGCCACTATCACAATTATCATCATCAGTCAACATTGTCAAAATAATAATGATTATGATCATTGTTTAAATCCTTATCAGTCTTATTTTTATTGTAATCATCACTAAAATTATCATTTTCAATGTTATTAAATGAATCACTTTAATATCAATGATAACAAAAACTTAGTAGTAGTAGTATCGGAATATATAGTGATATTCTTCACTTATTTTTTCATTATCTTATATAAGAAAGCAGACAGAGGGCGCAAACCTTCGCAAGCGCCCAAAAATCCAATGTGAAAATATTTAAGTATCCCACACTTTTAAGAGGAAATTAATTTCCAATCGGACCTATTTTCTACGACGGAGAGCGCTGGCAGTGATTTTTTTTTTTTTTTTTTATTCCATCCTAGATCTATATTA
>NW_028234431.1:2000109-2002609 GCF_977035675.1 Penaeus japonicus
AATTTTAGTGATGATTACTATAGAAATAAGACTGATAAGGATTTAAACAATGATCATGATAATTTTCATTTTGACAATGTTGAGTGATGATGATAATTGTGATAGTGGCAATTATATGGATTTTGATAATGATAAAGAAAATGATACTGATAAGTGTAGAAATAAATATGATGATAATGATAATGATAATAATTATTGTTGTTATTATGATAAGACAAATGATAATGATAATAATGATAATGATTATGAAAATAATGATTAAAAGAAAAAAAATAATGATAAGAAAAACAATAATATTAACAATAATAATAGTAATGATAATAAAACTAATAATAATAATAATAACAATAACAATAATAGTAATGATACTAACAATAACAATAATAATGATAGAAAGGGCAATGATAATAAACAACCAAAAGCAACGATAATCATATGCATAACAACCAAAGGGGCAGATGGCGGTATCAATAAAGGACACGGAGAGAAATAGAATAAAAAAGGGAATAATCCAGAGAAGTGCCGATGAGAAAAACATGCAATAATTCTTGCACACGTAGCAATAATACTCAGCAATAGTAATGAGACTCGTAAAGATGCCATTAATGGAAGATGTAACATTCTGTGAAAGTTGCAAAAAAAGGCCTTGTTTCCTGATTCTTGGGATTATTAACTGGAGTGAAACCTTTTTGGTGCAACATAGTGAGTGACAGACATGTTGCATGCGGTTTGGGAATAAGAAAGGCAAATGATAGAGTGGTGAATATGAAATAATGTGGGAGATTTATGTGTATGCAAAGACATACATTATTGTGTGTGTGTTTGTGTGTTTGTTTGTGTGTGTTTGTTTGTTTGTTTGTGTGTGTGTGTGTGTTTGTTTGTGTGTGTGTGTGTGTATGTGTGCCCGCATATACACAATGTGCTCACATAGACACTGGGAGAAAGAGAGAGAGAAAGAAAAACAATTAAAGAAAATATAAATAAGTAGAAGAGAAATGCATACACATATAAACGTGTGTGTGTGTGTGTGTGTGTGTGTGTGTGTGTGTGTGTGTGTGTGTGTGTGTGTGTGTGTGTGTGTGTGTGTGTGTGTGTGTGTGTGTGATATATATACATATATATACATACATATATTAACATAATATATATATATAAATACATATATATATATGTATGTTAATGTATGTATGTAATATATAAATATATATAATATATATATATATAAAATCATATATATATATATATATATATATGATATATACATACATACATACATACAATATATATAAAAATATATAATAAAATATATATATATTATATATAAATATATAAGTAATATATATATATACATATATATTTATATACATACATACATACATACATATATATATATATATATATATATATATATATATATATATATATATATATATATATATATATATACATATATATACATATTCATACATATATTCCCGCCAACAAGAATAGAAGAGCAGAAAGGCCGACAAAGAAACGTTAACGGAAGCGCAGAACGCAAACAGAAGCAAGAGGAAGAAAAGCGAAAGGGAAGGCTAGGAAGGAGAGAAAGAGAGAAAGAGAGAAAGAGAGAAAGAGAGAAGGAGAGAAAGAGAGGGGGGAGAGCATCGACAACATACCAAGACACCGGCTCGAGACGAATGCAATAAGGGAAGGGGAAGGTTTTGGTACACACGAGAAAATATTAGCTTTTGGATTCAGGCCGTTGTTGTGAGACCTGTCACAAGGAGAGAAGAGGAGGAGGCAGGATGAGGGGAGGAGGAGGAGGAGGGAGGGTGAGGAGAGGGGAGGAGGAGAAGAGAGAGGAAGAGGAGGAAGAGGAAGGAGGGGGAGGGAGGAGGAAGAGAAGAGGAGAAGGATGGGAGATGAGGATAGGAGGAGAGGAGAAGGAAGAGGAGGATGAGGAGGAAGAGGAGAAGGAGGAGATGGAGGAGGAGGAGGACAGGAGAGAAGGAGAGGAGATGAGGAGAGTGCGAGGATGGGGGAGGAGGTAGGATTAGGAGGAGAGGAGAGAGGCCACTATGATATGGAGGAGGAGGAAGAAGAAGAAGGAGGAGGAGGAAGAGGAGAAGGAGGAGGAGGAGGCACGGCGTACACACCAGGCTACTTACTATAAGGAGGAACGGAGGGCTCTGCACGTCGGACGCACCCTTGTGTTCTTTACTATCAACGTATCTGATATACGGCCGAATCGCTAGTCCCTTTCGCCCCACGGTCCTCGCCGTCGACATCGCATCCTAGGGTCCCGAGTCGCGTGGTTTTCGAATCGTCCACGCGCCTTTTACGAAATATAATTGGGACGATTGTCATTTCCTTCGTCTGGATGATAGTTGAGCGGAGACAAGTGTATGAAGACTTTGAGTGTTGCCGATTATCCTTCGCGCCTCATGACGGTCGTATCGGGACGATGGTCGTGGTAATTTTAAGGGATTATGGATAAAGCTGGTATTGCTACGTGGGT
>NW_028234431.1:2022609-2025109 GCF_977035675.1 Penaeus japonicus
AAAAATGAGCAAAGGACCCGAGAATGTGCAAACTGGCTGGCGCGGGCGAATGCATGAGGGAATGCATGATCTTATCTTCTGCAGCCAAGGGCGCTAATGAGATGGACGAGTGTACTGCGTCATGCTACTTACTAGCGGCATGCACTATTCATGAAGACGAATTGGGCCATTAAGAGTGTCTTTATCTTTACAATCCCACACATGTCAGAGGCGTTCTTGTCTGTCAGCCTGGTTTCTTCTCCTTCTTCTTCTTCTGTCTTTCTCTTCTTCTTCAAATACTCTTCTTTCCTCTATATCTCTCCCTCTTCTTCTTCTTCTTTTTTCTATATTCTCTCCTCCCCTTCCATTATCCCTCCACTCTTCTCTCTTCTACATCACGATCATCTATCGACAGATGAGACTCGATGTCAAATCATTCACGTCTCACCCCCGAAGTATAACACTCAATCATGCTCTTCGCCTCATAGCTGTCTGCCCGCACCTCATATGTCTCGGTGTCACACCACTTGAGTCTCGAGTCTTTTTTCAGCAATAGGAGTTAATGCCAGGTGCCAACACCTCATACCACATGCTATCAGGTGTCACTCTAACACATTCCTTGCCAAACTCCTCCCGTGTTGCTCGTCAAGTTCGCTTGAATGCAGATTAAGTTAAACGTATTTCACAAATTTGATTTTGTTTAAGGCACCCGCACGCACGTACACACACACACACACACAAACACACACACACAAACACACACACACACATACGCACACACACACACACACACACACACACACACACACACACACACACACACACACACACACACACACACACACACACACACACACACACACACACACACACACACACACACACACACACACACACACACACACACACACACACACACACACACACACACACACAAAGCGCACAACTGGATAATGATGAATTGTGTCGTAGCAAAAGGACTTTTCTTTTTCTCCTTCTCTTTGAAAATCATTCATGTCAACAATTTTCCTCGACATTTCCAACACCTGCCGTTGCAAGATTATCCCCCCCTCCCCCCCTCCCCCGCTCTTTTTCACAAACATCTGCTTTACGCCGTTTAAGATTCATTACCCTTTTATCATTGTCTGTTATCATGTCTACTTATCTGCTTCAAACACTATTTCTATTTCGTATACCCCCTCCTCCTCCTCCTCCTCCTCCACCTCTTTCTCCTCCTCCACCTCTTTCTCCTCCTCCTCCTCCTCCTCCTCCTCCTCCTCCTCCATCTCCATCTCCCCCCCTCCTCCTTCTCCTCCTCCTCTTCTTCCTCCTCCTCCTCCTCTTCCTCCTTCTCCTCCATCTCCTCCTCCTCTTCCTCCTCCTCCTCCATCTCCTCTTCCTTCTCCATCATCTCCTCGCTCCCCTCCACCTCCTTGTCCTCCTCCACTCTTTCTTTTCTCTCCCTCCCTCCTGCTCATTCCTCCCTCTTCCTCCTCCGTTCTCTCCTCCTCACCCTCTTCCTCCATCTCCTTCCTCCTACCATCTCCACCTCCTGCTTATCCTCTCCTCCTCCTCCATCTCCCCCCCCCTCCTCCTCTACTCCACCATCTCCTCCCATCTCCCCCCCCCTCATCTCCCTCCACCTCCTCCATCTTTACTCCTTCTCCTCTCCCTCACCCCCACCTCCTCCACCTTCCCTCTCCTCCTCCTCCTCCTCTCGTGCGTCCTCCCCCTCCATCTCCACCCTACTCCTCTTCCCTTCCACCTCCTCTCTCCCATATCCTTTCCATCTCCTCCCTCCCCCACATCTCCTTCCCATCTCCTCCTCCTCCTCCATTTCCTCCTCTTCCTCCTCCTCCTCCTCCATCTCCTCCTCCTCTTCCTCCTCCTCCATCTCCTCCTCCTCCACCTCCTCCATCGCCTCCTCCTCCTCCTCCTCCTCCTCCTAACCACACCCCACAACAATTCTACCCATAATCTACCAACACCCACTTAACCAAACGTCAAAAAGACAACCCTATCTTTATATATATATATATATTTTTTTTTTACACTGCTACCCATTTACGCAAACCCATTCACACGCTTTCCTCCCCTTTCTTGTCTATCCTCTATTCTCAAAATCAATCCATTAACATAACCCATTAACTCTATTTTCTTTTAACTCTATCCATCTGGCTATCCACTTTGATCAGACAAAGCGATCTGCCCGCTTACCTCCCCTCCTAAAGATGTATGAAGATGATAAGATAATAATGAAGATTATAATGATAGTAGTGATAATAGCAGTAATAGTAGTATCATTAATATTATTAGTCGTACTAGTAGTAATAGCAGAAGTAGTAGTCGTGGTGACAATTATAGTTATGATAATAATGATGATGCTAATAACGGTAATGATAATGATGATAACGAACAGAATAAGATAAGAAAAAAGAATAATAAGAAGAATATGAGTAAGAATGAGAAATGATAATAACAATAAAAAATAAATATTAAAAAAGCAATCCCTCCTGTAAAA
>NW_028234431.1:2030109-2032609 GCF_977035675.1 Penaeus japonicus
AGAGAGCGGGAGAAGAGAGAGAGAGAGAGAGAGAGAGGAAGAGAGAGGAAGTGAGAGGAGGAGGAAGAGAGAGAAAAAAGAAGAGAAAGAAGAGAGAACGAGAGAGAGAAGAGTAGGAGAGAGAGAGAGAGAGAAGAAAGAGAAGAGAGAGTGGTGGAAGAGGAGAGGGAGGAGGAAGAGAGAGAGAGAGAGAGAGACAAAGAAGGAAAGAGAGAGAGAGAGAGAGAGAGAGAGAGAGAGAGAGAGAGAGAGAGAGAGAGAGAGAGAGAGACAGAGACAGAGAGAGAGTGAAAGTGTAAGAGAGTGAGAGAGTGTAAGGGAAGGAGAGAGAAAAAGAAAAAGAAAAAAAAAAAGAAAACAAGAGAGAGAGAGAGAAAGAGAGACAGACAGACAGAGAAATAAGCCATATCATTGACGCAGTATAAGCTACCCTTCTATTGCTCAAGGTTTCACTACACTGACAACGAACAGACAATGCTAAGCTTGTCTCAGCCTCTTCAACCCTTCTCCTCAACCCCCCCCCCCCCCTCCTCAACCCCCCCCCCCCCCCCCCCCCCCCCCCCCCAACCACCCCCCCCCCCCCCTTCCCTCAAAACCCCCCCCCCCCCCCCACCCCCCCCCCCCCCCCCTCAACCCCCCACCCCAAAACCCTTCTCCTCAACCCAACCCCATTCCCCTCCTCAACCCCCACCCAACCCCCTCCCCCCCCTTCCTTTGACCGGAAGCTACAGTAGTAATAGGAAGTAAAACACCTACAAGTGCTTAGACGTGTGTATGCGTGCGAATGGGTGTGCTTGTGTGTGTGTGTGTGTGTGTGTGTGTGTGTGTGTGTGCGTGTGTGTGTGTGTGTGTGTGTGTGCGTGTGTGTGTGTGTGTGTGTGTGTGTGTGTGTGTGTGTGTGTGTGTGTGTGTGTGTGTGTGTGTGAGTATAACTACGGTTCATGTATGTGTGTGATTGTTTTAAGTTCACAGTGTCTGCATTCTGTGTGAAGAGTTGATTTATATTTTTTTCCTGCAATTGCTTGCATTCCTTTGATTGCAGCTAGAGTTGTATCATAATCAGATTAAAGAAGTACGTGTAGAAGTAAATCCATCATTTGAAATCTACTCAGGGAAAAAAAAAAGAAAATTATTTGTGTTGTGATACGTCAGGTTTCTTTGTTTGTTTGTTTGTTTTTTTAAGAGTTCATTTTTGTTTTCTTTCATGTTACTTTAAGTTAGTTCCGAGCCTAGCAAAAGTTGTCGATGAGTGGAGTTAGTTTAGAAATAAAGATTTTGAATTTGTATTGTGTATCTTGCGTATATTTCACAAAACTAATTATCAAAAGCATCATCATTACTTTAATGATTGTAGTCATTATTAATGAACGTCACCTTGGCGTGTGAAAGATATGTATTTTTGATACAAAGGTACGTCTATTGTAGCTGCCATCATTATAGCTACAATGAGTTTAATTGCAGGAGTTATAATTATGATTATAATTGTTATATTGCTATCAGTGATATGAAAATCACTGTCATTCACGGCACTTTAATAATGTCAAATATCTAAAATAAGGAATTAATAATAAAAATAACAATTCCAATGAAAGTACGATGATATCAATAATTACAGATTATTGTTCTTAAGATGAACGTTGTGGCGAAAAAATCTCATCATTCAAACTTTTATTAGAAACATAACAATTAAAATGCGAAGATCAACCTTACTTTTCATTTTAATCCTTCTGTATCACTCACTCAAAAAAGAAAAAAAAAAAAAGAAAAAAAAAAAATTCTCTGAAGCATTCTTTTTAAGAGAGACTACAAATTTATCTCTCAGTTGCCATGAAAGTAATAGAGGATTAAGTTGAATTTGTGCATATTTATACAAGTAGTCCATAACGTGAAATCTTTTAAGCTGTGTGATATTTTTGCCTCAGGTGAAGTATTAAAGGAAAATGGTAAGATTTAGTGTCCAGCATTTTCGGTTCTTTTTCTTATGCTGGGCTCTAACAGTGCTATTTCACTCATGTACAGTATATGTGTACATGCTACATACATACATACATACATATATAAATAAATATATATATATATATATGTATATATATATATATATATATATACATTTATATACATACATATATATATATATACATTATACAAAACAAACAAACAAAAAACACACACATATATTATATACAGTATATATATATATATTTATATATTATAAATATATATATATATTTATATATTTATATATATATATATATCTGTATATTATATATATATATATATATTTAATATTATATATATATATACACATATATATATATAAAGTATATTTATATATATTATATATATATATATATATAGATATATATATAGAGATATATATATAGATATAATTTTAGATATTATACTGTATATATATATATATATATTATTATTATATTATATATATGTATATATATATATATATATATATAATATATTATATATATATATATATATATAT
>NW_028234431.1:2035109-2037609 GCF_977035675.1 Penaeus japonicus
TGTGTGTGTGGTAGTAGTGTTGGATGCGTATAGATATATTATATCATATTTATATAGATTTATTATATATATATATATATATATATATATATACATATATATATATATATATATGTTTAATAATTGACTATTTTAATCAAGACACATAATTTGTTCGTGTCTTTCTCAGAGCAAGTAAGCAGTAATGGCCGAGTAACAAACTTCCCTAAAATCTTAACCTTAATTATCCAGAAGGAAATATAAGCAGTGATGGCCGAGTGGTTAACAAACTTCCCTAAAATGTTAATATTAATTATCCGAAAGGAAATAGGAGCAGTGATGGCCGAGTGGTTAATAAACTTCCACAAATATTAACCATAATCATCCACTAGAAAATAGGAGCAGTGATGGCCGAGTGGTTAAGGCGTCTGACTAGAAATCAGATGGGATCTTCCCGCGTAGGTTCGAATCCTACTCACTGCGAGTTAATTTTCTATAAGTCTATAAACATTACTATCAACCAGGTAAGGATATGTCTTAGAACTTAAATGGAGGAAAACAAAGGATTCTTATGATCGTAGTCTGATGGATTCTAACTTATGTGAAATATACTTTTTATAAGTAAAGTTACAACATCTGGATGGGTATTGATTTTATGATTTCGGAATAAAAAGACGGAAACGTATTAAGATAAGTAGATTAAACATAAAGAAATCAAGCATGATATATATATATATGTATATATATATATATATATATATATATATATATATATATATATATATATATATATATGTATATATATATATATATATATATATATATATATATATATATATATATATATATAAATGATTTTAATCGATAAACCACAATTCAACAGTGTATCTCGCAAATAATTATGAAATGTATGTTTATTCCATGATCATCATATCCGAAATGCTGGCTTTATGATAAACTTATCACTATCATTTTCATATCTAATTTGTTTTATTTGTTCTAGGATATACAATTTAAAAAAAAGGGCTCAAAAGTTCTTGAAAAAACTAACTGCATGATGTCATTGAAGTCACAACTATGTTTCAACGTGTGGAGTTTGAATACACAACATTACTCTCCGCTGAAAGTTAATTCAACATAACGATACTTATAAACACCGAAATGAAAACACAATAATGGAGATACGAATGATAACAATGACAGAAATATACTTAGATTGATTGCCATAGTTCCAACGATTATAGATGAGGTTATGATTATCATTTTTATAAATCTCAGAGTATGATAATCTGAAGGAAAGAGGTAGTGAATATTCTAGTGTTTTTGTAATTATTATTCAGGTAATTTTCAGGTAATTATCATTATCATCATCTGATTGTGGTGTCTCTTATTGGTTATTCGTCCTCGGTTATTACCGGTGTTATAACTATTCTCTTTATCCTCTCTGTTCTTTCTTTTATCATCTTTGCTGTTATCATTGTTATGGTAAGTTATAATAATACGATCGTTATAATTATTATAATAGTTAACAATAGTATTATCATCATTATAGTTATCATCATTGTTATCATTAATATTTTTATCATCATCATTAATATCATTATTGTTAATATTTATATTATTATCGTAATCATAATTATCATTATCATGATTACCATCATTATTGTAATTGTTACTAATATTATCATTATTACAATCATTATAACTATCATTACTATTATCATCTTAATTATTACTATCATCATCATAACTACAACTATCATAATTATCATTATGATAATAATTCCTATCACCATTATCATTATCTTTAACATTATCCTTATCATCATTACCACTATAATAACTAAACTCATTATCACCATTACTAAAACCATCAAGTACATTATCATTATTACT
Organism: Penaeus japonicus; assembly: GCF_977035675.1. Classification (NCBI taxonomy): domain Eukaryota; kingdom Metazoa; phylum Arthropoda; class Malacostraca; order Decapoda; family Penaeidae; genus Penaeus; species Penaeus japonicus. The sequence continues at coordinate 2,036,985 of NW_028234431.1, forward strand.
ATCATTATCTTTATACTAGTATCATTACCTTCATTATCATTATCATCATTATGATAACGCTCTGTTTATTCCCATCCTTATCATTATCAGCATTGCAAGCATCAGAAAGAATCGATATTGCGATTATATCTTTCTCGACTTCCTGTTTTCCTGTCACCGGAGGAAGGGAAGATAAAAAGAAGATTAAAGGAAGTTAAACACAAGGAGAAAGGAAGGGAATGGAAAAGAAAGAATATGAGGGAAAGAAAGGGGGTGAAAGGAGAAGGGTGGGAAGAGATTGGTGGAGAAAAGGAGAAGGGAAAGAATGGGGGAGGAGTGGAGAGGGGGGAAGTGAAGAGATGGGAAAAGAGGAAGGATAGGAAAAGGAAGAAAGGAAAGAAGCGAGGGAAGAGAGAGAAAGAAGTGGGTAGAAAGAAGAGGAGTGAAGAAGAAAAGAAGAAAGAAGAAATGAAAGGAAGCGAACGGGAGGACGGATGAGGGGGAAGAAGAGAAAGATGAAGAAGGAGAAAGGAAGGAAAGGAAAGGAGAAGAAGGGAAGACAAGGAAGCGAAAGGAGGAAGGAGAAGAAGAGGAGGGGTGGCGGAGGGAAAGGGGGAAAAGAGAGGAAGAGAGAAGAAAGAAAAGA
>NW_028234431.1:2045109-2047609 GCF_977035675.1 Penaeus japonicus
CCTGCACCCCGCTCTACTTACCAGGCAACCAGTCAACCTACATTTTAACCCATCATCCACCCTCCCTCCCTACCAACCAACCTACTAGTCAACCACAATGTAACCCATCAGCCACCTTCCCTGCCTACCGTACCTACCAACCAACTTACTAGTCAACCTACCTACCTATCTACCTATCTACCCATCCAATTACCTACCAGTCAACCTCCCTCCCTACCACCCAGCCTACATACAAGTCAGCCTACCTACCTACCTGCCTGTCAACCAACCTACCTACTAGTCAACCTAAATACCTACCTACTTACCTATCTACATCCCTACTTCCCTACATACCACCCACCCATCCAACCACACACCCACAGATGTATATCTTTGTGACCTTTTTTACGAGCGTTTAAAACATGATTTGGTTTATCAAAGAGCCCGGCCAGTAATATCTTACAATGCATTAATTCATATGCATATGCAACCATTCTTTAGACCAAATAAAGTGTTTCAGTTCAAGTTTCAGTTTCACTCTACCACCCAACTCAACCTAACCTAACCTAACCTATTGTAACCTATTGTAACCTATCCTAACCAAACCGAACCAAACTAAACCTAACCAAACCCTCCCCCTCCTCCTACCCCTACCCCTACCCCTACCCCTACCCCTACCCCTACCCCTACCCCTACCCCTACCCCTACCCCTACCCCTACCCCTACCCCTATCCATACTCTACCCCCTACCCCCTACCCCTACCCCTACCCCTCCCCTCCCCTTACCCCTCTCTCTCCTCTCCTCCCCCCACTCTCCTTCCCCCATTCCCCCCACTCCCATCCCATCTTCCCTCCCCCTCCCCACTCCCCCACTCCCGAGTAAAGTCAGACAGCCGGCAGAGAAAGCGTGTCGCGCGATCGGCACTAAAAGTGAATTACGGAAGGCCGCGCCGCTCGAATTAATACAGCCCTCTCGCACGCGTGTAATGCACAAGCGCCCAAACTACCTCCCTTGATCGCGAGGGGCTTTGTCGCCGACCGAGGGTATGGCCGGGCCAACTAGAAGCGAGGATTACAAAACTAGCCTGTATTTACAGTGTTATCTAAAATGTATCACGTGTAATCTATATTTGCCCATTGTTATACAAAATACAGCGTGATAAATTCGGTCGTATTGGCCCCGATGTGGTCATTCACAAAGGGGGGACTTGTATATTTCTACCGGAGGGGGACCCACTCTTCTGACGCTGATGGAGGGAATGTGGTTATTACTTAAATTATTAAATGCAATATACAAATGCCACGTAACTACGCGAATTGTGTATATGTGTATATATATATTTATTTATATATATTGAATACTACAGCATAAATTGTTTTGTTTTGTTTTGTTTTTTGTGTGTGTGTTTGTGAGTGAATGGGCAGCGGATATACTCGTCCCTCTTGTCATTAGTTGCTGGGGGTTTTGTTGACCTTAAAACTGGGGGAAGGGGGGTTGGGGTGGGAGTGGGGGGAAGGAGGGGGCGAGGAGGGAAGGCGAAGGAGGGGGCGAGGAGGGAGGGGGAAGGGAGCTGGGGTGGAGGCGAGGAGGGAAGGCGAAGGAGGGAGGGGGAAGGGAGCTGAGGTGGGGGCGAGGAAGGAGGCGGCGAGGAGGGAGGGAAACGGAGGGGGCGAGGAGGGAGGGAAACGGAGGGGGCGAGGAGGGAGGGAAAGGGATAGGGGGAGGGGGATAAGAGGAGGAAGAGAGTAGAAAGTAGAAGAGGGTGAGGGAAGTCGGGAGTGTTCATGGACTTGGTTAAGAAGGGTCGGGGAGAGAGAGGGGGGGGGGGGTAAAGAAGGGGAAGAGAGTAAGGTGGGGGAAGGGACGGGGAGGGGGGGGAGGGGACAGAGGGGAGGGGGAAGATTTGCGTCCCCTCTTTTCGCTCGAGGATAATAGTGACATTTTATGAAGCGTAAACCCGAGGAAGTAATTTTCATTTTATTGTTATTATTGTTGTTTTCATTCATATTTCTAGTTCTTCTTAATTCAGACTTCAGACTATAATATCACCTGTTTCAATTTGCATGTAGTCATTAAACAAGTCTCTTGGAAGATATGATAACACCTGTTGTTTATTTTCATTACCTTAGCCTGTTACAACCTTGCTTATGAATCATATCCAAATGATGATGAAAGTGATGATGATAATGATGATAATGATAATAATATTTATAATAGAAATGATAACAAAGGTAATGGCAATAATAATAAAGAAGATAATATTGATGATCATAGTAGTAATAAAGTTAATGAATATAATAATGACAATAAAAATACTGATAACAAATGTGCTTGTAATGATGATGACGATGATAATAATGACACTGATAATACTAACGATGATAACAATACTAATAATAATGAAAACAACAGTAATCATAAAAATGATAATAATGGTAATAATTAGGATAATATTAGTAATGATAACAGAAATTACAACGATAACAAAAATAACAATGATAATAATGAGGATAATAATTA
>NW_028234431.1:2072609-2075109 GCF_977035675.1 Penaeus japonicus
GAGAGAAAGTAAAGAAGAGATGGAGAGAGAGAAAGAGAGTGAAAATAAAGAAGAGAGAGAGAAAATAAAGAAGAGAAGGAAAGACAGAGAAAGAAAGAAAGAAAGAGAGAGAAAAGACAAATAAAAAAAGAGAAGGAGAAAGAGAGAGAATGAGAAAGAGCGACGATAAGAGGGTCGATTCCGCCTGTCATTCACATCCCGACAATCCTCAGTGTGGAACAATGTCGATCCGGACCAAGTGCGGATTAATCTTACCGTAGCCCACCGCTAAGGCCGATTCCGATGACCGCCGCTATTACCGTGAATTAGTAAAATGTCCATTGGGGGGAAAGGGGAAGGAAGGGGGAGGGGGAGGGGGAGGAGAGAGGGAAGAGGGTGTGGGAGAGGGGAGGAGGGGGAGGGGGAGGGGAGGAGGAAAGGGGAGGGAGGGGAGAGGGGAGGAGAGGGGAGGGGAGAGGGAGGGGAGGGGGGGGGGAGGGGGGAGGATGGGAAGGGGAGAGGGAGGGAGGGAGGAGGGATGGGAGGAAGGAGGGGGGGGGAGGGGGGGGAGGGAGAGGGAGAAGGAGAGGGGGGGAGGGAGGGGAGGAGAGGGGAAGGAGGGGGGGGAGTGGGAAGGAGGGGGAAGGGAGAGGGGAGGGAGGGGGGGAGGAAGGGGAGAGGGAGGGAGGGGGAGGGAGGGAGAGGGGGAGAGGAGGGAGGGAGGAGGGGGGAAGGGGGAGGGAGAGGGGAGGGAAAGGGAGAGAAGGGGGTAATCATCAAGAAGAGAGAGAGGGGGGAGGGGAAGGAGGTAGGAGAGAGGGGAAGGGGAGAGAGATGATAGAAGGATGAAGGGAGAGGGAGGGAGAGGGAATCAGAGGAAGAAAGAGAAGCGAGAGGGGGGCGAAGAGGATGGAAGGGAAAGAGAGGTAGAGGGGGAAGAAGGGGGAGGAGGGAAGGAAGGAAAGGGAATGGCGTGGATGAGGGAGGCAAGGGAGACCGAGAAGAGAGACAGGGTGTGGGAGGGAGGAGAGGAGAGGGTGAAGGGAGGGAGAGGGGGCAGGGTGAGAACGAGGGAGGGAAAGGACAAAGGCAGAAGGAGAGAAAGCAGAGGAAGGGAGTGAGGGAGAGAAGCAAGGGGGGAGGACGAGGGGAAAGGGGAATGTGGAGGAAGGGTGAAGGGAGGTAAAGCATTGGAGGAAAAGAAAGGAGAGAGTTTAGAGAGCGGTACGTAGAGAGTGGACGAATGAGGGAAGGAGAAGGAGAGAAGGAAGAGGTCGAATGAGGGAGAGAAACGAAGGGAGGGAGGGAGGGAGGGGCGAGGGAGGGGAGGAGAAAGACAGGTAAATGGTCCTAGCAAAATAATTCAGCGCCATGTCACACAGCTGAAACAGGAGAGCGGTATTATATAGCAGGCAATACATAGATTTCCTTTTATCGGTCCGGTGCGGAGGGAGGGGGTAGAGGGGGGAGGTGTAGGGCGGGTAGTGGGGGTAGGGGGAGACAAGGAAGAGGATAGGAGGGAGGAAAGGAGGTAGGAGAATAGGAGGAAGAGGGTAAGAGGGAGGGAATAGGAGGGTAGGAGCGAAGGGAAAGAGGAGAAGTGGAGGGATGGAGGGAAGTAGATTGGAATGAATGAAGGAAAAGGGATAGGAGGGTAGGAGTATGGAAGGAAAGTACAATGGTATGAGAAAGGGAATAGAAAGATAGAAGGAAGAGGGGACGGACAGGAGGGCGAAGGAAAGTACGAGGAGAGTAGAATAAGGTAGGAGAAAGAACAAGAGTACTATCAAAGATAAATAAACGAAAGAAGAGAAGAGAGGAAAGAGAGAGAGAATAGAAGAGAAGAGAGAAAGAGAGAAGAGAAGAGAGAAAGACGAAGAGAGAATCAAGGAAACCCGGAACCAGGGCATAACAGGCCACCTCGTTAGCCAAGGCTTCGTAATGACTATAGCCTTTTCCCACAACCATCACAGCTGAGCTTATACACACACACACACTTTCATTGATGCTTCGTCGTAGTACGTTTTATGACGGAAGCGCCTCGTTACGTTTCCCCCGCTGGCGAAAAGTTTGTCATTGAAGAGCGTTATTGGAAATGCCAAATCACCGCTCCGATAAGCTGGCAGATCTCGCCTTCGCTATTGTCATTTACGAGTGTTTAATTCAAATAAATGTGTTACAGCTTTTATGAGAGCCGAGTGGTATTACCTGAAACGCACCTGCCATTTGTCGTTAATCTTTTTCGTGTTTTTTTTTTTTTTTTTGTATTTTCTTTATTACAAATTAATGGGTTCTTTCTTATGATCGTTATCTTGAAGGGGGAGAGAAGCCATTTAATCGTGTTTATTCCTCTTATATCAACTGGGGTCATAAGTTTTTGAAAAATTAATTGTCAAAATGCAGTGGGATTATTATTGCTGGAGTGTGTGTCCCCCTTTTTTGTCTCTACGAATAAGTATTCCAGACGTAAAATTTCATTAGATTAAAAATTCACATTCTGGATGGGGGAGACAAATGAGTA
>NW_028234431.1:2107333-2109833 GCF_977035675.1 Penaeus japonicus
TTATTTCTATCTTGTTAAGTTTCTTTCATGATTCATAAAGTTTTACACTGCCTACTGTTCTCAATCTCATAATAATGATGATTATTATCATTATCATTGATATTTTCGCCATCATTATCATAATTCTTGTTTTTGCTATCAATATTGTTAGCACTGTAATTCTTGTTTTATTTTATTATTTATCTATTTATTTCTTTTAAATAATTATTAATTCTTATTTATTTATCTTATCGCTAATACCATTATTTCTATAATTTATGTTATTGTTATCATTATTTGTATGAGTGTTGCCATTATTGTTATTATTCTTATCAAAATTATCATCACTATTATTGTTATCATCATTAACTTCATTATTAATGTTATTGTTACTAATACCATCATTAGTGTTATTATCATCATACTTATCATCATTATTATTCATGTTCTGATATACTTCCATACTTGTTTCAAAAATTAAGGTAAAAGCATGAAAATTGTAGAGTAGTAATGATTATTCGATATTGATATCAAATAGGTGGAAATTAATGGTAAAAAGTACAATACATGTTCAATGATAGGGTGAAGACGGTAAAAAGGGTAGTGTAGGTGAGAATAATGATGATGATGATGATGATGATGATAATGTTGATAGTTATGATGGAAATAATAGCAGTGGAGGGAAGGAAGATGAAGAGGAAGAAGGAAGATGAAGAGATGAAGATGAGAAAATGATCACATCAGTGATAATGATAATAATAATGATAGTAATAGCAATAATGATAATGATGGTAATAAGCATGACATTTATATCAGTGATGATAATCGTAATCATAATAATGAAAAAAAAAAAAAACACACATCAACAAAGTTTAAAATAATAATAATAACAGTGTTAACAATAAAGATAACGATGATAATAATTATGACAACAAATATAAGGATAACCATAATAATAATTAAAATATAACTAATGATGATAACAATGATAATGATTGCAACGTTAATGAAAATGATGAGAATAAGAATAATGTTAATGATAATGGTATAATAATGGTGATGATAATATAAATAATTCAATGATAATAATCACCAATATCATTTTTGTCACTATGATAATAACAATGATACTAATACTGACAAGAATGATAATAACGTCAATAACAATATCACAATAATGGTAACCGCGATATGATTTGGAAGAATAAGGCTCACGACAAGGACATAGGAGTAAAAACAATAACACTGATATGATAACATAGTGAGAAGAGAAACATCACCACTAAACATAATAATCAACTAGATGATAACACTGATAATCAACCCCGTAAATCCACCTGAAGAAATAATAATAAACAAAAATGAAAGCAATATAAGTAAGATATAGTCAACCAAGCAATGATGTGACCTATATGCCGTCGCCAGCTGCAGATAGCAACAGACGAAGCCCTTCTAACAATATCTTATCGCTGATAATAATTTTTCATACCCATCGTGTGACTGCAAGCTATAGTCGATCAGTCCACCTTGCCATGCTTTCCTTTATGTGTCTAAGCACACCTTGCCTATTGTCTGCGATCCCAAGGAGAGGGTGGATCGCTCTCTGTTGCCATGTTGTGGTATGTTGGTGGTTGCTAACCAGGTGCCTTACAACCTCTCAACATGGAAGTTACCTGGATATTCCTTAAGCAGAGCAGTGATAGCGAGGTTTTACAAGATAACTCCGTGGGCACTCGACGGGAATTAATTAGATATATTCAAGTCACAAATCAATTACCGAAGTGTTATCCAAATGGACTATATAGGCAGGAGGGGGGAAAGCTTTCTATTTATAACTAATAAAGAAATGCATCATTCCAGCCAGTGATGAATGCGCGCCATCCTATCGACAGAGCCGCAGAACTAAAAATCGAAGTGGCGTAGCGCGGGCTTTCGAATTATTACTATATTGTATTATGTATAGCGCGATTTTGGAAATTACAAAATAAGATTATCCTTTTGCTAAATTAAGTTAAGCAGTTTGAAAGAGTGATACTTCTCTCTTTGTAAGATATGTAAGAGTAATCAATTATTAATCTATTCCATGGCCAACAAGACTATATAACGTCATATATATAAATCAGTTCAATGTATCATTAATACTGAATATATAAAAATGGGAAGACAGTTAAAATGAATAAGTTTATTTTCGTTATATTTCTTTTTCTTATTATTTCTTCTCATAATTTTTCCATGTTTGTGCTTGTGCTTATGCTTGTTTATTAATTTAAGTATCTGTACACATATTACACAACTAGGATAGTAAAAGAAAGGTATACAAAGCAAAGCAAATACTGTCTTACAAAGAACATAAACAAAACAAAGTAAAATAAATAACATATTCAATTACATACAAAATATAAGCCATAAAAATGAAGCAGACAAAACATGCAATCATATATTAAATAGCAAACAAAACACTGGAAAATCAATAGTAAAAAACAATATGGAATTGAAATTAACAAAGAAGCAGGCTGATTAG
>NW_028234431.1:2127333-2132333 GCF_977035675.1 Penaeus japonicus
TTTGCACGAAGTTGGAATATACAGCGTTAAGGGACTGTTACAGATACGGGAAGCACTGTATCCTTGTGCTATTAACCGATAGCTGTTGTGGTTTATACACAATCCGCCGCTGTTGTATAATGTTTAGAGAGCTGTATTAATGGGTGTTATGTTTAATTCACAGTGAGGGGAGAAATATTTGACCTAAAGTAACCCTGCAATAGACATGGTCGCAACTTTTGTATGATATCATTGTGCAAATAAAACTACGTAGTCCATGAACGTTTTGTGAAAAACTACATACATTTTTTTCGATGGAAAAAGGAGAAAAAACAACAGCTCTCGATTTACAGTTACAATTCTTAAAAAAAAAAGATATACGGTATGCAATTTCATTGAATAAATTACCGTATGCTGTCCTCTCTTTGTCGACTGTTTTGCTCTGATGTTAAATACAAGTAACAAACACATTTTGGGTTTTCAGTGTCGACTAAATTTGATGCGATGGTTTAGAATAAAAATAATGGCATTATTTCTATATATACATATATCATGCTGGTTCTCATATATCATGAAACATAATTTTTTAATGATACTTTTATAAAACTTTGCGAAATTAGATCAAGTTTTTTTTTGTTTTTTTTTGAGGGGAGAGGGGGAAAGGGGAGGGGGGGGGTGTTATCAGGTAATCACGAAACCGGATCAGGAAAACTTCATCTAACAAACATTAACAAAATAGTAGCCTTTCCCATTTTCATTTTCAACCCGATCAACAAATTGATAACCAAAAGACGAGTTTGACTGAGCCAAGCAAATAGATTTGGTAATATTTAATGATGGTTGATGGACAGCGCGTAATGAGAGGCATGCATTTCCCATGACTGCTATGAGAGAGAGAGAGATGCGTTACAAAGATGTTAAAGGGATGTCATGATAGTATCATTTGTGGTGGTGAGTGAGAGGTATGAAGGATGAGCGAGAGAGAGAAGATTAAGAAGATATTAAAACCTTAAGTGAATGGGATAGCCTATGAAAGGGAAGACGAATGAAAGGAAAGAGAGGGAGGCAGACTAACAGACAGACAGACAGACAGCTAGGAAGACATATTAGTAATCATACCAAAAAGGAATGAAAGATGTGAGGTGGTAGGCCGATCGACACACAAAGAGAGAGAGAGAGAGAGAGAGAGAGAGAGAGAGAGAGAGAGAGAGAGAGAGATCATAAACAAGAGAAAGAGAGAGAAATAAAGAAAAAAAGAGAAAGAGAGAAATAAAGAAAAACAAAGAGAAAGAGAGAAAGAAAGAGAAATACAGAGGGAAAAAAATAAATAAATAAAAAGAGAAGGAGAGAAAGGAAGAGACAGAGAGAGAAAAAAATAAAAAGAAAGAAAGAGAATCAGAGAGAAAAAAAATAGATAAAGAGAGAAAGAGAGAGAGAGAGAGAGAGAGAGAGAGAGAGAGAGAGAGAGAGAGAGAGAGAGAGAGAGAGAGAGAGAGAGAGAGAGAGAGAAAGAGCAAAATACACCCATAGCGCATTAGAAATATCAAGACAGAGGCCATGCCAAAACAGGTGGTCGCGTGACAGCTGGTGCGTGACAAGTGACGTGGCAGATGTGACATGCCCAGCGTCGTTACTGAGGTGGAAATCTTCGAGGATTCTGAGTAACAGATTTATTCCCAGAACTCCTTGACATCTACTCCCTTTGTCGCTTTTAGATCGTTGTTATTTCATTCATGATCTTTTTTGTTTCTCCCTTTCCTTCCTCCCCTTCTCTTCCCTTCCTCCTTGTCCCTTCTCTCCCCCGTCCCCCTTCTCTTCCTCCTCTCCCTTTCTCCCTCTCTCCGTTCTCCCCCTCCTCCTCCTTTCTCTCCCCTTCCTCTCCTCTCACTCTCTCCCCTTCCTCCTTGTCCCTTCTCTCCCCCATCTCCTTTCTCTTCCCCTTCCCCTTCTCTCCGTAGTCTCCCTTCTCTCCCCTTCCCTTCTTCTTTTCCCCTTTCTCCTTCTCTCCCCCCTCCTCTCCCTTTTCCCTCTCTCCCTTCTTTCTTCTCCCTTCTTTCTTCCTCCCCCTTTCTCCTTTCTCCTTCTCTTTCTCCCTCTCTCCCTTCTCTCCTCCTCCCCTTTTCTCTTCCATTTTCCCTCCTCCCCCTCTCTCCCCTTCCTCCATTCCCCTTCTCTCCCCCCCCTCCCTCTTTCCCCCTTCCTCCTTCCCCCGGTCCTCCCCTCCCCCCTCGCTCTCCCCTTCCCCTCCTCCCTCTCTCTCCCTCTCCTCCATTCCCCCTCCCTCCTTCCCCCGGCCCCCCCTCCCCCTTTCTATTTGACTATTCATTCCGGTGTTTGCTTACAAATATTTAACTTAATGATTTATTCAAAATTCTCATTATATTTTCCTTCCATTTGTGACAATAACTTTTGCGTACTATACATTTTTATGAGAATGAATCAGTTACGATTTTTTATTTATATAACATTCAACGCTCGAAAGAGAGAGAGAGAAAGAGAGAGAGAGAGAGAGAGAGAAAGAGAGAGAGAAAGAGAGAGAGACGATAGACGAGAGAGACAGAGAGAGAGAAAGAGAGAGAGATATGCAGTTGAAATATTGCCTTCTTCTTCTCCTCCTCCTCCTCCTCCTCCGTCTCTACCACCACCTCCACCTCCACCTCCTCCTCCTCCTCCTCCTCCTCCTCCTCCTCCTCCTCCTCCTCCTCCTCCCCCTCCTCCACCTCCACCTCCACCTCCACCTCCACCTCCACCTCCATCTCCAACTCCACCTCCACCTCCACCTCCTCCACCTCTTCCTGTCCCTCCTCTACCTCTTCCTCCGCCTCCTCCTCTTCCTCTTCCTCTTTCTCTTTCTCCTCCACCTCCTCCTCTTCCTCCTCCCCTTCCTCCCCTTCCTCCTCCACCTCCTACCCCCCTATTGTGCGGTCGGATCTATACGATGAATAAATTATGCATAACAGCGTGAAATCTTAAATGTCAGAGTTTAACAGGCATCGGTTTCTCTTCTTTCGAATGTCAAAATGAAATGCAATATATATATTTTTTTCTCTTTCTTTTTTTTTGTGTGGGGGGGAGGGGGAGTGGGGTTAGGCGGAGGAAGGGGGTGAAGGGGGAGGAGGGGAGAGATCGGAGGATGGGTAAGGGAAGGGGAAAGGCGATGGGTAAGGGGGGCAGGGGGTGGGGGAGGGAGGGAGGGTAACAGGGAGATGAGGGGAAGAGGGAGTGAGGGAGGGAGAGAGGGAGGGAGGAAAGTTTTAGTTTGATACATGAAAGTTGTTCGATATTTCATTCGGTTTTAGATGGATATTTGATAGATTTTAGGATAAACAATCACAAAATAAAAGCAAAATAAAAGGGGGTAGGTGGGGGGAAGGTGAAAATCTCTTTTTTTAAATTTCTTTGGGCTTTCAGCTACCTTCAGAAATTGACTGGCATGTGTCTCTCTCTGTGATATTAAAAACCGTGTTTCTTCTTTCATTTTGTTCCCTATCTGTCTATCTATCGGAATATATCCTCATCTATCTATCCATCAGCTTTTCCTCTGAATCATCAACATTTCGATATGTCTTACTATATTCGCACTATATCACGCAATCTGTATAAATGTTGTCACCATACCATATAACCTGTATGAATATTCTCACTACATCACGTAATCTGTGTAAACGGTCTCACTACATCACGTAACCTATAAAAACGTTCTCGCCACATCACGTAACCTATAAAAACGTTCTCACTACATCACGTAACCTATAAAAACGATCTCCTTATATTACGTAATCTCAATCAGCGATCCTTCTCTGTGATCCTGTAGACGGCCTGCGCACACAATCAGTCCCATGACCTGCTAACAAACGCAAACACCCTTTTTAACCCTAATTTATCAACCCTTTAGCGAACCGTCGAGGCCAAACGTCAAACTCAAAACTCATTTGATTACACATACACAATCCTTACTTATCTAACAAATACCGTATCATAAGGGGTTTGTTTGGTTAGTTAATACACTTTTGATATAAAGCTATGACTATTCATATATGATGTATTCTTATCAAATTTTCAAAGTCAAATCTCAAAACTCAAAAGATGATATGAAAACATTGTAATCACGTTCCGTATATCCTTTGTAATGACGACAGATTCTGAAAGAGGTTATTCTCTCTGTTAATGGTTTCTTTGTGTTATATTTTTGTTGGGGTGTTGGTGGGGGGGTGTGGGGGAGGGTCAGAGGGATTTCTGGTATTTCCTTCTTTTTCTTCTTATCCTTTCTCTCTCTCTCTCTCTCTCTCTCTCTCTCTCTCTCTCTCTCTCTCTCTCTCTCTCTCTCTCTCTCTCTCTCTCTCTCTCTCTCTCTCTCTCTCTCTCTCTCACTCTCTCTCTCTTTCTACTTCTACTTCTACTTCTTTTCTACTTCTTCTCTTCTTGTATACGTCTTCTTTAACTTCTTCTCTTTCTTTCTCTTCTCCCGTTTTGTATATATATCTTCTATTCCTTTATTCCTTTTTCTCCCTTATTATCTTCTATCTCATCTCATGGGAATTATATGGTGCTTTTTCTTCTTTTACTTCTCGTTTTCTGAGATCTATTTTTTTTTTTTTTTACTTTTCTTTGTTTCCTTGTTGTCTTTTATTTATCGGTGATTTACTTCATATTCTGTTTTTTTTTTTTTCCTTTTTTTCTTCCTTATTTCTTTTTCTTCCTCCTCCTCCTCATCATCATCATCATCATATCCCCATCCCCTAGTATTCTTCCCTTCTTCTCCTTCTTCTTCTTAATCATCACCTAACCCCCCCCACCCCCTACCCCACCCCCACCACCCCCAACCCCCCTTGCTATCTTCTCCCATCTCTCCTTTACCAATAAACGAAACATTAATTCTTTAAACCAATCACCCATGCGATGAAGATTCGAAATCTCCGTTTCTCCAATCACGTCAGGTTTCGAATTAAGTTATTTATCTCCTCATCTGTGCTTGGGCGTGAGGGCGATGCACGAGCTTGAACAATGCAACGGGTCAGTGA
>NW_028234431.1:2147333-2159833 GCF_977035675.1 Penaeus japonicus
AAGAGGGAGGAGGGAGATGAAAAAAGGGGGAGAGAGAGAGGAGGGAGATGAAGAAAGGGGAGAGAGGGAGGAGGGAGATGAAGAAAGGGGAGAGAGGGAGGAGGGAGATGAAGAAAGGGGGAGAGAGAGAGGAGGGAGATGAAGAAAGGGGAGAGAGGGAGGAGGGAGATGAAGAAAGGGGAGAGAGGGAGGAGGGAGATGAGGAAAGGGAGAGAGAGACGAGAGAAATGAAGAAAGGGGGAGAGAAGGAAGAGGGAGATGAAGAAAACGGGAGAGAGGGAGGAGGGAGATGAAGAAAGGGGAGAGAGGGAGGAGGGAGATGAAGAAAGGGGGAGAGAGAGAGGAGGGAGATGAAGAAAGGGGAGAGAGGGAGGAGGGAGATGAAGAAAGGGGGAGAGAGGGAGGAGGGAGATGAAGAAAGGGGAGAGAGGGAGGAGGGAGATGAAGAAAGGGGAGAGAGGGAGGAGGGAGATGAAGAAAGGGGAGAGAGGGAGGAGGGAGATGAAGAAAGGGGAGAGAGGGAGGAGGGAGATGAAGAAAGGGGAGAGAGGGAGGAGGGAGATGAAGAAAGGGGAGAGAGGGAGGAGGGAGATGAAGAAAGGGGGAGAGAGGGAGGAGGGAGATGAAGAAAGGGGAGAGAGGGAGGAGGGAGATGAAGAAAGGGGAGAGAGGGAGGAGGGAGATGAAGAAAGGGGAGAGAGGGAGGGAGAGGAAGAAAGGGAGAGAGAGAGGAGGGAGATGAAGAAAGGGGGGAGAGGGAGGAGGGAGATGAAGAAAGGGGGAGAGAGAGGAGGGAGATGAAGAAAGGGGAGAGGGAGGAGGGGAATGAAGAAAGGGGGAGAGAGAGAGGAGGGAGATGAAGAAAGGGGAGAGAGGGAGGAGACGAAGAAAGGGAGAGATGGAGAAAGGAGGAGACGAAGAAAGGGAGAGATGGAGAAAGGAGGAGACGAAGAAAGGGAGAGATGGAGAAAGGAGGAGATGAAGAAAGGGAGAGGGGGAGAAAGGAGGAGACGAAGAAAGGGGAGAGAGGGAGGAGGGAGATGAAGAAAGGGGAGAGAGGGAGGGGGGAAAGGGAGAAAGGGGGAGAGAGAGAGGAGGGAGATGAAGAAAGGGAGATAGTGGGAGGAGGGAGAGGAAGAAAGGGTAGAAGGGGAGGGTGATAAGAAGGGGAGAGAGGGAGGAGAGGAAGAAAGGGGGAGAGAGAGTGGAGGGTGAAAGAAAGGGGAGAAGGAGAGGAGGGGTAGAGAGAGAGGGGGGGAGAGGAAGAAAGGGAGAGAGAGGGAGGGTGATGGGTGGGAGAGGGAGGGTGATGAAGAAAGAGAGAGGTGGGAGTGAGATGAAAGGGGGAGAGAGGCGGAGATGAGATGATAATATTCGAGTGGAGGGAAGAGAGGAGGAGGGAGGGGAGGAGGGTGATGAAGAAAGGGGAGAGAGGAGGTGGGAGGAAGAAAGGGAAGAGAGGGAGAGGAGATGGTGAAAGAAAGGGAGATAGGGGAGTGGAGGATTAAATGGGGATAGAGAGGGAATATGAAACAGGGAGAGAGGAGGAGGAGGAGGGAGATGAAGAAAGGGAGGGAGGAGGATGAAGAAAGGGAGAGAGTGAGGAGGGAAGATGAGAAAGGGAGAGAGGAGAGAGAGATGAGAAAGGGGAGAAATGGGAGAGGGAGAGAAAGAATGGGGAAGGTGGAGGAGGAGATGAAGAAAGGGGAGAGAGGGAGGAGGGAGATGAAGAAAGGGGAAGAGGGAGGAGGGAGATGAAGAAAGGGGGAGAGAGGAGGAGGAAAGAAGAGGGGAGAGCGGGGGAGATGAAAAAGGGAGAGAGGGAGAGGGAGAAGAAAATGGGGAAGAGAGGAGGAGGGAGATGAAGTAAGAGGGGAGAGTGGGAGGAGGGAGATGAAGAAAGGGGAGAGAGTGAGAGAGGAGATTGGGAGAGAGGGAGGAGAGAAAGAGTGGGAGGGAGGAGAGAGATGAAGAAATGGGAGAGAGGGAGGAGTGAAGAAGAAGAAAGGGGAGAGAGGGAGGAGGGAGATGGAGAAGGGGGGGGAGGGAGAGGAGGGAGATGGAGAAAGGGGGAGAGGGAGGAGGGAGAGGAAAAAAGGGGGAGAGAGGGAGGAGGGAGAAGAAGAAAGGGGAGAGAGGGGAGGGGGAGACGAAAAAACGGGGAGAGAGAGAGGAGGGAGATGAAGAAAGGGGAGAGAGGGAGGAGGGAGATGAAGAAAGGGAGAGGGAGGAGGGAATGATAGGGGAAGGGAGAGGGAGGAGGGAATGATAGGGGAAGGGAGAGGGAGGAGGGAATGATAGGGAAAGGGAAGGGAGAGGGAGGAGGGGATGAAGAGGGAGGAGGGAGATGAAGAAAGGGGAGAGAGGGAGGAGGGAGATGAAGAAAGGGGGAGAGCGGGCGAGGGAAGAGGAGAAAAGGGGAGAGAGGGAGGAGGGAGATGAAGAAAGGGGAGAGAGGGAGGAGGGAGATGAAGAAAGGGGCGAAGTAGAGGGAGGAGGTAGATGAAGAAGGGGAATAGAGAGCGGAGGAGGAGATGAAGAAGGGTGGGAGAGAGGGAGGAGGAGAATGAAGAAAAAGGGGGAGAGAGGAGGAGGGAATGAAGAAAGGGGAGAGAGAGAGGAGGGAGATGAAGAAAGGGAGAGAGGGAGGAGGGAGATGAAGAAAGGGGAGAGAGGGAGGAGGGAGATGAAGAAAGGGGAGAGACGAGAGGAATGAAGAAAGGGGAGAAGGGAGGGGGGGAGAGGGAGGAGGGAATGAAGAAAGGGGAGAGAGGGAGGAGGGAGATGAAGAAAGGGAGATAGTGGGAGGAGGGAGATGAAGAAAGGGGGAGAGAGGGAGGAGGGAGATGAAGAAAGGGGAGAGAGGGAGGAGGGAGATGAAGAAAGGGGAGAGAGGGAGGAGGGAGATGAAGAAAGGGGAGAGAGGGAGGAGGGAGATGAAGAAAGGGGGAGAGAGAGGGGGGAGGGGGGAGAGAGGGAGGAGGGAGATGAAGAAAGGGGAGAGAGGGAGGAGGGAGATGAAGAAAGGGAGAGAGAGAGGAGGGAGATGAAGAAAGGGGAGAGAGGGAGGGGGGAGAGTGGGAGGAGGGAGATGAAGAAAGGGGAGAGAGGGAGGAGGGAGATGAAGAAAGGGAGATAGTGGGAGGAGGGAGATGAAGAAAGGGAGAGAGAGGGAGGAGGGAGAGGAAGAAAGGGAGAGAGAGGGAGAGGAGGGAGATGAAGAAAGGGGAGAGAGGGAGGAGGGAGATGAAGAAAGGGGAGAGAGGGAGGAGGGAGATGAAAAAAGGGGGAGAGAGAGAGGAGGGAGATGAAGAAAGGGGAGAGAGGGAGGAGGGAATTGGAGAAAGGGGGAGAGAGGGAGAAGGGAGATGAAGAAAGGGAGAGAGAGAGGAGGGAGATGAAGAAAGGGGAGAGAGGGAGAGGGGGAGGAGGGAGATGAAGAAAGGGGAGAGAGGGAGGAGGGAGAAGAAAGGGAGATGGGAGGAGGGAGAGGAAGAAGGGGGAGAGAGGGAGGAAGGAGATGAAGAAAGGGGGGGAGAGGGAGGAGGGAGATGAAGAAAGGGGAGAGAGGGAGGAGGGAGATGAAGAAAGGGGGAGAGAGAGAGGAGGGAGATGAAGAAAGGGGAGAGAGGGAGGAGGGAGATGAAGAAAGGGGAGAGAGGGAGGAGGGAGATGAAGAAAGGGGGAGAGAGGGAGGAGGGAGATGAGGAAAGGGGGAGAGAGAGGGAGGAGGGGGGGGGAGAAGGCGCTGATGGGAGAGAGGGAAGAAGGAGATGAAGAAAAGAGAAGAGAAGGAGAAAGGAGATGAAGAAAGGGGATAGAGGGAGGGGGGAGATGAAGAAAGGGGAGAGAGGGAGGGGGGAGATGAAGAAAGGGGAGAGAGGGAGGAGAGAGATGAAGGAAGGGGGAGAGAACGAAGAAGGAGATGAAGAAAAGAGAAGAGAAGGAGAAAGGAGATGAAGAAAGGGGATAGAGGGAGGAGGGAGATGAAGAAAACGGGAGAGAGGAGAGAGAGAGATGGAGCCAGGGGGAGCCAGGGGGAGATAGGGGGAGAGGGGGGGGGAATTGAAGAAAGGGAGAGAGGGGGGTGGGGAAGCCCGGGTTGCGCTAGGGAGAGGCGCAGCCGCCCTGTGGTCGACTCGTTTCTGCTATCTCCATCCGCACTTTGCTGCCGCGTAGGGCGCAGCCGAACTGGCCTCTTGCGTCGAGCTGCCTCCCGGTTCGCGAGCTGATCTTCGGTGCCGCAGCAGCCCGGGGCGCGCGGGTAGGCGGTGAGCAGCAGCCCGGTCTCGCTCGCTTCAGCTCATTCCCACTTGGCGCGCTGGCTTCTGGCTCTTCCTCCCGGGTCGCGCGGGCGCGGGCTCAGCAGCCCCGTGGAGCTCTGCGGCGCAGCCGCCCGTTTCGTCGCTGCTGTGTTCTCTATGTCTTCGTTTCTCTCCTCCCTTGGCGCTCGGTGACGTCGGTCCATGCTCCCTGCGCACGAGTCTTCTTTCTCATCTCGCCCGTTGGTGGCGCTTGCTGCGTCGGTCGCTGCCTCCCTTTCTCTTCGGTCGTCGGTCTCCGCCGCCCGGGGCTCGCTGGGCTGCTGGCTCATCATACCTTGCTCTCGTGCGTGCTTTCTCAGCCTCCCTTTCTGCGCATTGCTGGCGCGAGGTGCGTGCCTTTCGCTTACCCCGTGTTCGCTCGTTCGTCGGGCCAAGCCGCCCGGTGCGACTCTGCGCTTCTTTCTCACCGCCCTGGCTCGCTTGCGTTGGTCGCTAGGTTCTTCTTGCTCATCCGCCCTGTTCTCTCTTCGTCTTTCGCAGGCCTTCCCTTCGCACGATTTCGTCGGGCTCAGCACCCCTTTCTCTCGAGTGATGCGGTCGCTGCCTCCCGGGCTGCTCTATATCTCCTTTCTCATCCTCACGTTTGCTCTCGTTCTCGTACGCATCCTCCCTTTCTCTCTTTCTTCTTTCTCAGACCCCCTTTTCTCTCTCTCTTCTTTCCCAGCTCCCTTTTCTCTCGGTTCCGGTCCTATTGCTCCCTTTGAGCGCGCGTTCTCCTGGCATAGTCCGCCCGGGCGCTCTCGACTTCTGTCTCACCTTCCCTGTCGCTCTTCTTTTTCGCTATTTGCTTCTTTCGCAGCCTCCCTGTTCTCTCTGTCTTCGTTCTCATCCTCCCTTTCTCACTATTTCTGTCTTTCGACATCCTCCCCGTGGTAGCGCGGTCGTGCGTGCCGCATGACGCCCGTGGCGCTCGGGCTTCTTCGCACGCGACCCTTTTGCTCTCTTCTTCTTTCTCATCCTCCCTTTGTCTCGCTCTCTTCTGTCTCCATCCCCCCTTTTCTCTCTTTCTTCTTCTCATCCTCCCTTTCTCGTCTTGCCTCTTGTGTCTCAACATCCCTTTGTCGCTCTTTCGTTTTTCAGCATACCCTGTGATCGCGCTTTTTTTCCCCACCTTCGCGCTCTAGCCTTCCTTTGCGCGTCCCTCCTCCTTCGCAGCCTTGCCCGCCCCCGCCGTCCCCTGCCATGTCCGCCCTTTTCCACTCTGTGCTATTTTCCAGCGCGCCCTGGGGCGCGGGCGGGTTTCTCAGCCGCCCGTGTCTCTCGTGCTCGCTCTATCAGCCTGCCTTTTCTCTCTCTACTCCATCTCATCCTCCCCTCTCCTCTCCTGCGCCCGTGCTCAGCCGCCCTTTGCTCGCGGCGTCTTGCTCATCCTCCCCTCTTTCTCTCTTCCTCTCTCTCATTTTCCCTTTAGCTCCCCTTGTTTCGCACGTTGGCGTTTGGTTATTTTTTAGTTTCCTTAAGGTTCTATAGTATGTCTTTCTGGCATACCGCCCGAGTTTCGTTCGGGCGTCTTCGAGGAGGAATGCGCTCCGAACCGGTTCTGAAACGTGAGAAAACGTGAGCCGCGTGCGTCGGTCTCAGCCGCCCTTTCTCTCTCTCGTAGTCTAAGCCTGCCCTTTTCGCTCAGTTCTTCTGCTTATGCCTCCCTTGTCTCGCTGTCGCTGCATCATCCCCGGTGCTCTCGTTCTCTTGTCTCACCTCCCTTCTCCTCCGTACGTCGTTCTCAGCCTCCCTTGCGCTCTCGTCTTTCTTCAACCTCCCTTTTCGCTCTTTCGTTTTCGCTATTCGTCGTGCTCCGATCCCTTTGTCTCTCTTTCTTCTTTCTCATCCGCCCTTTTACTCTTCTTCTTTCTCATCCTCCCGTTTTCTCTCTCTTAGTTCTCAACCTCCCTGTTCTCTCTTTCTCCTTGCTCTCCGCCCGTTCTCTCTGTAGCTTCTCAGCTCCTTTTCTCTCTTTCTGCATTGCTCAGCCTCCCTTTTCTCTCTCTATTCATTCTCACCTCCCTGTTCTATCGATCTCGTTCTCATCCTCCCTTTCCTTCTGCTTCTTTCCATCCTCCCGTGTTCTCGCTCCTTCGTGCTCATCCTCCCTTTCTCTCTTCTTTTTTTTCATATTCTGCTTTCTCATCCTCCCTTTCTCTCTTTCTTCTTTCTGCATCATCCCTTCTCACTATTGCTTCTTTCTCATCCTCCCTGTCTCTCTTTCTCTTGTCTCACCTCACTTTTTCTCTCTTTCTCTTTCTCATCCCTCCCTTTTCTCTCTTTCTTCTTTCTCATCCTCCCTTTTCTCTCTTTCTTCTTGCTCAGCCTCCCTTTTTCTCTCTGTCTTTTTTTCCTAATTGCGTCTTTCGTCTCCTCCCTTTTCTCTCTTCGTCTTTATCATCCTCCCATTCTCGCGCTTCGGTTCTCATCCTCCCTTTTCGCTCGTACTTTTTCTCTTATTCTTCTTTCTCACCTTCCCTTTTCTCTCCTTCTTCTTCCTCCTCCCTCCCTTTCTCACTATTGCGTCGTGCGCATCCCCCACCTTACCATTTTATCTCTCTCCCTCTCTCTCTATTCTTTCGCATCCCTCTTTTTCTTTTCTCCTTCTCATCTCCCTTTCGCTCTTTCGTCCGTCATCATCCACCCTTGTTCGCTCTCTCGCGTTTCTCATCCTCCCTTGTCTCTCGGTCTTCTTTCCAATTCCCCTTTCTCTCTTTCTCCTTTCTCATCCTCCCGCTCTCTATCTTCGATCTCATTCCTCCCGTCCTCCTTGCTTGTGTTCGCTAGTCTTCTTGCTAATCCCCCTATTCTCTCTGTCTGCTGTCTCCTCCTCCCTTTCTCACTTTTCTTCTTTCTCAGCCTCCCTTTGTCTCTCTTGCTTCTTCTCAGCTCCCTTTTCTCTCTTTCTTCTTTCTCAGCCTCCCCTTTTCTCTCGTTCTCTTTCTCTTCTTCCCGTTTTCTCCACAATTTTCTTTCTCACTCACTTACTTAATTCCTCCTTAAATCCCCTCCTTCCTCTCTCCTCTAAATCCCTTCTCCTTCTTTTTCTCATCCTCACCTTTCTCGCGTTCGGCGCGCGCAGCCGTCCGTGGTCGCTCCCTCCTCCTTCTCATCCGCCTTCGCCTCTCCTTCGCCCGGCACAGCCTACCTTTCACTCTTTCTTTTTCTCATCCTCCCTATTCTAATTTCTTTTTTCATCATTCCTCCCTTTTCGCTCATTGCTTCTCTCTAATCCTCCGTGTCTCGCCCGCATCCTCGCATCCTCCCCTCTCCTCTCCCTTCTCCCTTCTCATCCTCCATTTCACTCTTTCTTCTTTCTCACCTCCCCCTTCTCTCGGCGCGCTATCGTCAGTCGCCCCTTGTCTGCCCTTTTGCGCAAGGTGGCTAGTTTTGAGTGGGGAGGGGACTACCGTACTACTTGCGACATCGGCTTATCCAGCGCACCTCCACCGGATCTGCAACGAGAGACCACGTGCAACCCCATTTACATCCACACTCTCACTAACTAAATATCAATACGACTAATCAATACTCCTACAATACAACTTCATCTCCCCAATTTACAATCTCCTCACTCCAAAAACCAACCAATCCACCAACCACCCCTCCAACCACACTCCACACCCACCCTTCACCATCCATCCCACAACTCCAAACAAACCCACAACCTCTTATCCAATTTCCTCTTATTCTCAATCTTTAATAAGCCTTCTTCTTCCCATTGCGAATGATGTTGCAAAAATGTCGAAAGGACCTTGCAAGGCAAGACATCGACAGAGTTCACTGAAACAAGACAATGTTTCTTGTTTATATTTTATTACGTTTCTCGTTCAAGGAATCGAGTCAGGCAGACAGTCTCAAATTTGTTTCAGGAATAAGAATCTATGAAATTGATTTAAAATTGTGATCTATCCTGGATTCGGTGTGATTAACTTATTGACGTGATTAAGCAAGCAATTATGGATATATGTGTTTACAAATAAGTAGAGGCTTTAACTGTATATAAACTAGATGTGAGGTTAGAGGCGAGTTATAACCGTGATCATAAGTTTGATTTTATAATAATAATGATAGTAATGTTTATAACAACAAGAGTGACAACAAAAAATGATGATAATAATAATAGTAAGAAAAACAACTATAATAATGGTATGACAGTGATATTAATAATGATAATGATAATGCAAATAATGATGATAATGATGATGCTAATATGGATAATAACATTAACAATGATAATGATGATGCAGATAATGATGATAACATTAACAATAATAATGACAATAGTGATAATGATGATAATGATAATGATAACAAAAATGGTAATAACAATAACAATAATGATAGTAATGATAACGATAACAATGATAATGATGATAATAATAATAATTACGATAATGATGTTGATGATGAAGTAAATAATAACGATGATGAAAGCAATAATAACCATATAATAAGGATAATAATAGGAAATATAACTATAATGGGGATAATAGTAACAATAATGACAACGGTAATGATAATAACACTAATTGTGATAGAAATAATGAAAATACTGTTATCAATATCAAAAATATAGCCAAAGATATGATAGATTTATAAGAAAATTAACTATGATTTAAGGTAATTATTCTTTTTATCGGTATTATCTAAATCTATATGATTTTTTATCTTTTGCGTTGTTTATATTGCTGTTGCCTTTTGTTATTGCTATCATGTTTATCTTTATTATCATTAACATTAGTCGTAGCAATGGTACACAGTAGTATTTCTGGAGTAGTAGTTACATTAGCATTTTTATCACCATCATCATTATTAAGATATCATTTATATCATTATCATCTTTACTTTAAAATTGTAATGATGATCATTGTGATGTGAATGAAAATTATAGTGATTATGAGAATGATAATGGTAATAGTAATGAAAATATGGATAATGATAATAATAATGACAATGATAATGAAAATAAGGATAATAATGATAATGATAGTAATAACAATGATGATATAATAGTAATAGTACTGATAAGAAAAACGAAAATGATAAATATAGTCATGGTTATGATAATGAAAATTATGATAATGAAAATGATAGTTATAATAACAATTAGAAGGATAGTAATAATTTCAATAATAACAACAATGATAGTGATAGTAATGATGGAATAATAGTGATGATAATATCAATGATAATAGTAGTTATAACAATGATATTACAATGATAATAGTAGTTATAACAATTATATTACAATGATAATAGTAGTTATAACAATTATATTACAATGATAATAGTAGTTATAACAATGATATTACAATGATAATAGTAGTTATAACAATGATATTACAATGATAATAGTAGTTATAACAATGATATTACAATGATAATATTGAGGATAATAATTACGTTGGCAACAATAGTAATCATCACGATTATGATTACTATTGTTATCATTATCAATATTTCTGGCATTTTTTCATTGCCATTTAGGTAAGGCTTTGTTCTCCCTGAGAGGAGAAAGCCTTCTGTCTACCTGTGTGTGTCTCTGCCTCTGCCTCTCTCTTTTCTTTTATCTCTCTTTCTCTTTCTTTCTTCTTTCTTTTTTTCTTTTTCTCTATCTATCTACCTATCTATTTATCTTATTTACTCTCTTTCTCTCTCATCTCCCCCTCCATCCCTCTCTCCCTCTCCCTCTCTCTCTCTCTCTCTCTATCTCTCTCCCTCTGTCTTTCTCTCCCTCTCCCTCTCTTTTCCTCCCTCTCTCTCTCTCTCACTCTCTCTTTCTCCTTCTCTCTCTCTCTTTCTCTCCCTCCCCCTCTCTCTCTTTCTCCCTCTCTCCCTCCCCCTCTCTCTCTCCCTCCCTCTCCCTCTCCCTCTCTCTCTCTCTCTCTCTCTCTCTCTCTCTCTCTCTCTCTCTCTCTCTCTCTCTCTCTCTCTCTCTCTCTCTCTCTCTCTCTCTCTCTTTCTCTCCTTCCCCTCCCTTCTGTTCCGGATCGTCTCGATAACTTGATTGCATTTCCGCGAAATTATTCACACCGCCTCACCGCCATCCTCCTCTGTTTATTGAAGGTTCCGCGATGAATTATGTAAGGAATCAATGGCATTTTGGCGATGAATGCCCCTGTATACTATGTAAAAGGAGTAAGGGGGGGGGGTGGACGGAGGGATGGGGTGGGAGAAGGGGGTGACAGTACGGAGGGAAGGGGAGAAGGGGGTGACAGAGGAAGGAGGAGAATAAGGAAGGAGGGACGGAATAGCAGTAGAATGCATCAGGTGGTGGAGGGGGAGGGGGAAGGGTAGGGGGAGGGAGAAGGGGGTGACAGAGGAAGGAGGAGAATAAGGAAGGGGGGGAGGAATAGCAGTAGAATGCATCAGGTGGGGGAGGGGGAAAGCTAGGGGAGGGAGTGGGGGCGAAAGGGGAGGGGCGAAGAGAGGGAGGGGCGAAGAGAGGGAGGGATCAGAGGGAGGGTGTTGGGGAAGAGGGGAGGAGTGAGTGACAGGGGAAGGAGTTAGGGGAGGGAGGTGGAAGGTGGATGAGGGGAGAGGGAAGAGGACAAAGAGGGGAGGGAGAATGAGGGGAGAGGGAAGAGGACAAAGAGGGGAAGGAGATGGAGGTAGGATGAGAGGAGAGGGAAGAGGACAAAGAGGGGAAGGAGATGGAGGTAGGATGAGAGGAGAGGGAAGAGGACAAAGAGGGGAAGGAGATGGAGGGAAGATGAGGGGAGAGGGAAGAGGACAAAGAGGGGAAGGAAGGTTGAGGTACGAATGGCAGTGAGAGGTGTGCAGGGAGGGAGAAGGAGGGAGAAGGAGGGAGAGGAATAGACAAAGCTAAAGAGAGAGGGTTGGGTGAGGAGAGGGAAGACAAAAGAGAAAGGAATAGGAAGGATAGAGATAATAAAGGTGGGTGGGGGGGGGGGTCCTAGAATTAGTGTATGGAGGTATAGTTAAGGAGAGGAGAAGCTGAAAAAAAAACAAGAGTAGTAGATGAAATAGAATAAATAAAAAAAAGAGAAAGAAAAAAAGAAAAAAGAAAGAAATATAGAGAAATAAAATAAAAATAAGGAAGAAGAAGAAGAAAAAAAAAAACGAATAACGAAACGGAAGTGAACACGAGGAAGAAGATAATAATAAGAAAAAAAAAGATATAAGAAACGAATATAAAAGACACAGTAACAAACGAGGAAAGACAAAGAGAAAATAGCTCATATCCCACACTCGTTTACATCCGATAGCCCCGGTGGTGAGGAAAAGAGGGGAGGCGGAGAAGGGGGTGGGGGGAGGGGGACGGGAGAAAGGGGAAGGAAGGAGATAGAAGAGGATAGAAGAAAGGGGGAAAGAGGACAATGTAGGAGAATAGCCCCGGTGGTGAGGAAAAGAGGAGAGGAGGAGAAGGGGGTGGGGGGGGGGGGGACGGGAGAAAGGGGAAGGAAGGAGATAGAAGAGGATAGAAGAAAAGGGGAAAGAGGACAAAGTAGGAAATAAGGGGATAGAAGACAAGATAAGAGAATCAGAGGGAGAGAAGGAGAAGGAGAGAGATAGAAGGAAAAGGGGAAGAGGAAGAAGGAGAATGACGGAAGAGGAGGGAAGAAAAAGAGGAAATAAATGGGGACGTGGAGCAGGAACAGGAGAGGGATAGAATAAAGAGAGGAAGAACAGGGAAGAAAAGGAAAAAGAGAAGAAGGGAAATAACAAGAGGGAGAAAGGGAGGAGTAAGAGGATAGAAGGGAGGAATGGATTAGAATAATTAGAAGGAGAAGAAGAAGAAGAAAAAGAAAGAGAAACAGGAAGAAAATGAAGGAATTGAAGGAAGTGAAGAAGAAACAAAAGAAGAAGGAATGAAGGAAGAAAATAAGAATATAGAGAAAGAGAACGAAGAAAAATTAAAAGCAGTAGGGATTAAGAGGAAAAAAAGAGGAAAGAAAAACGAAGATAAATAATGCAGGTAGAAGGAGAAAGAAGGAGGTAAAGGAAAAGAAAGAGAAAGAGAAAGAGAACGAAGAAGAAAATGGATAAGCAGAAAGAAAATTAATAGAACATTCTAAGAAGAAAAGAAAAAGGAAGAAAAGATACAAAATAAAAAGTAGAAGAAAAGCAAGAAAATAAACATTAATTCAAGAAAAAATTAAGGAAAAAAGACAGAAAGCGAAGTAGAAAAAAAGATGAAGAAAGAAAAAGAAAAAGCAAAAAGGAGAG
>NW_028234431.1:2167333-2172333 GCF_977035675.1 Penaeus japonicus
CTTTATCTCTCTCACCTCTCTGCCTCTCTCTCCCTCTCTCTCATTCCTTTATATCTCCCTCTCGTCTTCATCCTCTCTCTCCTCCGCTCTCACCCTCCGTCTCTCCACTCCCTCTCTTCCCTTCCCTTCTCCCTCCTCCTTCTCTCGGCCTCTCGCACTCTCTCTCTCTCCAGTCTCTCTCTATCAGTCTCTCTCTCTTCTCGACTCTCTCCTCTCTCCTCCTCCTCTCTCTATCTATCTATCTATCAATATCTATCTATCTGTCTATCAATATTTACCTATCTATCTCAAATACTCAACAATATCCACAATATCTCAAGCTCTCTCTCCTCCTCCATCTCTCTCTCCTCTCTCACTCTGCCCCTCTCTCCTCTCTCTCTCTCTCTCTCTCTCTCTCTCTCTCCCAACCTCTCTCTCTTCTCTCTTCTCTCATCATCTCTCTCTCTCTCTCTCCTCCTCTCCTCTCTCTCTCTCCCCTCTCTCTCTCTCTCTCTCTCGTCTCTCTCTTCTCTCCCTCCTCTCTCTCTCACCCATTTTTTTCCTCTCTTTCCTCCACTCGCTCTCCCCTCTCTTCTCTCTCTCTCTTCTCTCTCTCCTCCTTCCTCTCTCTGTCTCTACTCCCCGTCTCCTTCTCGTCTCCTCTCCTCCCCCTCCTCCTGCCTCCTCATCTCTCTCTCTCATCTCTCTCTCCTCTCTCTCCTCCCCCTTCCTCTCCTTCTGTCTCTCTCCCTTCTGTCTCTGCTTCTCTCCCTCTCACTCTCGTCCCTCCTCTCTCTCCCTCTCTCTCCTCTCTCCCTTTCTCTCTCTCTTCCCATTCCGCTCTCTCTTCTCTCTCTCTCTCACATCCCTCTCGCAATCCAATCTCAATCTCTCTCTCTCTCCCCCACCCTCCATTCTCAATCTCTCTCTCCCCCCACCTCTTCTCCTCCACCCCTCTCCCCTCTCTCCTCATCTCCGCAATCCTCAATCTCATCTCTTCTCTCTCTCTCTCTCCCTCCCTCATTCTCCTCTCCTCTCCTCCCTCACTCACCTCTTCCTCCTCTCCTCCCTCTCTCACCTCTTCCTCCTCTCCTCTCGACTCCTCTCTCTCTCTCTCCCCCCCTCTCTCTCCCTCGTTCTCTCTCGCTCTCTCTCTCTCTCTCATATAAGGCCAATCCCATACGTCCCCTCCGTCCTCCATTCACTCAACTCTCCTCCCCCTGCTCCTCATCAGACTTATAATCAAAGTCACTCTACCTGCTGAAACACCCCATTCGCCCCCAAACCCTTGTTCCTCGCCCATTCTCCCACCATCCCCCATGGTGCCACCCTCTCACCCCCACCTCTCCCCACAACGTAAGCAAAGACTCTCCGTGTCACCCGACCAACCCATTCCTTTTTCTCTCTCTCGGCTCCTCTTTCCCTACCAACCTCCGATTTACCCCCCCCCCCCCCCCCCCCCCCCCAACTCTTCTCCCGCTTCTCAATCTAACCATCTCACCGGCTAACACCTCTCCTTTCCACTCCACTCCAGCCTCATCATTTAACTCACCACCTCCATAACCAGACAAGGCTCTCATACACACCACATCAACATACGTGCATCCTCTCTCCACTCACAGCAAGCGAGACCTTTCAACACCATCTAAATCCTCTCTTCTTGTAACACATCCCCCTCTCCTCTCCCCTAATTTACGTACTATGTCCCTACCTCCCAATTCCCCCTCCACCCTCCACCATAAATATTGCTCCAATCTCAACCACCAAACCCCAGGACTCTAACCTCGAGCCCTTTTCACCACAACATTAAACCAATCTCACTCATCTTTCCTCTCCTCCCATCTCTCCCACTCTCCTCGCTCTCTCTTTCTCTCTCCCCTCCACCTTCTCCGATCTTCCCCTCCCTCTCTCATCTCCTCTCTTCTCTCTCTCTCATCTCCTCCCACTCTATCTCTCGTCTTCTCTCTCTCCTCTTCTTCTCTCCCCCTCCTCTCTCTCTCTCTCTCTCTCATCTCTTCTCTCCACCCTCCTCTCCTCTCTCTCGTCCCCTCCTCTTCTCTTCTCTCCTTCCCTCTCTCCCCCCCCCTCTCCTCTCCTTCTCTCTTACTCTCTCTTCTCATCCTCCCTCTCTCTCTCTACCTCTCTCTCCTCTCGTCTCTCTCTCTCTCCACTCTCGTCTCTCTCTCTCACTACCGTCCTCTCTCTCCTCTCCACCTCCCCGCTCTCCCTTCATCTCCCCTCACCTCTCTCTCTCCTACCCCTCTCCCCCTTCTCCCTCTCCTCCCCTCACCCCCTATCATCTCATCCTCATCTCTCAACCTTCTCTCTCCCTCCCTCTCTCTCTCCTCACTCGAGCTCACCTCTCTCCCCATCTCACACCCTCACTTCATCCCTTCTCACGACTCTCCTCTCTCTACTCCTCTCTTGCCATCTCTACTACACACTCATCATCCTCTTCTCTCTCTCCAGCTCCCTCTCCTCTCTCTCCTTCTCCGCTGCCATGTAGGTTAGCCCCAGGCCGCAGTGCTCATGGTACTCCCCATCTAATCTGCATTTCATGGAATATCTTACTCCCCAAAAGTTTACTGTAGTCCTTCCATGTTCCTTCCCTTCTTGCTCCTGCATGGACCTCCCCCCACCCCCTCTCCTCCCCATCCCCCTTTCCTTGGCTCCAGGACACGGTGATGGAGGAGTTCTTGAAGGAAGGAAGGAGGGGGGAAGGAGGGGGGAAGGAGGCAAGGTGGGGATGGGTGGGGATGGGGGTGGGGTCGGGGGAGGTTTTGTCCTATGGTCGTGTATTCTTGAGTGTTTCGTGTTCTGGTCGTTATGTGTGATTTTCGAGTTTTTTTTGTCTGTTTTCGTTTTTTGTTTGATTTTGTTTGTGTAGTGTGTTATTTTTTGTGTAATTGTTGTGTTGGTAGTGTGTTATGATTGTGAGTGTCGTGTTTTCAAGGTGTTGTCTGTCGATGATTTTGTGTGTTAGTTGAAGGTTTCTGACGAGGATGTGTTGTATGTGTTCGTGTGGTGTGTGTTGTTTTGTGTGATAATGAATTCCTTGTGGATTAGTGCGGTTCCTGACTTATGGTATTTTGGGTTTGATATGGTTGTTTGGGTATGGTTGTTTATTATGGGGGGTGGGACGGGGGGG
Source organism: Penaeus japonicus (assembly GCF_977035675.1). Lineage (NCBI taxonomy): Eukaryota > Metazoa > Arthropoda > Malacostraca > Decapoda > Penaeidae > Penaeus > Penaeus japonicus. Next base: position 2,170,461 of record NW_028234431.1, read on the forward strand.
GGGGTTAATTCTTTCAGGGTGTTTTGGGTTCAGATCGAGTTTGTTCTTCAGAGTCAGTTTCATATTTGGATTATAGATTATTTAAACCACGTAAACAAAAAACAAAAATCCGGCCGAGGATTAAGAAGAGGGTGAATATATATATATGAATATAACTATATATATATATATATATATATATATATATATATATATAAATTTATCTATATAATATATATGTCTGTGTGTATATATATATATATATATATATATATATATATGTGTGTGTGTGTGTGTGTGTGTGTGTGTGTGTGTGTGTGTGTGAGTGTGTGTGTGTGTGTGTGTGTGTGTGTGTATGTGTGTGTGTGTGTGTGTGTGTGTGTGTATGTATACAGAGATAGAGAGGAAGAGAGAGAGAGAGAGAGAGAGAAAAGAGAAGAGAAAGAGAGAGAAGAGAGAGAAAAAAAAAAGAAAGGAGAGAGACAAACAGACAGATAGACAGACAGAAAGATAGAAAATGAGAGATAAATAGAAAAAAAAAATAGAGAGAGATCCGTTCAAATAATAATAAGACAGAAAAGGGGTCAATGAAGTTTATGTGGAAATACATTCATTTTGACATTCTAACTTCAAGTCAAAGTCATAATTCATATCCCCATGAATATTCTATCGCCATGTATAGCTATGGATCTTCAGATGCAAAAAACAAAAGATATTGATAAATGTTTGCAAATGTCACTAGTATCATTTGATATCTTTTTTTATTTTTTTTTTTTTTTTTTTTTTTTTTTTTTTTTTTTTTTTTTTTTTTTTAGACACTAACATCTGATTCAGAGACGTTTAAAATAGATACAGTGATACTAACATCCACGTCAACATATTTCCTTACTAATCAGAATCAAAAAAAATATTTTTTTTCTATTCCAAACTCCATTTTTTTATTTTTTTTATTTTTTTTTTTTATTCTTCTTCTAAGGATCGACCCTTCAGAAAAAAAACAAGAACGTCATCATTCAACCTGACAGACATGAAAACCATCTTTGTTATGTAGTTTGGAAGGTATGTTGCACAACAGAATCCGGTCATACACCATACTTCGAGGCTGAGCTCATTGCATTGAGCTCATTGCATGACCTTGGGTGGTTGGTGCAGGAGGGAAGGAAAAGGGATGGGCAACTTGATAGCAATTGCAAAAGCAGTAGGCTCTATTTTGTCGTTATCACTATCATCATTATAATTATTATCATCATTGTGATAATAGTTATTATCATTAGCGTCATTATTGATGTCGTAGATGTTGTTTTTGTTGTTGTTATTATAATTGTTATTAGTATCATTTTTATTATATTTTTCATTATCATCATTATCACGAATATTATCAATACTATTATCATTACCATTATTATCACTATCATCATCATCTGCTATGAATTTCTTCTTTTCCATCTTCATCCCAGCTCCCCCTTTACCCTCTTTCCACTAACAAAATTTTCTCTCCTTCCATCTCCTCCGCTTTCTACTTCCTTTAACTGCCATTCCTCCTCCATCTCTTCTTCTTTCCTCTTTTCTTCTTCTTCTTCATCTTCTTCCTTCTCCTCTTTCGCCTCACCCACCTATCATTCCACTTCACTTTCTCCTCCTGATAATAATGATAATGATAATGATAATGATGATAATAATAATAGTAACAATTGTAATAATGATTATAATAGAAACAATGCTAATGATGATAATGATGATGATAATGACGCTGATAATGATGATTATAAGAATAACGGTGATAATAGTAATAACATTAATAATAATGATAATGATAATAGTAAATAGAAGTCATTAAGACGTTAATGATGATAATAATGATGACGAAAATGATAATAATAGTGATAATAACAAC
>NW_028234431.1:2194490-2196990 GCF_977035675.1 Penaeus japonicus
CAAATTTGTTTCAGGAATAAGAATCTATTAAATTGATTTAAAATTGTGATCTATCCTGGATTCGGTGTGATTAACTTATTGACGTAATTAAGCAAGCAATTATGGATATATGTGTTTACAAATAAGCAGAGGCTTTAACTGTTTATAAACTAGATGTGAGGTTAGAGGCGAGTTATAACCGTGATCATAAGTTTGATTTTATAATAATTTTAAATATAGAAACTTATTATAATGATAGTAATGTTTATAACAACTAGAGTGACAACAAAAAATGATGATGATAATAATAGTAAGAAAAACAAATATAATAATGGTATGGCAGTGATATTAATAATGATAATGATAATACAAATAATGATGATGATGATGTATGCTATATGGATAGTTAAATAAAAAAAAAATTAAAAAAAAAAAACAAAAAAGAAAAACAATAACATTAAAAATGATAATGATGAATGCAAGATAATGATGATAACATTAACAATAATAATGACAATATGTGGAGTGATATGATGATGATAATGATAATGATAACAAAAATGGTAATAACAATAACAATAATGATAGTAATGATAACGATAACAATGATAATGATGATAATAATAATAATTACGATAATGATGTTGATGATGAAGTAAATAATAACGATGATGAAAGCAATAATAACCATAAAATAAGGATAATAATAGGAATTATAATCACAATGGTAATAATAGTAACAATAATGACAATGGTGATGATAATAACAGTAATTGTGATAAAAATAATGAAAATACTGTTATCAATATAATCAAGAATATAGCCAAAGATATGATGGATTTATAAGAAAATTAACTATGATTTAAGGTAATTATTGTTTTTATTGGTATTATCTATATCTATATCATTTCTAATCATTTGCGTTGTTTATATTGTTGCCTCTTGTTGTTGCTATCATGTTTATCATATATTAACATTAGTCATAGCAATGGTACTCGTAGTAGTATTTCTGGAGTAGTAGTTACATTAGCATTTTCATCACCATCATTATTATTAAGATATCATTTATATCATTAACATCATTGCATTAAAATTGTAATGATGATCATTGTAATGTGAATGATAATTACAGTGATTATGATAATGATAATAAAAATAAGGATGATGATAATAATGATAATAATAATGAAAACAATGATAATGATGATTATAATGATAATATTGATAGCAGTGATATCAATGATGATATGATAATAATATTATTGATAATAGAAATGAAAGATAGTCATGGTAATGATAATGAAAATAATGATAATGACAATGACAGTGATAATAACAATCATGATAATGATAATGATAGTGATAATAACAATAATAACAACAATATTAGTTGTAGTAATGATGGTATAATACTGATGATAATAGCAATGATAATAGTAGTTATAACAATGATATAACAATGAAAATAGTAGTTTATAACAATTATATTACAATGATAATAGTAGTTATAACAATTATATACACTGATAATAAGTATTATAAACAATGATATTACAATGATAATAGTAGTTTTATAAACAATGATAATAGCAATGATAATAGTAGTTATAACAATGATATTGAAATGATAATATTGAGGATAATAATTACGTTGGCAACAATAGTAATCATCACGATCAAGATTACTATTGTTATCATTATCAATATTTCTGGCATTTTTTCATTGCCATTTAGGTAAGGCTTTGTTCTTCCTGAGAGGAGAAAGGCTCTCTGCCTACCTGTGTGTCTCTCTGCTTCTGCCTCTCTCTTTTCTTTTATCTCTCTTTCTCTTTCTTTCTTCTCTCTCTATATACATCTCTATCTATCTATCTATCTATCTTATTTACTCTCTATCTCTCTCATTTTCCCCTCCATCCCCCTCTCCCTCTCCCTCTCTCTCTCTCTCTCTCCCTCTCTCTCTCCCTCCCTCCCCCTCTCTCTCCCTCCCTCTTTTTCTCCCTTTCTCCCTCTCTCTCTCTCTCTCTCTCTCTTTCTCCTTCCCCCTCTCTCTCTTTCTCCCTCCCTCCCTCCCTCTCTCTCTTTCTCCCTCTCTCCCTCTCTCTCTCTCTCTCTCTCTCTCTCTCTCTCTCTCTCTCTCTCTCTCTCTCTCTCTCTCTCTCTCTCTCTCTCTCTCTCTCTCTCTTTCTCTCTCTCTCTCCCTCCCTCCCTCCCTCTCTTTCTTTCTCCCTCCCTCTCTTTCTTTCTCCCTCTCCCTCTCCCTCTCCCTTCTGTTCCGGATCGTCTCGATAACTTGATTGCATTTCCGCGAAATTATTCACACCGCCTCACCGCCATCCTCCTCTGTTTATTGAAGGTTCCGCGATGAATTATGTAAGGAATCAATGGCATTTTGGCGATGAATGCCCCTGTATACTATGTAAAAGGAGAAGGGGGGGGGGGGGGAGGGGGGGGGGGGGGGGGAGAAGGGGGTGACAGTACGGAGGGAAGGGGAGAAGGGGGTGACAGAGGAAGGAGGAGAATA
>NW_028234431.1:2241990-2244490 GCF_977035675.1 Penaeus japonicus
CTCTCTCTCCCTCCTTCCCTCCATCTCCCTCTCTCTCCCTCCTTCCCTCCTCCCTTTCTCTCCCTCCTTCTCTCCTCTCTTTCTCTCTCACATTCCCTCTCTCCTTGGAAACTCTCCTTCCCTCCATCTCCCTCTCTCTCCCTCCTTCCCTCCTCTCTCTCTCTCCCTCCTTCCCTCCTCTATCTCTCTATCACATTCCCTCTCGCCTTGGAAACTCTCCTTCCCTCCATCTCCTTCTCTCTCCCTCCTTCCCTCCATCTCCCTCTCTCTCCCTCCTTCTCTTTTCTCTTTCTCTCTCACATTCCCTCTATCCTTGGATACTCTCCTTCCCTCCATCTCCCTCTCTCTCCCTCCTTCCCTCCTCTCTCTCTCACACACACATTACCTCCTCCCTCTCTCTCCCTCCTTCCCTCCTCTCTCTCTCTCTCTCTCATTCCCTCTCTCCTTGGAAACTCTCCTTCCCTCCATCTCCCTCTCTCTCCCTCCTTCCCTCCTCCCTCTCTCTCCCTCCTTCCCTCCTCTCTCTCTCTCTCTCATTCCCTCTCTCCTTGGAAACTCTCCTTCCCTCCATCTCCCTCTCTCTCCCTCCTTCCCTCCTCCCTCTCTCTCCCTCCTTCCCTCCTCTCTTTCTCTCTCACATTCCCTCTCTCCTTGGAAATTCTCCTTCCCTCCATCTCCCTCTCTCTCCCTCCTTCCCTCCTCCTTTTCTCTCCCTCCTTCCCTCCTCTCTTTTGCTCTTCATTCCCTCTCTCCTTGGAAATTCTCCTTCCTTCCATCTCCTTCTCTCCCTCCTTCCCTCCTCCCTCTCTCTCCTCTTCCCTCCTCTCTTTCTTCTCCATCATCTCTCCTTGGAATTTCCTTCCCTCCAGCTCCCTCTCTTCTCTTCCTTCTCCTTTCTCTCCCTCCTTCCCTCCTCTCTCTCTCTCTCACATTCCATCCCTCCTTCCCTCCATCTCCTTCCCTCTCTCTCCTTCCCTCCTCTCTCTCTCTCTTTCTCTCTCCCTCCTTCCCTCCTCTCTCTCTCTCTCACATTCCATCCCTCCTTCCCTCCATCTCCTTCTCTCTCTCTCCTTCCCTCCTCTCTCTCTCTCTTTCTCTCTCCCTCCTTCCCTCCTCTCTCTCTCTCACACACATTCCATCTCTCCTTGGAATTTCTCCTTCCCTCCTGATACTCACTCACCCAGTCCTATTATCAGCCTGCCGCATCCTTCGTTCTTTCAATGTTAAAGTTTTTGTGCAATATCTCAAGCAAGGTCTTATATAAGCAACGTTGCAAGATCAATTTGGCTTGTGTTCTTTTCTACTAGATTGATGGTTCATTTATTTGATTATGTTTTTTTCTCTCTATTTATTTATCAGTATCATGTATAATGAACATGATAATCATTTTCATTTTCATGATCATTATCATTACTAGTATCATTATCGTTATTATTATGATTATAGTTATCATTATTATTGTTATCATCATCATCATCATCATCATTATGACTATTACCCTTTTTATCAGTTCCATCATTATCAGCATTATTGTTATCATCATTATTATCATCATCATCATCATCATCATCATCATCATCATCATCATCATCATCATCATCATCATCATCATCATCATCATCATCATCATCATCATCATCATCATCATCATCATCATCATCATCATCATCATCATCATCATCATCATCATTATGACTATTACCCTTTTTATCAGTTCCATCACTATCAGCATTATTGTTATCATCATCATCATCATCATCATCATCATCATCATCATCATCATCATCATCATCATCATCATCATCATCATCATCATCATCATCATCATCATCATCATCATCATCATCATCATCATCATCATCATCATCATCATCATCATTATGACTATTACCCTTTTTATCAGTTCCATCATTATCAGCATTATTGTTATCATCATCATCATCATCATCATCATCATCATCATCATCATCATCATCATCATCATCATCATCATCATTATGACTATTACCCTTTTTATCAGTATTCCATCATTATCATTATTGTTATCATCATCATCATCATCATCATCATCATCATCATCATCATCATCATCATCATCATCATCATCATCATCATCATCATCATCATCATCATCATCATTATCACTATTACCCTTTTTATCAGTATTCCATCATTATCAGCATTATTGTTATCATCATCATCATCATCATCATCATCATCATCATCATCATCATCATCATCATTATGACTATTACCCTTTTTATCAGTTCCATCATATCAGCATTATTGTTATCATCATCATCATCATCATCATCATCACCATCATCATCATCATCATCATCATCATCATCATCATCATCATCATCATCATCATCATCATCATCATCATCATCATCATCATCATCATCATCATCATCATCATCATCATCATTATGACTATTACCCTTTTTATCAGTATTCCATCATCATCAGCATTATTGTTATCATCATCATCATCATC
>NW_028234431.1:2259490-2264490 GCF_977035675.1 Penaeus japonicus
GACGACATAATAATGTTTGGTTGAAGCACAAATGGAACGAGGTAAATGCCATCTGCTTATCACAATAGACGCATTAGTGTGCTACTGAAAATTAGCTCAACTGCCCAGATAAATCAGTAGATAGTGTAATTAGCCGCAGTTACTACGGTTTCCCCTCGGCGTTCTGAGCACCGCTTCCCCGCCGATAGAAAAGGGAGGAAGGAAATATCGTAATGATAATCTGGGTTGCGAGCGCTGTGTGGCGTAATTTCAAATGTTGGATATGGCGATGTTATGCATATCTACGACGCACACACACGCGCACACACACACACACACTCTTACACAATCACACATACACGCATACAAAACACACATACACACACTCACACACACAGTCTTACATAATCTCTCACACACACACACACACACAATCATATATATATATACATATATATATAAATATATATATATATATATATATATATGTATATATATATATACATATGTATGTGTGTATATACATATATATATATATATATATATATATATAATATATATATTATATATATATATGTATATATATTATATATATACATATATATATGTATGTATATATATATATATATATATATATATATATATATATATATATATGTATATATATATATATATATATATATATATATATATATATATAGAGAGAGAGAGAGAGAGAGAGAGAGGAAGAGAGAGAGAGAGAGAGAGAGAGAGAGAGAGAGAGAGAGAGAGAGAGAGAAAGAGAGGGAGAGAGAGAGAGAGAGAGAGAAAGAGACATATACATAGGCCTACATGTACATGCACAAGTTTTACTTTCTTGAGGCGACCTGGATCTGACACTGTGTATACCTGCATCTATAGACACACCCATGTATGAGCTATACCCAACCTCACAGAACGCTCCCAATCACAAGAACCCTGAGCTGCCCAGAACCCCCCTTCCAGATCCAACCTAGCACCATCTCCTGAGAGCAGCTGTGTGACCTAACCTTCCTTTATCACAAGACCTTCCAACTCTCGAGGGCGGAGTCAACCCGGCCTCTCCTCCGGCGATTCAGGGAAGGCTGAGTCACTTTCCTTTCAACTTATGAATTCAAGAATCGGGAATTAAGGCCTGGTTGCTGAATGGTCAAGAGGGGGGGGGGCAGCTATTTCCTCGTCCCTGTACCCAGAGTGAAGCACCGAACCCGTTTCTTGGCTGTGTGTGTGTGTGTTTGTGTGTTTGTGTGTGTGTGTGTGTGTTTGTGTGTGTGTGTTTATGTGTGTGTGTGTGTTTGTGTGTGTGTGCGTGTTTATTTTTTCTTTGTGTGTATGTGTTTGTGTTTCTGTTTGTGTATGTTTGTGTGTGTGTGTGTGGGGGGGGTAATTCATGAATACAATAACCACACACATAAACATATAACTAAGTATATAACTAAAAAAATAAATAAATAAATAAATAAATAAAAAATACAGTGAGTGGGATTTCATCATTCTTCAACTGGGTCATTGATTCAGTGATCAGATTTTCATTCGAATTCTATCTTTATTTGAAGGAGAGATAGAGAGAAATAAAAAAAGAGATTGAAGGAGAGATAGAGAGAAAGAAAAAGAGAGTGAAGGAGAGAACCAGTAAGATGGACTAAGAGATCGGTTAATAAAAATCTATGTGCGTGTGCATGTGCGTGTTTTTGAGTGTGTGTGTGTGCCCATCTGCTTAGGATTATATTTGCTAGATTCTATTTAGTGGCAGACAATTTATTATCAATATGTCTACATCTCCTTCGAAAAAATACATATAAATACATGCCAACGCGCGCACACACACACACACACACACACACACACACACACATTTATATATATCTATATCTATCTATCTATCTATCTATATATTATATATATATAATATATATATATATATATATATATATATATATATATATATATATATATATATATAATATATATATATATATATATAGATATATATATATATATATTATATATATATATATATATATATAAGTGTAAATGTATATATATATATATATATATATATATATATATATATATATATATATATGTATATATATACATAAATATATGAATATAAATATGCTAATCATTCCGAAAATCGAAAACAGTAGGGGCGAAAGCGTATCAGTTCGTAGGGGAGTAAACATCCCTATTGTCAAAATAAGACATATATTATCACATCTCACGATCAGAAACCTGAAATAAACTTATTTACACCACAACGGTAAACATCCTTTGCAAATCAATGTTCTATAATGTGTTTATGCACTCTTATGATTTTATTCTTTTGTAAATACCAGAGAACAAAGGTAGCGTTATAAATCTTCAAATGTTGCCATATTGAAAGGACTGAATAATGCAATGATTCATACTCTGTGTTGCATAGATACTGGGCACAGTGTATCCAGTACAGCCATGCTGATAATCTATGTATAAATATGTGTGTGAATGGTTTGTGTTCTTTATTCGTCAGCTGATGTACAGATAAAAAAAACTTTAATCATATATATATATATTATATATATATATATATATATATATATATATATATATATATATATATATATATATATATATTATATATATATATATATATATATATATATATATATATATATATATATATATATATATATATATATATATATATATATATATATATATATACACACACATCCCTCACTACAGAAATTTATATTTTAATGATAGTATATTTTATTCTGGGGATAAAATCTAATACTAATGACAATTATGATGATGATAGTAATGATAATGATTATCCTCATTATTACTATTATGATAATCATTATTGTTATCGCTATTGATATCATCATTATTTTCATTATTGTTATCATTATCATTAATATTATTGCTATTATTAGTATCAATGTTAGAAATATTATAATCATTATCATCATCATAATGGAGATAATGATTATGATGATGATGATAATAATGCTCAATATGATGATGATGACGATGATGATAAAATCCAATATGATACTAATGGCAATGATCATAATGATACTGATAATAATAATGATCATAATCATTGCTATTATCATTATTATTAGCACAATTTCATTATCATTTTTTATCATTATTATCATTATTCTTATTATCATTATCATTATACTTATTATTATAATTATAATCATTATTATAATTATCAATATCATCATCATTATTATCATCACTATTACCATTATCAGTATCATTATCAAAATCAGTATCATGATTATTATCATAATGAAGATAATGATAATAATGATGATGTTACTGATACTAATGATGATAATGAAGATGAATATGATGATGATGATGATGATGACGAAGATGATAACCATGATAGTCATAGTGATAACGACAATGATGTTAATGATAATGATAACAACAACACCAATAATACCATGGATGATAACAAACAGTAAGAAAATGGACGAGACAAAGTCATATTCATATTTTATCTTTTCTTCTTTTTTTTCTTTCTTTCATTTTTTTCTCTTTTTTTTTCTTTTTATCACCCTCTATGCTCGCACCTAAATGCGATTACTGTTCTTAAGACATGGTATTTTGCCTCAATGATATACATAATAATCTCATAAAAGTATTAGACATGAACATAAAAAAAGACATGCAACTACTGCTTGAATAAGTCTAGACTCACAACTCCTGATATGGTTCGTGCCTCCGTGTGAAGTACGTGCGATATTGTAGAGTTTTATGAACATGTATTATCATTCGAGGCGTGGTTATACATGGAAATACCTTTGGAGAAGGAATCTACATTAAAAGGGAGATTAATGTCATATAAACGTAAGTGAGACGCCTTATTAATTTGAGAAAATTTGCATCTATTGGTAAGTATAGGAGTTGGTATGCCTGAGTGCCTGGTCGACTTCATGGAGTAAGGAGAGTAATTATGATAAATGGGAGAGGAGAGAGTAATTGATCAACATATTTACTGTAATCAATATGTAAATTGATGGTAATAATACGATTATTCTGTTCGTGAATGGCAGTTTACCTGCTACTGAGCTAATTAACAAAATCTTTAAACGTAAGGCTTCGGACACGTCTCCAGTCACAGACTCGGAATGTTTTGTTAGGATAATGTTGTGATATTTGCTCTCGGTTTTGTAACAACTTCTCCCTAACACCTGAATCACAGGAAAGCTAGGAAGACTAGTTTCCCTAGCTGACTGTCTGCATAGATCTTGTGCCGTTGAAGAATAAGAACAGTACTTTCCTTATAAGTGTTGCTACTTGAAAAGACACTTGTATACGTTACAGATAATATCACAGACCCTTTTTTATTCCTGTAACACTTCGCAACACACTCTGAATGAAAAAAAGACGAACAGTTTTCAGGAATTCCCCGATCCTATTATTTGTTTTAGTGTCCAGCAATACACTGCTCAAAATTTTGCATCCAAAGAGTAACCTTGTCAACATACTAGCCCGATTCGACGAAGTAAAGAAATTATTATCCATCTGAGAAAACCAATCTGCATTGAGCATCAAAACAAAATGAATTATCTTCTACTGAAAATCAGACATTGCTGGGCAGTTCTTGTACACTACACTGTTCTGCCTGTTAGTAAAAGTTGAAAAATGTTTTTTTTTTCCGAATAGAGATCAGTAACAAGTCACCTTCTCCGTCACCTTCTCCATCCAGCTGATTGCACTGAGACTAAGATGCAACATTTGGCCCCAGAATCAACCAAGCATCTGTGCACAATTTAGTTGCTTTCTAATCTAAACTCAAGCATTCAATTTCATAGTATGATTTCAAATGCTGATCGTCATGACCCCCTCTCTGGGCAGTTGCAAAACCTATCTGCCAAATATCCCTTTTTTTTCTCTTTTTTTTCTCTACATTTAGAATCATAAGTTCCTTAAATCATGCCAAACCTCGAGACTGCTTCGAGACGTCGCAATTCCCTCGAATTCCCAATCTACTT
>NW_028234431.1:2301990-2304490 GCF_977035675.1 Penaeus japonicus
TGTATGCAAATTCCGGTCGACAGAAAACGTGGGAACCATCAATAGGAGCGTTGGATTCTCAGCGTTGGGGGAAACACGTTGGACACTCGTAGATATTGGGTCAGTGTGTATTAGTATTGATGGGAGATAGCAAGCGCCTGTTCCGGTGTTAAATGGTTAATGTAGAAGATTTGATTTCCTTTTGGTAATAAGGGGGCGTCCGGGTAAACGAATATGTAGATAGACAGACGGATAAACAATGTTTGGAAGATATGGAGTAGGCTACTTTTCCTAGATTTTTTTTCAACGAAAATTATGAATATATTTGCAGTATGCATATATATATATATATATATATATATATATATATATATATATATATATATATATATATGTGTGTGTGTGTGTGTGTGTGTGTGTGTGTGTGTGTATGTATGTATGTATGTATGTATGTATGTATATATATGCATATATGTGCATATATATATATATATATATATATATATATATATATATATATATATGTGTGTGTGTGTGTGTGTGTGTGTGTGTATGTATATGTATATGTATATGTATATATATATATATATGTGTGTGTGTGTGTGTGTGTGAGCAAGAGAGAGAGAGAGAGAGAGAGAGAGAGAGAGAGAGAGAGAGAGAGAGAGAGAGAGAGAGAGAGAGAGAGAGAGAGATAACGAAAGATAAATAGACTGAAAAAGAGAGACAGACAAACTTAGAGAGAGACAGAGAGCGAGAGAGAGAATAGAATTAACACTGGATCTCCTGAGCACTAACCTGAGCACTAACCACCCTGCTTTCGGGTGCTTGCTAACTATCTTCGCAAGATCGCAGGAGGCACCTTAGTCTTACTTACTGCAATATAATCCAAGGTATATAAATAACAAATTAGTCGTTGTTTTTTTCGTTGTCTGAGATAAAGCGCCAAGCTTAACCATGCTAGCAAATCAATAAAAGGCTTTTATGTTGAACGTAAACAAGTCCCAGACAAATAACCTGATTAGGGATTAGTGTCTAATCCGAATTGAATTACTTCTTGGTGCGATTAGATGATTATATTTGGCATGGTTAAAGATCTCCGAGTGCTGATTATGTTTAACACTAACTACCTGACGAGACTGTTATTGTTACAAGGTCCCCGAACATGTCATCTTCTTTACCTTTGGCAACGTGTTTGGCTCATGCATTTTCAACCGTTATCCTCCGGGCGTGTACCAGGGCATTATGCGTATCAGCGTGAATGCAAATGAACCCGAGGAAGAAGACACAAAATATGGTAATTTATGTAGCAAGCAACTTCATCGTCCTCCGGTGAGAAAATGGACACAATTCATGGGGGATATTTTTTTTTTTTTTTTTTTTTTTTTTTTTTTTTTTTTTTTTTTTTGGGGGGGGGGGGGTGTATAGGCCAGAGGGAACGTGGTAGATACTGACTGAACGTCAAGGGGGATGTGGAAGTCAAATTTGGAGTCACTGAACACCGGGCTAAGGGAGTTGTAGACAACGAAATTTTGATGATGAAGATGAAAAAGATCTATATAAATAACGATAATTACGCAGAATATACGAGCAGGAAATTTGCTTGCTTGAATAGAATTTTTAAAAGATACATAAGATAATGTTCATCGTTATACATAAATCGTGTCTAATTTTGTCTTACAGTTTATACAGAGTTAGGTATCACTTTCTTATTATTTTCTATTTAGTGTGCTAAGGTTCATCCCCTTTAATGGAAATCAACCTTTTATTTTTAATTAGAGTAATAAGCATGATTATATAGACGCTTACTTAAGAGGAAACTATAATATCCTTTGCTCATGAGTTATCAAACCTTGTTAAGGATATTGTCATGAAGAAGAAAAAGCAGGTTATGTAAGTACATTCTCTATTGTTCTCAACCTCCCTTTATCCCAAAGACTTTTTTTTTAATTATCATTATCAAAAAAGGAGAGTGAGAGATTCCTAAGTGTTGTCCTAAATCTGCCGAAGAGAATCAAATAAATAGAAAGACTTTTTTTTAATTATCATTATCAAAAAAAGGTGAGTGAGTGTTTCCTAAGTGTTGTCCTAAATCTGTCGAAGAGAATCAAATAAATAGAAAGACTTTTTTTTTTATATAGATATGCTTTCACATAGCTTTTTTTCATACATAATTATTCTTTCAAGTGTTGATCTGTCCATGACTAGAAAGAAAGATATTTATTCTTTGAATTTTGCCCCCGAGGTGATACTTCAACTTATTCAGAAGACAGACAATATAAAAACTAAGTATTCACATGCGTAAGGAAGGAGCTAGTTGCAAATTCCCTTGCAGCGATGGATCATAATTCATCTAAGACGTTACTTACTCAAGAAACATCTTCCAGACGACGTCTAAGGGTTATCTGGGAAGAAGTGTGTGTGTGTGTGTGTGTGTGTGTGTTTCCTTGAGTGCCATTTTGAGTGTGTGCGTGTTTGTGTTTGAGTATGTTTATATACTATCTGTATATTTATGGTTGTGTAT
>NW_028234431.1:2306990-2311990 GCF_977035675.1 Penaeus japonicus
GGAAGAAGCGAATGACAAAGGTCAGAAGGTGACTGGCGTTATTCTTTGTTATTCAGGATGGTTCCCTTTGCGATTAGGACGTATTCATCCTTGCTTGCATGATTGCCTTCCTTATTGTGATGATTCCGTGTATAGGAAGCATTGTATTTTTTTATTTTTTTATTATTTTTTTTTTTTTATTATTGTTTTTTTTTTTTTTCTGTCTGTCTGTTTTCTTTACTATTTTTCTTGCTTCTTTTTATTATGGTTATTTTTACTAGTTGAACTTATTCTTTGTTTTGTGTTTTGGTTGACGTTCTCTTGTGTATGAAATTCCCTTTTATTTATTAAAGACTGACATGTATTTTTTTTTTCTCTCTCTCTCTCTCTTTCATTTTTCTTTCATATATAGTTCTTTTCATTTTCATGTCTTTCTCTTTTTTGTATGTATCATTATCATCGTTATCAGTGTTATCATGACATTAATATTATCATTATTAATTTCATCATTGTCATTATCATGATCATTGTCATTGTTAATGTTGATAATACTGTTACTATTTTAACATTGATGATATTCTTGTTATTGTTATCATCACTATTATCATTATCATTATTTCATTACTATTGTTATCATTATTATCATTGTCATTATTATCATTACTATTATTATAATCATTATCATTATCATCTTTATTATTGTATTAGTCTTTATATCATCATCATTGTTTATCATCATCATCATTATCATTATCATTGCCATCTGCTTCATCATTATCTTCATGATTAATATTCTTATTGTTATTGTTGTTATTGTTATTGTTTTTGTTTCTTTCATTTGTGAACCTCCATCTCCTCTTGTCTATATGGTTTATTGCATGAATTGCATGTTTACCGATGGAAGAATTTTCCAGTTATCGAAAATTGATTTATCTGGTTTTCGTTGCAGATTGCAGATTTATTGAGTCGCTGAGTTTTATTCATTTGACTATTGCGCTTTCTGCCTTATGCCATGTTTTCTTTGTTTGCGTATGTTTGTATGTCTGTGTGTTTGTATGTTTGTTTGTTGTTTGATTGTGTGATTTCTCTTTCCTTATCGCTCCGTTTCATCAACTTAATGGAGGTGTTTGTTTTTTTTGTTTTTTGTTTTTTCGTCGTTTTCCATACCTTACCGTCATCTTTTGCAATACAGATAGAGTGCACAATCCCCCTTCGTCCTAATCCATCTGTTCTATCCACTTCTATCCACTTCTACCTAATCTTATCCACACCTTACTCTCCACAGACAATGAAAATAAAACACAAGAAGAACCGATACGTCCTTATCCATTACGCAACAAGTAAAAAAAGTAATAATGAAAAAATAATAAAATAAATAAATGAATAAAAATTAATTAATAATAATAATAAAAAATAATAAATAAATAAAAAATAAAAAATATATAAATAATTAAGATAGATAAAAAATAAAAATAAAAAATAAGTAAATAAACAAAAAAAATAGATAGATAAAAAATAAAAAATAAACGAATAAAAAAATAATAAAGAATAATAAATAAATAAAAAATAAAAAATATATAAATAATTCAGATAGATAAAAAAAATAGATAAAAGATAAATAAAAAAAAAATAGATAAATATAAATAAACAAAAAAAATAGATAAAAATAAATAAACAAAAAAAAAATAGATAAATAAAAGATACAAAAAATCACATTTCTTTGCTATATTTCGGAAGACGCAGAGCCATACAAGGACCTAATCTGCCATTCATAGCCGACGTATCGGAAAGTCGTCAAGTACGAGAGGGAATTTTCGGTGAATCGTGAATCGCCGTGAGTAACTGCCCGACACTCACTCACTCACCTTCGATACGCTCATGGGGTTGGAATAGTTATGGGCGCTGCTGATTCATGAGGTCTTTTGCATGCACTGAGGAATGTAATGGAGGGGGTAGTTCTCTTATGCTCTCTCTCTGTCTGTCTGTTTATGTCTGTCTGTCTGTCTCTCTATCTATCTATCTCTTTTGATTTCTTTGTCTCCGTTTTTCTTTTTCTTTCTCTCTCTCTGTCTTTTTTCTTCTGTTTTTTCGCTTTCTCTCTCTCTATCTATTTATCTCTCTCTCTCTCTCTCTCTCTCTCTCTCTCTCTCTCTCTCTCTCTCTCTCTCTCTCTCTCTTGATTTCTTTATCTCCGTTTTTCTTTTTGTTTCTCTGTCTTTTTTCTTCTTTTTTTCACTTTCTCTCTCTCTATCTATCTACCTATCTATCTCTATATCTCTCTATCTCTACCTATCTATCTTTCTCCCTCTCTCTCTCTCTATCTATCTATCTCCTGTTATTTTACTTTATTTTGCGATTGTAAAATGATCGAACCGGGAGAGAGGGAGGGGGTTGATTTAGTACCGGAGGAGGGGAGGGGCAGGGGAAGGGGAGGGCCATGCAGAGGAGGTAAGGGGTAGAAAGGGTGGGGGAGGGGATGTTTTAGTAAGAGGGGGGGGGGATGAGAAGGGAATGAATTTGTTAAAGGAGACAGGGACGGGAGGAGGGGGTTGGGGGGAGATTCGTAAGAAAGGAAGAGAGGAGAAGAGAGAAACGGAAGGGCGCAGATCTAGCAAAAGAGGAAGAGGGAGGAAGGGAGGAGGTTGGAGGAGAGAGAAGGAAGGGATAAGAGGGTAATGGGATAGGGGATAGATTTTCACTTCGATGACGCAATAAGCGCAGGTCAGGTTTCAGGAGGACATGACCGAGTCCAGGTGCTCTCGTTCGTTCGATCCTCTCGCCCTTTGTGACATGAAGGCTTCTCATTTCTGCTGTCGATTTGTCCAATGTCGTCAGAGTAGCCTTGCAGCCTTGTCGGGGGTGGGGGTGGATAGGGGGAAGGGGAGAGGGGAGGGGGGTGATGATTGTGTATGCAGATATTTTGAAGGTTATCGATTGTGGTTATTTTCCTGACTTCCTGTGGTGGATCTTTAAGTATTTGTTATTTTTGTTTGTAGAAAGTAGTATTATTGGACTGAATTGTGGACTGGTTAATGGCGGTATTGGATTTGCAGAGATAAATGGAAACGACGGAGGGAGGGAGTTCATTTTCTCCAGGAAATCCGGTTAGGAGGGAAGGATTATGGCGCCAGAGGGCAAAGACGTCGTCGACCTACCTCAAGCCAGATGGCAGGACGAAGGCAGATGGAAGGAAGGAGCTCAGACTCTGAGAATTCCATAAAGGAGACGGCTAAGAACAAGAGAGAAAGGAGAGACGGCAACGACAACCCCGACGTTTAGGAATAGATAGAAGAGTTATTTAGAATCGAACACACAGATGAGTCATCTGGAGGAAGACGTCAGTACCCAGAGGAAAAAAAAAGAAAAAAAGAAAAGAAAAGAAAGCGAAGAAAAGACAGGATTTCAACAACTGAGACGAAGATGAAGTCCTGAGAGCAATGAAAGTGTGCAGGAGAGTTGGCGCCTTGAAGAACAATGAGAAGGTTAGAGAGGAAGGAAGTAGGAAGGCGGGTCACAGGGATATTATGGGTGGGGGGAAGGGTGGGAGGGGTGGGAGACACGCCTAGCTTCTGGGTCTTGGATAGCCCATACAAGTGAAGAGAGCTAGTGGTGATAACCCTGAACGTTTGGTAAAAACTCACTTCAGGGCAACCCGACGCCAACTGCTTCGGGCGGCGATGAAATGCGGTCATGAAGCGTTCCTCGTGGGTCAGGGATATAGGGTGGGGACGAAGTGCAACAGGTCCTGGCCCTTTGCCACGTAGGAAGCACGGGCGAGGACCACCACCGAGTTGCCTTTGTCTTAGGGCAAAGTAGTGGCATCTCCTCGTGCTGGCTTTGCGAGGACTCTCAGTGTGTGTGTATGTGTATCTCTCTCTCTCTCTCTCTATCTATCTATCTATCTATCTATCTATCTATATATATACACACACACACACATATATATATATATATATATATATATATATATATATATATATATATATATATGTATATATATATATACATATATATGTGTATATATATATATACATATATATTATATATATAAATATATATGTATATATACATATATATATATATATTATACATATATAATACATATATATATATATATATATATATATATATATATATATATATATATATATATATATATATATATATATATATATATAATATTATATATATATATATATATATAATATAAATACAAATGCACATATATATATATATATATATATACATATATATATATATATATATATATACATATGCATATGTATATATATATACATATACATCTATCTATCTATCTCTCAATCTCTCAATCTATCTATCTGTCTATATACATATGTATATGTGTGTGTTGATAGATATGTAGATATAATAATAATGATAAGAAGGATAAATATTATCACAATTATTATTACAATCACGATCACAAGAGTGATCATGAAAACAAGAGTAATAATGATAATAATTATACTCTAAAGTATTGCTGAGAATGACTATATAACCATAACAGCCGAACAAACATCAACAAAACAATAATGATAATACCAAAAATAATATAACGAAATGCAAGGTCAATTAATTCCTTCAACAAATACAATACATAACTCCTCGCTCTCATTCCTAGATCAACAACCTGATGTATCACAATCCCGACTATAATAACATCAAATCTATCACGCCCATGCCCATGAAGAATCCAGTTATATTAAGTGTATCCAGGACACGGGTGTTGTAATTCAGTATCTCTCTCTCTCTCTCTCTCTCTCTCTTCTCTCTCTCTCTCTCTCTCTCTCTCTCTCTCTCTCTCTCTCTCTCTCTCTCTCTCTCTCTCTCTCTCTCTCTCTCTCTCTCTCTCTCTCTCTCTCTCTCTCTCTCTCTCTCTCTCTGTCTCTCTCTCTCTCTCTCTCTCTCTTTTTGTTTTTTTTTGTTTTGTTTTTTTTGTTCGCGGTTCAGTTCTGGTCATAGATAATCGGTCATTAACGCCTGGTAACTGTTCGAAATAA
>NW_028234431.1:2351990-2354490 GCF_977035675.1 Penaeus japonicus
GGATAATAATGATGATAATGATAATGTTAATAATAATGATGATGATGATTATAATGATGATGATAATGATAATGTTAATAATAATGATGACGATGATCATAAAGATGATGATAATGTTAATGAGAATAAAAGTAATGATGATATTGATAGTAATGATGATAATAAAGATAAAGATACTGATATTGATATTAAGGATGACAATAAGAAATTGTGGTAAATTATAAAGATTACGATAAGATTAATGAAAATGATAACGCTAACAATTATAAACTATGACAGAATAAAAACAAGCCTAATACTAATTATAATGTTAGTAATAATGGTAATGATATTGATGAAGATAGCAATGTTAAAGATAATGATAATATTAACAAAATAGTAATGATGATAATCATATTATTAATGTTAATAACAAGAGTAATGATAAAGAGGAAGATGATTTTGATAATAATCATCATAATAAAAATGATAAGAATAATGATAGTAATAATGATGATGATATAAATAATAATGATAATGATAACAAAAATAATAATGGTGATAGTAATAAAGATTATAATGCCTATGATAATAATTGTAATGATAATAATAATCATAATTACATTGACAATGCTACTAATACTATGGATGATAATAGTAATTATAATAATGATGATAGCAATAACAGTAATGATAATAACAATGATAATAATAAAAATGATAAGGATAATAGCAATGATAATGATAATGGCAATAATAACAGTAATAATGATAATAATAGCGATAATGATAATGATAATAATGATAATCATAAGAATAGCAATGGTAATAATACTGATGATAGCAAAAACGATAACGATAATGATGATAATAATAACAATAAAAAGGATGATGATAATCATGAAAATTATAATTAGGATAAGGATAAAGGAAATAGCAATGATAACGATTGTAATAATAAATATAATAAGATAATAATAGTAATAATGATAATGATCATGATGATAATAATGATAGTAATAATATTGATGATAATGATACTGTCAATGATAATGATGATAACAATAATCATAGGGATTATAATAACGATACTGATGATAACAATGATGATAATAATGATAATTATTTTGATAATAATAATAATGATGATGATGATAATGATGATAAAAATGATGACAATGATAATGATTATAATGCTTAAACTAAGAACAATAATTGCAACTATAGAAATGATAATAATACAAATGAAAAATATGATTATCTATATATGATAATGATAATAAAAAAAAAATTAATATACACAATGAATATGATATGGGTTCAACTCTATCTCACCTAGAAATGAACAGGCTTTCGGTATGATTAACCCTTTCAGCATCTCTTGCTTTCTATTAACTAAAACAAAAGAAAAAAAGAAATTTTGGTCGATGAAAAAAACCGTATGTAATAAAGAGAACATATCTGCTAGTCCATCAGGTCTCAGAAACTCCAGTTAATGGTTCTATTTCGTGGTTCAAGAGAGAAGTGACTGGTAAAGCTTCGAAACATTTGAAGCTTTTTTAGTCGTGGTTGTATCTCCTTTTATAAGTTTTATTATTATTATTTTTTTTTAATTTAGTTATTCATTTATTTTTATTATCTTTTTTTTTTTTTTTTTGACTAATTTTCTCAAGAGTGTAAATAGTTAATTTGGGTTTTCGTTAATATATTTCTATACTTCCCTTAGTGCAGTTTAGAAATATAAACTAATGTTAAAAAAAGAAAGACAAGTAAAAGCTAGCTCGATTCAATTCATTTCTTCTTATTTTTTTATTTTCATTTTTTTTTATCCCCCGTTTCATTTGGAGTCTCCTTTTTTTTCTTCTTTTTTTTCTTTTTTTCCATTCAGTGTTCGCTATCCCCTTTTTTTTCATCGGCTGCACATCATCTGAAATACTAACATCATTTTCCGAGGTCTTCACCATGTCCGTTTAATATTTCACGAAAGCAGACTCGCCTGCATGGGAAATCTGATGTTTTATGTCATCACCATTTTTCGTTTTTTTTTTTTTTTTTTTTTTATTTTTTTTTTTTTTTTTTTTTTTTTTTAATCTCTCGTTCTGTTTTACTTTTTTTTTTACTTTTTTTTTCTTTTTTGGGAACATAGTCCTTTGGATTTTTTTATTCTTTCTTTCTGTTTTGTTCGTTTGTTTGTTTGTTTGTTTTATTCTAAAGTTGATATAATTAGTTGTTAGAGAAATATGTATTGTTTATGGGGAATGTTACGTATTTTACGAATGTTTGTGATGTTGCATATCGTTGTTGTTGTTTTTAGAATGATTTAGAATTTTTTTTTCAGTTACATCGGTTGTATTTGTAATTGTTTGGAATTGGGATAAGATTACAGTTTTCGTAAAAAACAAGATGATATCCATAGTGTAAGTGATGAATAGAGAGAATGATAGTTATGTATATATATATATATATATATATATATATATATATATATATATATATATCTATATATATATATATATATATA
>NW_028234431.1:2401990-2409490 GCF_977035675.1 Penaeus japonicus
TTGTGGTTTGGGTGTTTTGGTGATTTGGGTTTTGATTTGATTTTTTTGATTTGGAGTTTTTATTTGTTTATTCTTTGTTATTTCAATTATAGTCGATGTAGTTGAATTGGGAATTTCTTCATTTTTGGTTTTTATTTTATGTGGAGTGGAATATGAATGGATAATAAGGAAGAAAACTATAGCCGAAAGTAAAGGACGAGAGTGTTGATATCTAATATCCATACTTACGATGACTTTAGTTATTTATATCTTTATATATTTTTACATTTGATATATAGTTATAGTTTTTTAGATATGTATAGATATATATTGATATTTATATTTATATATAGATTTATTTTTTTATATGTATATATATATTTTATATATATAGATAGATAAGATATAATATTTATATATATATAGAGACAGAGAGATAGAGAGAGAGAGAGAGAGATAGATAGAGTAAGAGAGAGGAGAGAAGAGAGAGAGAGAGAGAGAGAGAGAGAGGAGAGAGTATGAAAGATAAATATAGTTATACATAAATTTTCATAGTTACATATATTCATATTTTCAATATTGAGTTAGGTCATATGTATATGTTGTTGTGGTGTGTGTGGGGTGGGTGTGGGTGGTGTGTGTGTGGGTGTGGGTTGTGTTGTGTATTTTATATTTATGACTATATATTTTGATATAGATAATATTATATATATAACATATTATTTATTTATATGTGTATTTATTTATATAAGTATATATATATCTTTTTTTATTTATTTTATGCGACATAAGTTTATAAGCTTCATAGTAGTACAAAACAAATCCGAAAACATAACTCAATTAGACGTAATGAAATACCGGGTTCGAGACACCACAGCAGAAGAATAGGGAGAGGGGAGAGAGAGGCTAAATGACCATCAAAAGGAGAGGGGAATAAGTGAGTCGGAGGAAGGAAGAGGGGAAGCGAGGGAGAGAGAGGAATGAGAATGTGCGTGTGTGTGAGAGAGAGAGAGAGAGGAAGGGCAAAGTGTGTGTGTGTGTGTGTGTGTGTGTGTGTGTGTGTGTGTTTGTTTGTGTGTGTGTGTGTGTGTGTGTGTGTGTATGTATGTATGTATGTATATATATATACATACATACTCATTCGATCTCTATCTATCTACCTATCTCTCTATCTCTCTACATGCCCTTCATTCTCTCTCTCTCTCTCTCTCTCTCTCTCTCTCTCTCTCTCTCTCTCTATACATATATATATATATATATATATATATATATATATATATATATATATAGAGAGATAGATAATAATAGATAGATAGATAATAGAATAGACTAGATAGATAGATAGATAATAATAGGTGTGGGTATATAGACATATTTCTCTCGCCTCCCCTCTCGCTCTCTCTCTATCTCTCTAACGATCTATCGATCTATCTATCTATCTTTCTATCTATCTTTCGCTATCTCTATCTCTCTCTCTTTTTTCTCCCCCCCCCCCTCTCTCTCTCTCTCTCACTCTCTCTCTCTCTCTTCCCCCCCCCCTCTCTCTCTCTCTCTCTCTCTCTTTATCGCCCACCCCCCTCGCTTTCCCTCTCTACACTCTCTCTCGTCTCTCACTCTCTCTCTCTTTCCTCTCCTCCCTTTCCTCCCCTTTCTCTCTCTCTCCACTCATCGTCTCTCTCTCTCTCTCTTCTCTCTCCTCTCTCTCTCTCTCTCTCTCTCTCTCTCTCTCCCTATCTCTCTTACTCCCCCCACTTTCCCTCTCTCTCTCTCTCTCTCTCTAACTCTCTCGTTCTCTCTCTCTCGCTCTATACTCTCTCATCGCTCTCCTCTCTCTCGCCCTCGTCTCTCCTACACTCTCTCTCTCTCTCCCCTCTCTGTCTCTTTTCTCCTCTCCCCCCTCCTTCTCCTCTCTCTTCTCTCTTCATCTCTCTCTTCTCTCTCGCTCCTCCTTCTCCCTCTCTTCCCATCATTCTCGCGCGGTGGGGGGGGGGTTGGGGGGGGGGGGGGTGTGGGTGGGGGGTGGGGGTGGGGGGGGGGGGGGGGGGGGGGGGGGGGGGGGGGGGGGGGGGGGGGGGGGGGGGGGGGGGGGGGGGTGGGGGGGTGGAGGGGTTGGGTGTGGGTGGGGGGTGGGGTGTTGGGGGGGGGGGGGGGTTTGGGGGGGGGGGGATGGGGGGGGGGGTGTTTTATTGTTATTTTTGGTATTAAAAAAAATTAGAAATGAGAGAGAAAGAGAGAGATGAGAGAGAGAGAGAGAATATAGAAGGAGGAAGTAAGAGATGTTTTATAGAGTTTGGATGAGAAGAGTTGATAGGAGGGTTTTTGTTTGTTGTAATGGGAATTTTTTTAATTGTAAAGTGGTTGGGTTTTGGTGGTGTGTTATGTGGTGTGTGGGGATTGGTGGTGTGTGGGGTGGGGGTTAGGAGGAATGGGTATGTGTAGATATTGGATGTGGGGTGGGGTTGGTGTATGAGGAGGGTTGGGTGGAAGGAGGTAGGGGGAACAGAGGGTGAAGAGGAAAAAGTGTAGAAAGGGATTGTAAAAGGTAAGAAAGTGAGAAAGTAGACTGAGAAGAGGGAAGGGGAGGGGAGAGACGGAGAGAGTAAGAAAGAAACAGGTAAGGAAGGATAGAAGTAACAAGAAGAGACGGAGAAAGAGGGAAGGAGGAGAAGGGTGAAAGAAAGAGGGAGGAGAGGAAGACGGAGGAGAGAAGAAAAGAAAAGGAATTAAAATTGTATTGAGAAATAAATGAAAGGGAGGTAGAGAGGAAAGGATAAAGGAAGGAAGAAAGAGAAAACGAGGAGATGGAAAGGAAAAGGGGGAGGAGAGTAGGAGGGAAGAGGGAGGGAAGGAGAAAGAGGAGGAGGGTGGAAAAAAAATAAAAATGAGATAATGAAGGAAAAAAAAAGAGAATAGATGATAGGGGGATAAAAGAAAAAGAGAAAGAGAGGGAAAGGAAGAGGGAGAAGGGGGGGGGGGGAGGACAAGGAGGCAAAGAAGAAGCAGAGACAGATGGCGCAAGAAAAAAGAAGAGGAAGAGAGGAACGGAATAAAATAGAGAAAGAAAAAACTGAAAATAAAGAAGAAACAAGGAAGAAATAAAGAAAACAAGTAGAGGAAGCGAAGAGAAGAGAAGAATAAAAGAAGGAGGAGGAGGAATGTGTGAGTAAGGAAGGAGGAGATTGAAAGGGTGTGAAAGTGAGGAAGAGGAAAGGGGGAAGGAGAAGGGTAAGAGAAGGGTAAGAAATTGCGAAGAGGGGAGAAAAAACAAAAAATAAATAAAAGGAAGAAGAAAAAAGAGGTTAATGATGATAGTAATAATAATAGTAATAATAATAACTTATTATAATGATAATAATATTAATGATGATAATAATAATAATAGTAATAATAATGATAATAGTAATGATAATAATAATAAAAAAAATAATAATAATAACAATGATTATAATAGTGATAATAATCAAAATATCAATAATAATAATAATAATAATAATAATAATAATGATGATAATAATGATAATAATAACAATAATAATAATGATAAGAACAAAGATGATAATAATGATAATAATAGTAATAATGCTGATATTAATGATAATAATAGTAATAATGGTGATATTAATGATGATAGTAATAACGATAATGCTAATAGCGAAAACAATAATAAAAGTAAGAATAGGAATGATTGCAATAATAGCAATGTCAAAATAACGATAATTTTTATCTTAAGAATAATGACGATAACAATAACAATAATAGTAATAACATCAATAACAATACCAATAATGAAATGAAAACAATATCAACCACACCACTAAAATACCCATTAGTCATGCAGTGACTAGAGATACATATTACCATTAAAAAAAAAAGGATCTTTGTCCATTCTTTTGCTTGTTTGTTTGTTTGTTTGTTCATGTGCGTAGGAGTGTGTCCATGCACCCTTTGTTCTGATATCAAGGACTGAGCTCCTTAATCGCATAATTGGTACGAAACAGACATCTACAGACGGTCACAGCCGCTTGCAGAGAGGAGCGAGGCGACAGAACGTTGACGACAGATATAAGGCGAATTATGGGGGGAGGGTGGGGTGGGGTGGGGTAGGGTGGGGTGGGGTGGGGTGGGGTGAGGGGGGATGAGGGGGGGTAGGGTGGGAGGAGGGGGGGATGAGGGGATGGAGGGGAGTGAGGAAGAGTGAGGAGGTTTTGGGGGAGAGGGGTGGAGTGGGAGGTGGGGGAAGGGGGGATGCGGGGATGGAGGGAGGAGGAGTGGAAGGAGGGGGGGTAAGGGGACAGAGGGGAAGTGGGGAGTGAGGAGGAGTGGGAGGTGGGGGGGAGAGGGGAGGGGACTGGGGATGAGGGGAAAGAGTGAAGGGGGGATGAGAGGGGTAAGGGTAGGTGAGAGGACGGGGGAAGAGAGGGGATGAGGGTAGGGTAGGCGAAGGGAGGATGAGGGGACGTGAAGGATATGATGGGGAAGAGGGTAGTGAGGGGAGAGCGGGCGTACGAAGGGGGAAGTGGTGGGGGGGGGATAGGTGAAGGAAGGCGAAGGGGTATTGAGGGAGGGGGGGAAGAGGGGGAAGTGGAGGGGGAGAGAGAGACAACGGGAGTGACAAGGCGCTCGAAAGGGAAAGAGGGGATGGGAGGTGGGGAGGGGGAAGAGGGAGAGGAGGGGGGGAGGGAGAGAACGGTTCAGGGAGATGGGGGGGAGAGGGAGAGGGAGGGGGAGAAGGGGGTCTGGGTAATTGAGTGGAGGGAAGGAGTGGGGATTGATGGATATTAGGGGAGGGGGAGGAGACGGGAGGGGGAGGGGGATTAGAGGAGGGGAGGGGGTAGTAGAAGGAGATTGAGAAGAAAGGGGGAAAGGAGAAAGAAGAGGAAAGAGGAATAAGAGAGATGGAGAAGGAGGAAAAAAGAGAGAGGGGAAAGGGGGAGAGAGAAGAGGAAGGAAAGGGGAGTGGAATGGAACGCGAGAGACAGGAAGAAGGAAGAGGCAAAGGAGGAAGAAGAGAAGAAAGAGGAAGAAGAGGAAACTAAGAAGGAAATCAAGACAGGCGGAGATAAGGTTTAGAAGAAGGATAAGGAGGAAATGAAGAAGAAAGACAAAGAGAACGAGCGGTAGGAAGTGGATAGAGAATATGAAGACAAAAAAAGGGAAAAAGAAGAAGGAAAAAGAAAGACAAAACAGAGAAGAAGGAAGAGGAGATGGGAGAAAAAGAAAGAGTAGAAGAAGAAAAGAAAGAGGAAGAAGTGGGGATGAGTAATGAGGAGAAAGAAGAGGAAGAGGGAAAGAAGGAGGAGTGGAGGAAGAGGAAGAAGAGAAGGGAATGAAAGAATAGAGGAAAGTGGGATAGGGTAGAGGAAGAAGAGAAGAAAGAGGAGGGGAAGAAAGAAGAGGAAGAGGAAGGACGAGAGAAAGAAGAGGAAGGGGAAAGATGAGAAGAAAGAAGAGGAGAAGGAAGAAGAGGAAGAGGAAGAGTAGGAAGAGGAAGGAGGAGAAGAAAAAAGAGAAAGAGAAAGTAAGAAGAGGAAGAGGAAGGAGGAGATGGAAGCAGAGAAAGGTAAAGGAAGATAAGGAAGAAGAGGAAGAGGAAAGAGGAGAAGAAAGAAGAGGAAGGAGGAGAAGAAGGAAAAAGAAGAAGAGGAAGGAGGAGAAGAAAGAAGAGGAGAAAGGGGAAGGAAAAAGAAGAAGAGGAAGGAGGAGAAGAAGGAAAAAGAAGAAGAGGAAGGAGGAGAAGGAAGAGGAGAAAGGAGAAGAAAGAAGAGGAAGAGGAAAACAGGAAAAGGAGGAAAAGAATAAAAGGGAGAAAAGGAAAAAAAGAAAGGAAGAAAAAAAGGAAAGAAAGGAAAGGGAAAAAGAAGAAGAGGAAGGAGGAAAAGAAAGAAAAAGAAGAAGGAGAAGGAAGAGGAGAAAGAGGAGAGAAGGAAGAGGAGAGTGTTGCAAGCACGGGGAGACGAAACTAAGCCACGCGACTCTTTGCGTTGCTGCCCTGCCCAGTGTAACGATCGACAGGTGTGTGTGTGTGTGTTTATGTGTGTGTGTGTGTGTGTGTGTGTGTGTGTGTGTGTGTGTGTGTGTGTGTGTGTGTGTGTGTGTGTTTACGGCAGTATGTCTTTGTGGTATAGAGGAAAGGGTAGGAGCACATCAGAACTCGTTTGTGTGTGTGTGTGCGTGTGTGAGTGTATGTGTGTGTCTGTGTGTGTGTGTGTGTGTGTATGTGTGCTTCTGCGTACGTGAGGCACAGCGCGCTTTGTGTGTGTGTGTGTGTGTGCGTGTGTATGTATGGTAAGCAACCCTCGGATTCTACGTCTTTCATCATCCCCTCCCTGACCCCAATCTCCCTCACCCCCCCCCTCTCCATCCTCCTCCTCCTCCTCCCCCACTTCACCCTCTCTTCCCCCTAACCCCTTGCGCCTCTCCCTACTTGGCCCCTCCCCCTACCCTCCTCTCGCCGCTACTGCTCTTCTCTCTAGCCCCTAATCCCCCCATCCCACCCCTGCGCCTCCCCCTACTTGCCCCACCACCACCCCCTACCCTCTCTCTCTCTCGCCCCCTACTGCTCTTCCTCTCCCCAGCCCTCCCTCCCTCCCCTCCCTCCCTCCACCTCCCTCCCTCCCTCCCCTTCCTCCATGCAAGCACCTCCCCCCCCATCTCCCGCTCTTAGCCTTCAAGAACTCTCTCGCATTGCCTGATAAAATCCCATAAAGCATATAAACAAAGAAGGGATATAGAGAGAAAAAGGATAATAAAAAAGAACGAGGGAGAAGGAGGGGGAGAAAGAGGGAGTAAGTGAAATCGATGAAGGGGTTTTGAGGAATGGAAGTGTAACATAAGCGAAGCTGCAGGACTCTCTGTCACTTGAGACCCGTCAAGCAAAAAAGAGGGTGATGTGTGTCTGTATGTCTGTACGAGCGTGCGTGTGTGTGTGTGTGTGTGTGCGTGCGTGCGTGTGTGAGTGTGAGTGCGTGCGTGCGTGCGTGCATGGCTGAGGCGCGACACTGCTAAATACCAGTCTTGGAGGCGTCCTTGCCTTTATGGAGCGTTTGACAGGGTTCACGGGAGGAGAGGGAGAGACAGACGCCCATTGTCCGCAAGCAGTGACTAGACGGTTTAGTTTTTTATTATTTTCTCTCTCTCTTTCTCACCCTCTCTCTCTCTTCTCTCTCTCTCTCTCTCTCTCTCGCTCTCTCGCTCTCATCAGCAGGAGTTAGCAACGACGGCGACACCAGTATAATAAAGTACATTCTATAACACAAGTGCTGGTAACGCTGCTATGCACGTCTCATTCGCCCGGCTGCCAGACGTCGCAAGCACGGCGCTCAGGACCTCGCTCGTTACAGGACTTTCTCTCGCCTGTGGTAGTTCATTCTTTCCCTTTAGGAGGCACTCGGGAGGCCAGGTGCCTCGCGAAGGTGCCAGGGGAGTAGCAAGGGGAGCCGGAGAGAGGGAGGAGAGAGAGAGAGAGAGAGAGAGAGAGAGAGAGAGAGAGAGAGAGAGAGATCCCATGGCAGGAGGAGGCCG
>NW_028234431.1:2431990-2436990 GCF_977035675.1 Penaeus japonicus
GGGGTGGGGGGAGGAGGGGGGGAAGTGAGTGAATCATTGAATAGATAGAAATATGAGATTAATTAATAAATGAATGTGTGAGATTAATCAGTATATGAATGGAGGAATAGTGTAGATATGTCAGTGTCGATAGGTATGTAGATATGTCAATGAAGAAATAGATCTAAAAGAATAATAATAAATAATAAAAAAATCGAGAAAAAAAAAAGAAAGATACATATACATATATAGTGTGGCCGATTTTGTTATCGTTATTATTTGGCAAGTATTTGATTTTCTGCACAGGTGATGTGAATAAAAAAAAAAAAAAATAGACATATATCAAGGCTTTGCATACGAAAGATAAGGGGATGGGAGTGTATCTCAAATTAAGAAAAATTACTAGATAAAAAAAAAAATAATAGCATTCTCTTTACTGCCTCTGATCCATTGCAATGTGTTATTCAATATACCTGCATAGTCAGGATTAATAAGATACTCTATCTTTGCACTAGAACCCTTCTTTTAAAGATACCCAACTGGAGATAGACAGATATTAATAGACAGAGAGAAACAGACAATAAAAATATATTCTAGTACAGTTTGATACAAATACAGGTCTTATAATCAACATCATTACTTTTATTAGACATTACAAGTAGCAGAAATAATTAAAAGCCGTGAGATACCAACTGTCATAAAATAAGAACCAGGCATAAGGCACTACCATTTACGGGAACAGAAACAACCATTATCATATTATCCTAATTATCCAAATGAGAGAGAGATATAAGCGTGAAATTAATAGTTTCGCGACCCCCCCCCCCTTCCCCCTTCCCTTTTTTAAGAGAGAGAGAGAGAGAGAGAGAGAGAGAGAGAGAGAGAGAGAGAGAGAGAGAGAGAGAGAGAGAGAGAGAGAGAGAGAGAGAGAGAGAGAGAGAGAGAGAGAGAAGGGGGGAGGGAAAGAGAGAGAAGAGAAGAGATATACAGAGAGAGAGAGAGAGAGAGAAAGAAAGGGGGAGGGGAAGAGAGAGAAGAGTTATGCAGATTGAGAGAGAGGGGAGAGAGAGAGGGGGGGGGGAGAGAAATAAAGAGAGAGAGAGAGTAAAATATAAATAGATAAACAGAAAGAGAAGAAAGAATAGCCTCAAAAGGAATTACTTTACTACTACCACCCCCTTTTCAAAAAGAGAAAGAGCGAGAGAGAGAGAGAGAAAGAGAGAGAAAAAGACAGCACCGGTTACTCCGCCTTATCAATATATCTTTTCCTTTCGTGTTTTTGAAAATGATTTACTGCACGTGTGTCTGTTTCTGTCGAGTGTCTGAGATGGTGGTGAGATAGCAGATTGAAATTGGCTGTGTGTTTTGTGTCCTTTGCAGTGTATGTTTTCATCTTGTTTTCTCTCTCTCTCTCTCTCTCTCTCTCTCTCTCTCTCTCTCTCTCTCTCTCTCTCTCTCTCTCTCTCTCTCTCTCTCTCTCTCTTTCTCTCTTTGTTTTTTTTTCTGTTCGTCGTGCTTTTGTTTGTTTGTTTGTTTTATTGTCAGTGTTGTTGTTTCTGTTTGTTTGCTTGTTTTTCCCAGCTGTTTTCATCTCTATTTTTATTGTATTTTGTTTTTATAGTCTATATATTTTTATGTTTCTCTAATTCTTTCCCTCCTCCTCCCCTTCTGCCCCCCCCCCCCTTCCCATCCACTCCTCCCCCCTTCCGATCCTCTTCTTTTCCCCCGTTGTCCCCCCCTCCTACCCGATCCCCCACGCACCTTCTTCGCTTTTCCCTTAAGTTCCTCACGCCCTTCCTCTCTCCTCTCATTTCTCCACCTCTCTCACCCACCTCTCTTTCTCTCTTTGTTTTTTTTTCTGTTCGTCGTGCTTTTGTTTGTTTGTTTGTTTTATTGTCAGTGTTGTTGTTTCTGTTTGTTTGCTTGTTTTTCCCAGCTGTTTTCATCTCTATTTTTATTGTATTTTGTTTTTATAGTCTATATATTTTTATGTTTCTCTAATTCTTTCCCTCCTCCTCCCCTTCTGCCCCCCCCCCCCTTCCCATCCACTCCTCCCCCCTTCCGATCCTCTTTTCTTTCCCCCTTTCCCCCTCCTCCAAACCCTATCCCCCCACCCCTTCTATCCTTTCCCCTTAATTTCCTCACTCCTCCCTTCTTCCCTCGTCCCATAATTCCCCTTCCCCATACCCTAAACGTTTCTCCTCTTTCCAGATCCTCCCCCCCTACCTCTTTCCCCACTACACGCCTCTATTCCCTCCTTTACCCCCCCCCCCCCCCCCCCCATCCCCCTTTCCCAAAGCAGCATGTCTCAACCTCTTCATAATGTGTGTCCCATAATTGGCACCAACATCATGCATGGGGAGGGGGGGAAGGGGGTAGACGATACACTTGAAGGCGTTGTGTTGAGGGGGAGAGGGAGGGGGTAGGAGGAGGGGGTAGATGGTAGGGGGACCACAACACACAGGGGCTTTAAGTTTTTTTTTCTGTTTTTTTTTTTTTTTTTTTGTTTTTTTTTTTTTTTTTTTTTTTTTTTTTTTTTTTTTTTTTTTTTTTTTTTTTTTTTTTATTTTTTTGTCAAAGGGATGGGAGAGGGGGGGGTAAGGAGGGGAGAGGGGGGGGGTTACGATAGAGGAGGGAGGGCTATGGAGAGGGGGAGATGGGAGGGGGGGAGGGAAGTTGAATGCACGTTAACCATCCTCCTTCTTTCTCTCTCTCCCCCCCCCCTTTTACACACACTTTTTGGGAGGATTAAAAAAGAAACAGATATGTGTTAGAGAGAGAGGAACAGAGAGAGTAAGAGAGAGAGAGAGAGAGAGAGAGAGAGAGAGAGAGAGAGAGAGAGAGAGAGAGAGAGAGAGAGAGAGAGAGAGAGTGCGTGTGTGTGTCCTTGTGTGTGTGTGCATGGGCATAAAAATCTGCATCGTATTCTCCATGTTATAAATAAACACATACAAAAAAATCGTACATATCAAAAAAAAAAAAAAAAGAGAGAGAGAAAGAAAAAAAATATATAATACGAATATAAATGCAATATAAATGCAACCTACTTCCCGACGCAGCCGCGATGTTAGATGTCAATACGGAGCTGCAGTGTCATAAGATTAATTACTATCATTATCATCACTAGCAATGTGATTATTTTCATTAGTTTATGATTAGGTCTGTAATCCTCTCGCCATTTGCCAATCACGCTTATATGTTTAATGTCAAGAAATTTCTTAAATCAACGATATGCAATAACAAGTTCATTAGCATATGACTGAGATGGTAAGTGAATACAAAATTTTCTAAATGAGTGTTTCTAAATAAATGAGATTAATATGGGATACAAATAGAGAATAAATGATATGAGGTTGTTTAGAGATGAAGAATTTAAAAATGAGGAAAAAAATAACGTTTCTCTCCCCTTTCCCCTTTCGACTCATCTCATTCCATATCTTCCCCTCATTCCTTCTCCCCTCATTCCCTTCTTCTGTTTTCATTCCCTCCTCCTCTCTTTAAATCCATATTTTTCCCTTCGCCTCATCCACTCCCCTCAACCCCATCCCCTCCCCTCAACCCCATCCCCTCCCCTCAACCCTATCCCCTCCCCTCAACCCCATCCCCTCTCCTCAACCCTATCCCCACCCCTCGCCCCCATCCCCTCCCCTCAACCCTAACCCCTCCCCACACCCCCATCCCCTCCCCTCAACCCCATCCCTTTCCCTCAACCCTATCCCCTCCCCTCACCCACATCCCCTCCCCTCACCCCATCCCCTCCCCTCAACCCCATCCCCTCCCATTATCCCCATCCCTTTCCCTCAACCTCCTCCCCCCCTCAACCCATCCTTTCCCCTCACCCCCTTCCCTTCCCCTCAACCCCATCCCCTCCCCTCACCCCATCCCCTCCCCTCAACCCC
The DNA here is from genome assembly GCF_977035675.1 of Penaeus japonicus. NCBI lineage: Eukaryota > Metazoa > Arthropoda > Malacostraca > Decapoda > Penaeidae > Penaeus > Penaeus japonicus. The sequence goes on from NW_028234431.1 coordinate 2,435,869, forward strand.
ATCCCCTCCCCTCAACCCCATCCCCTCCCCTCACCCCCATCCCCTCCTCTCACCCCCATCCCCTCCCCTCATCCCATCCCCTCCCCTCACCCCATCCCCTCCCCTCAACCCCATCCCCCTCCCCTCAACCCCATCCCCTCCCCTCACCCCCATCCCCTCCCCTCAACCCCATCCCCTTCCCCTCAACCCATCCCCTCCCCTCAACCCCATCCCCTCCCCTCACCCCCATCTCCTCCCCCTCAACCCATCCCCTCCCCTCAACCCCATCCCCTCCCCTCAACCCCATCCCCTCAACCCTATCTCCTCCCCTCAACCTATTCCTTCCCCTCACCCCATCCCCTCCCCTAAACCCCATCCCCTCACCTCACCCCTATCCCCTCCCCTCACCCCATCCCCTCCCCTCAACCCCATCCCCCTCCCCTCAACCCCATCCCCTCCCCTCAACCCCATCCCCTCCCCCTCAACCCCATCCCCTCCCCCTCAACCCCATCCCCTCCCCTCAACCCCATCCCCTCCCCTCACCCCCATCCCTTCCCCCTCACCCCTATCCCCTCCCCTCAACCCCAACCCATTCCTCTCAACTCCCATCCCCTCCCCGCACCCCATCCCCTCCACGCGACACCCTGCCCAACCACGGCTTATCTCACACCACTCCCCTCACCTTACCCTCATTGCCCCTCACCGACCATTGCCCCTCTCCCTTTAAACCCCCAGCCCCTTCCCATCAAACCTTCCCATCCCCTCTTTTCACCATCCACTCCCAAGACTCCACATTCCCCCACCTCATCCCCTATCCGCAGCCCCCTCACCCCATCCCCTTCCCTCTCCCCCATTTACTCCTCGCATCCCCCTTCCCCTTCCGACCCCTCAACCAATGCACGAGTATCCCTCGTCTACCTATCCCATCCCTCTAAACCCCCCATCCCCCACTCTCCCTCAACCCCATCACCTCCCCTCAACCCTATCCCCCAGCCCTCAATCTTCCCCATCCCCGCACGCCCTCAACCTTATCCCCTACCTTACCCCATCCCTTTCCCTCAACCTCCTCCCCCCCTCACCCCCTCCCTTCCCCTCACCCCCCTCCCTTCCCCTCACCCCAATCCCTTCCCCTCATCCCAACCC
>NW_028234431.1:2456990-2460485 GCF_977035675.1 Penaeus japonicus
TTTTTTCCCCCTTTTCTCATCTCCTCTTACTGTTTTCTTCTTCTTCTTCTTTTTCCTTATCCTTTTCTTATTCTTAGTGTTCCTTCTTCTCCTCCTCCTCCTCTTTCTTCCCCTCTTTCTCCTCCTCTTTCTCTTTATATTTCTCCTTCTCTTTCTCCTCTCTCTCCTCTTTCTCCACTTTCTCCTTCTATTTCTCCTCTTCTTTCTCCTCCTCTTTCTCTTTCTCTTTCTTCTCTTTCTCCTCCTCTTTCTCCTTCTCTATCTCCTCCTCTTCCTCCTTTTTCTCCTATATTTTCTCTTCCTCCTTCTCTTTTTCCTCCTCATTCTCCTCCTCTTTTTCCTTGCCTTTCTTCTCTTTCTCCTCTTTCTCCTCCTCTTCCTCATCCTCTTTCTCCTCCTCAATCTCCTCTTTCTTCTTCTCTTTCTCTTCCTCTTTCTACTCCTCTTTTTTCTTTTCTTTCTCCACCACTTTCTCCTCCACTTTCTCACTCTTTCTCCTTCTTTTTCTTCTCCTCTTCCTCCTCCTCTTTCTTCTCCTCTTCCTCCTCCTCTTTCTACTTCTCTTTCTTCTTGTATTATTCAGGCCACACTCGATGAGATACAGGGCAATAATTTGATTTAATGATTCATAATGTTACAAGTTATTGAGACATTTGATAATTATTCTGATGGTAATTAAACCTGTCTTTGTCTTTGTCTGAAATTATTTGCAATATCGAGAAATTTCTTAAGATAATTTTTTTTTTTTTTTACTCGACTTCAAAATAGATGTTATTAAAATCAAAATGAAACCATTGTTATTTGATAAATGCTTCTATTGCAAGCTGCCTTCAATGCGAAAGCCTGCAAGCAAACAGAGACTAATACAGAAAAAAAGCCTTCATTCGGAATTTGTGATAATGAATTTATTTTAACATTTTTAGCATTATCTGAAAGTAATTTCATTTTGAAAAATATATCAATATATCACTTTGTTTGTGTTTTTGTTGTTGTTTTCGTTGTTTTTGCTTGTTTGTTGTTAAACGGTTGCGGTAACGTTGATAAAATTATATATGTACATAACAACGATATTCCTGACAATGAAACAAAACCAAAAAAAAATCAAGAAATTCAATAGCATTATTTTGCAAAGGAATTCATTCATAGCTTAATTAAATCTTATTCCGTAGTTAGTTTCTCAGAATTCCCGACTTTGATAGACATCCCTTTCTAAAGAAGAATATAATTAAGAATCTTTTCATTAAGATTTACCAAGAAAAAGGGTGATATTACGCTGAGAAGAATCTTTGAGCTCTCAAATTTAAAGATTCTACAACGGATTCTTATCAATATATAAAATCTCGCCAAGGCCTTCAGATGAGAGTAAAAAAAATATTCGATGTTATATTTCTAAGACATTCTTTTAAGTACTAGATCTAAATCTAAATGTTGGCGTTTTCGTTATTTTTTTTCAAATCAAAATGTTATAATGATCAAAAATAATTCTTAGGATAATATTTTCTTCTTGATAATGACTTTATAACGAGTCACTCGATGCAAGATTTCCATCTGTGATCTTGCCTTTGAGTAACAGAAATATGTTTATATTTTGTGTGTGTGTTTGTGATTGATGTTTGTTTGTTGATAAAGGAAATGGTTTCGTATTCTTGTGTTTTCTTGTCTCTCTATTTTGTTTGTTTGTTTTCTTCTTCTCTTTTTTTTTTGTACTTAACTTCTCTCGCTTTTTTTCTCTCGTCTCTTTCTTTCCTATCGTCCCATCTCCCTCTCTTTCTCCTTCTCCTTCTCCTTCTCCTTCTCCTTCTCTCTCTCTCTCTCTCTCTTCCTCTCCTTCTCTCTCTCCCTCTCTCTCTCTCTCTCTCTCTCCCTCTCCCTCTCCCTTTCCCTCTCCCTCTCCCTCTCCCTCTTCTTCTCCCTTTCCCCTCCTTCTCCCCCCCCCCCTTCCCCTCTCCCTCTCTCTCTCCTTCTCTTTCTCTTCCTTCTTTCTCTCTCCCTCCCTCTTTCTTTCCCTCTACCTCTCCCTCTCCTTCTCCTTCTCTTTCTCCTCCTACCTCTCCCTCTCTCTCTCTCCTTCCTTCTCCCCTCCCTTTCCCCTTCCCTCTCTCACTACTACTACTCTCACTCTCACTCCTTCTCCTTCTCCCTCTCCTTCTCCCTCTCCCTCTCCCTCTCCTTCTCCCTCTCCCTCTTTCTCTCCCTCTCCTTCTCCCCCTCTCCCTCCCCTTCTCCCTCTCCCTCTCCCTCTCCCTCTCCCCCTCTCCCTCTCCCTCTCCCTCTCCCTCTCCCTCTCCCTCTCCCTCTCTCTCCTCCCTTTCCCTCTCCCTCTCTCTCCTCCCTTTCCCTCTCCCTCTCTCTCCTCCCTTTCCCTCTCCCTCTCTCTCCTCCCTTTCCCTCTCCCTTTCCCTCTCCCTCTCCCTCCTCCCTTTCCCTCTCCCTCTCCCTCTCTCCCCTTCCTTCTTATTCTCTCTCTCTTTTCTTGACGCTCTCCCCCCCCCCCCCCTCTCTCTCTCCCCTCTCTCCCTCTCTCTCTCTCTCTCTCTCTCTCTCTCTCTCTCTCTCTCTCTCTCTCTCTCTCTCTCTCTCTCTCTCTCTCTCTCTCTCTCTCTCTCTCTCTCTTTCTCTCCTTCTTCATCTCCCTCTCCTTCTCCCTATACTTCTCTCCCTCTCCTTTTCTCTCTCTCTCTATCTCTCCTTCTCCCTCTCGTCGCATTAGCCCTCTCCCTTTCTCTCTCTCTCTATCTCTCCTTCTCCCTCTCCGTCGCATAAAGCCCTCTCTACCTCCCTTTCTCTCTGCTCTCTATCTCTCCTTCTCGCTCCCTCCGTCAGCATAGCCGCTCTCCCTCTTCCGCTCTCCCTCTCCCTCTCCACTCTCCCTCTCTCTCTCCCTCTCCCTCTCTTCCCCCCTCCCTCTTTCTTCAACCTCCAATCTCTCTCTCCCTCTCCCTCTCCGTCTCCTTCTCCCTCTCCCTCTCCCTCTCCCTCTCCCTCTCCCTCTCCCTCCCCTTCCCCCTCTCCCTTTCCCTTTCCCTCTTCCTTTCCCTCTCCCCCTCCTTCTCCCTCTCCCTCTCCCTCTCCCTCTCCCTCTCCCTCTCCCATCTCCCTCTCCCTCTCCCTCTCCCTCTTCCCTCTCCCTCTCCCTCTCCCTCTCCCTCCTCCCTCTCCCTCACCTCCTCCCCTCTCCTCACTCTCCCCCCCTCTCCCCTCTCCCTCTCATTCTCCCTCTCCTTCTCCTTCTCCTTCTCCCTCTCCCTTTCCCTCTCCCTCTCTCTCTACGCGGGCCTCTGCCTCTTCCTCTTCCCTCTCCATCTCCCCTCTCCCTCTCCCCTCTCCCTCTCCTCTCCCTCTCCCTCTCCCTCTCCTCTCCCTCTCCCTCTCCCCCTCCCTCTCCCTCTCCCTCTCCCTCTCCCCTCCCTCTCACTCTCCCTCTCCCGCTCCCTCTCCCTCTCACCTCTCCTCTCCCTATCCCCTCCCTCTCCTTCTCTCCCTCCTCCCTCCCCT
>NW_028234431.1:2460585-2465585 GCF_977035675.1 Penaeus japonicus
GAGAGAGAGAGAGAGAGAGAGAGAGAAAGAAAGAGACAGAGGTGGAGAGAGAAGAAGGAGGGGAAGTGAAAGTCCAGTATTCGATAACAAGCACGAAGACCGAGACAGAGAAATAGAATACATACAACTAGAGATAACAGAGAGGTTTAAGAGAGAGACGGGGGAAGAGAGAAGAGAGAGAAGCCTGTAAAAAGCGACAAAGTACAGACAGTACAAACACAGAAGTCATAATAGCAAACATCACCCCCCACCCCCTCACCCCCGCTTGAGAATCTTACTTCCACCCCACCCCCCCAAATCCAAGTTTATTGCACCGAAGGAAAACATAAATCTCAGAGTGACGAATAGTCCCCTACCTCTTCATTACAAAATTCGAGTTCATTTACGAAATTGAGCCAAAGGACAGACTCTACTATGGCTTTTCTCGGAAGGGAGAGTACTAGAAGCCATCCGCCCTCGCTGGTAAACGGAAAATTGCTGTTTACGGACCGATAATAACTAGTGGTTTCCAGCTAGTTTGTGATTTATATGTACAGAGAGAAATCAGGGGGCTGGGGGGAGGGAGGGCGGGGGGAGGTCATTAACAGGGTTCCTCCCGATAGATGGCGTTATGTGTGGAAGAGTTCTTTGTTATTGGATAGTGTTGGAGAGTCTCTTGGTTGTTCTTGAGAGTACGTTATGTTAAGGTGCCAAAGAGCAAAGGGATATTGGTAGCTTCTAAAGGTCGGTTGAAGTGTCTATGGTATTCTCGTTGCCATAATTAAAGTCGAGGGTTGGGGGGGAGGGGTGGTCGTGCTGGGAGGAGTGGGTTGGGGGCGCGAGGGGCTAGGGTGAGGGGGGGGGAGGGGGGGTGGCGGGGGACGGGGAGGGAGGCGGGGGGGGAGGGGGGAGGGGAAGGGGGGGGGGGTTGCGCGGGGTGCGGGCGGGGGGGGGCAGGGCGCGGCGGGGGGGGGCTCTCGGGAACGAGCGGGGGGGAGAGGGGGTCGGTTTGGGAGATTCATATGAATTATCGAATATGAGGCAACTCACTCGAATAGCAATAGCAATTAGATGCAGTTAGCTCCAATCCCGACAGCTGGAAGGGATAAAGGAACGTTGCTAAGGCTCTTCTTCCTAGGTAATAGTACTTTCTAATGGCCTTCTTGAAGAATGGGAATCCCCCCACCCCTCCCCCACCCCCTACACTCCCCCTCCCCCCTCCCCCACCCCCTACACTCCCCCTCCCCTCCCACACACTCCCCCCTGCCCCCAGCCTTCTGCCGTTATGGGCTAGGTTCACCCACCTCTGTTGGTTGTCAGTGGTACTCTATAATGACTCCGTTGAGTAATGGGTGTGTTTGCAACTTTGCAATGCCTCCTTCCGTTAGGGCTTGGGTCGCCTACTCACACCTCGACGTAGAAAGGGCGCCGCTTCAACTTCCATGGGTTGAGGCCGCCAATAGCTCGTATGACTTCGCGCCTTCCATGGAAAAACCCTTCTATTATCGCGCGTCTCACTCACCTAAATCCACGCTATTAGTCCAGATTTCTCTTTTTGTTTCTTTATGCTGCACCCCGCCCCGGCAGAAAACACCATAAATGGATGATGGATGAGGATGGTGGGAATGCCAACAAATCGGTGGAGGGAGGAATTAATTATTAGTCATCCAAAAGTGGCTCACTTTTTTTTATTTTTTTTTTCTTATCATTCTTTCTTCTTTCTGTCTTTATTTCTCTCTTCCATGATTCATTCATCGATATATTACCATCTTTATCTTATTTTGGGGGTATTTTCTTTTTTTTTCACTGGGAAATCCCCCCCCCCACCCCACCCCCCCACCCCCGTTGCCCTCTCATGCTCCTAGAAAGTGGATCATGTGAATGGCTGTTACTCAGTATCAGCTTGACGTTTTAATATGAGTCTCTCAGGCTTCCTTGAGGCTTCCTTGTGCTCGGAGTTCATGAGGGAGGAAGAAGGTGTAAAAAATATATATTTATACGTTTATGAGTATCATAAACAGTGTTTGGTTCTGTTTGTTTTTGTTTGTTTGTGTGTTTGGTTGGTTGGTTGGTTGGGTGTGTGTCTGTGATCAATTGTGTATGTATGTTGTGTAAAGTGCTGTGTATAATTGAATGAATGAATATATACACATATACAGACACACAAACACACATGCATCTCTCTCTTTCTCTCTCTCTCTCTCTCTCTCTCTCTCTCTCTCTCTTTCTCTCTCTCTCTCTCTCTTCGCTTCTCTCTAGCCCGTCTTCTCTACTGCTCTCTCTCTTCTCTCTGTCTGTCGTGTTCTCTTCTGTCTCTCTGTCTCTCTGTTCTTCAGTAGTCTCTCTATCTTTCTCTCTTTTATTTTATTTATATATTTATATTTTATATTATATATATTCTATTTTAAACATATATATATATATATATATATATATATATATAATTTATATATATACTATATCTATTATATATATATTTAAATTATATATATATATACATATTATAGATGTCTATATATATATATATATAATATATTATTTATACTACATATATATACATTTACAGAGTATACGGTAAAATATACGTTTATATATATATATGTATGTAATTATTATATATATCTATATATATATAATACCCCATCTCTTTCATACCTTTATATATATATATTCTACATTATAGTGTATAAATTATATATATATATAATATATTATATAGATCAATATTATACATATACATATAGTATAATATACTGGTTTTATATATATATTGATATATATATATATATATATCCTACAAAGTATATATATATGTATATATTATTAATATATATATATACCGCTCTATATATACATACAGAGGTGTTAAACAGCCACATGAAATATCCAGACGTCACATCATGCCATTAAATACTTCCCAGTTCGCGATGATTAGGCAAGTCACACATTTCTCTCTCGTACAAAAACCGCAACGAACAAAAATAAAACAAAACAAAACAAAAAAAAGAAAAAAAACAACCGCATGACACGTAATCTATGAGTCATCCTCATAGAAATCGCCCTTTCTCTTCCCAGGAGCATAACAAGCCGACCGTAAAACACCCGTTGTTATGCAACTTGAGTAAACATATCTTATCACTGCGACGACAGTTCGAATCATGAATATTAAACAGCCACCAAGGACGCCCGTGATTACGTGTCAGGTAGGGTGACAGGAGCCCGGCGGAGGAATACATCGTACCCAGCTGATGTTACAGGCGTGTTTCGGCATATAATTTTGATCGCAGGAAACGCATTTAGGGCATTTAAGAGGAATGGTTGGTGGTTCGTGGACTAAGGGTTAGAGGGCATAAGGGAATTGATTAGGGGGGGAGTTAAGGGGTAGCTAATGGAGGTTGGAGTTTGGGTAAGGAGGTAGAAGAGGAGGCGCGGGTAGTGGTGGTCTTTCGCGCCAAGTTTTCGTAACTTTGGGAACTACTTGATTGGGTTCTATTGTTGTGGCGTGATGGTGTAGTCTCTATTATTTCCAGTGAGTCGTTTATTATCATTATCCCTCATTTTCTTCTTATTTAGTATGTTCCTCTTCATTTTCACTCGCTATTGTTCGATGCCTCGCGAGAAATTAAACAATGAAGTCCACGGATATGTGTACTTCATACGTAGGTACTAACAAGAAAAGGGTCACAAAACCAAAAAGGAAGTGAGCTCGATTAGATCCAAAAAGGAGAATGATAATTGGAGACAAGAAGGGCTTTTATCAGGAATGCAATAGAAGTAAAAGTCTATAAAATAGATAAGGTTTGGAGGCAATTTTGATAACATGTTTAGTTTTTTTTCCCTTCTTTTCTTTTCTTTTCTATTCTAATCTTTTTCTAACTGCAATAAATCACTCTGAATTTTGTATTTAGACTCTAATTTCTAAGAAGACGTTCAAAATGACTGAGGAAATGTACTTATTATTTTACTTAGAAGAAGGCATTCAGTTTTGTAAGCTCCTGCTGGGAATACAAATCTACCATCACTTTCCTCATGTTAAAATATTTCCTATTATTGCCGGACCTTCAGAAAAAAAGTCATTATAAGTATTTAGATTTAAGTACAATCTACCATACCAAAATAAACACAATCTGCTTATACTTCAGCCCATGACAGTAATTACCGGTATTAATAACTGCTATTACGTGAAATTAGGTGTTATTTTTTTTACTAATTTAATCCTCTCATTCTTAAACAAACAGCAGTCAAGGAAGGAGGATGATTAAAAAAAACGAAAATTAAAAAAAAATAAAGAAATAAACAGCTTTAGAATTGTGAGTTTCCTTCCTTCTTCTAATGACTTTTTTTTTTCTTTTTTTTAGCGCGAAGATTATCGAGTTTTTATATTCATAAACACAAACACCTAAAAAGACCCCAACTGAAGAAGAATTAAGAACAGACACATCAAACACACATTAAGTCATATTTGCGTATGTTATAAATGGCTGATTTCATAATTTTCAATGTTCTTTTATTTCAGTGGAGATTTTCTGAATGTTTCCTTCTCCTCCATCTTCGTTACGTCGTCAATTATCTTCTTCATCTCAATATGTTTTGGAAATTCACGATAATTGAAAGATTATAAAAACAAAAACTCTTCTCGGAAACATAATTCTGCAAGTGTTCGAATCCGTTCCGTAAATATTTCTCAATTAATGAAAGAAATAAAATCAGTCTATTGTCCACCTCATCGCCAACTATCTTAATTAATTTACGTTATCTAAATCCTTCAATATCATTCTTATCATTCCTATTCATCAAACTCTCTTACCTCTCAATCATTCTTCTCCTTCGCCCTTTCCCTCTACGTTAAGAATAACCATTGTAATTTATGGAATAAAGTGTTTGAATTTGAATTTGAATTTGAAGTTACGTCTCGGTTCCCATATCCAACCCCTCACCCCCTTGTCTCTGCAACATGCACTGCTCTCGTGTGCAACCGTAATTTTCTTTTATTCCGAACTACAGATAATTTTCCCGACTCT
>NW_028234431.1:2470585-2478085 GCF_977035675.1 Penaeus japonicus
GGGGGGGGGGGTGGGGGGGTGTTTGTGGGGTGGTGTGGGGGGGGTGGGGTGTGGTGGGGGGGGTGGGGGGGGGGGGGTTGGGGGGGTGGTTTGTTTGGGTTTTGGGGTTGGGGGGGGGGGGTTGGGGGTTTGGGGGGGGTGGGGGGGGGGGGGGTGGTTGGTTGTTGGGGGGGGGGGGGGTTTGGGTGGTGGGGGGGGGGGTTTTGGGGGGGGGTGGGGGGTGGGGTGGTGGGTGTTGGGGGTTGGGTTGGGGGTTTTGGGGGTTTGTTGGGTGTTTTGGGGGGGGGGGGGTGGGTGGGGGGGGGTTGGTTTTGGGGGGGTGGGGGGGGGGGGTTGGGGGGTGGTGTGGGGTTTTTGGGTGTGTTTGTTTGGGGTGTTTTGGTTTTTTGGTGGGGGGTGGTGTGTGGGGGGGTGGGGGGGGTTTTTGGTGGGTGTTTTGGTGGGGGTGTGGGGGGTTTTGTTGTGTGGGGGGGTGTTGGTTTTGGTGGGGGTTGGGTGTGTTGTGGGGGGTTTGTTTTGGGTTGTTTTTTTTTTTGTTTTTGGTGGTTTGGTTTTTTTGTTTTTGTTGTTTGTTGGTTGGGTGTTTTTGGGGGTTGTTGGTTTGTGTTTGTTTTGTTGTTTTTGTGGGGGTGGGGGGTTGTGGTTGGGGTGGGGGGGGGGGGGGTTTGGTGGGGGGTGGGGTGGGTTGTTGTGGGTGTGGGTTGGGGGGGGGGGGTGTGGGGGGGGTGGTTGTGGGGGGGGGTTGTTTTTGGGGTTTTTGTGGGGTGTTTTTTTGTTGTGGTTTGTTTTTGTGTTGGTTTTGGTGTTGTTTCTCGTTGTTTTTGGTGTTGGTTGTTGTTTGTTTGTGGGGGGTTGTTTTGGTTTTTTGTTGGTTTTGTGTGGTTGGTTGTGGGGGGGGGTGGGGTTTGGTTTTTTGTTGTGATTTTGGGGGGGTTTTGTTGTTTTTGGGGTTTGTGGGTTGGTTGTGGGTTTTTGGTTGGTTTTTTGGTGGGGGGTGGGGGGGTTGGTTGGGGGGGTGTTTTTTTTGTTTGGTTTTTGGTGGGTGTGGGGGTTGTGGTGTTGGTGGTTTGTTGTTTTTTGTTGGTTTTGTTTGGGGTTTTGTGGGTGGGTTGTTGTTTTGGTGGTGGTTGGGTGGGGGGGTTTTTTGTTTTTGTTTTTGGGGTGGGGTGTTGTGGTTGGTTGTTGTGTTTTTGGTTGGGGTTTGTGGGTTTGTTTTGTGTGGGTGGGTGGGGTGTGGGGGGGGTTTGTTGGGGGTTTGGTGGGTTTTTGTTGTTTGGTTTTTGGTGGTTTGTGGGGTTTTTTTTGGGTTGTTGGTTTTGTGGTTTTTTGTTTATTTTATATTCATCCGAAGCTTCCCACACGCGTGTGCGTATGGCATATCCTCCCCTTTTGCTTGCTTCATCACTATATCATTATAGATACAGAGGATGTTTCGAAAGCAGAAACATTAGTGAAAAATTATGATGTCGCAACAGCATAAGATTACAGCATAAGGAGCGCTGTTGGGTAATCCCGGTTGTAAGGTCTACCGGATGGATATGCTGAAGTATGCCAGGCGTTCGCGTTTGGTATGGCGTGTATTATGCTTTTGCCCTTTTCTTTGTTTCTTTATTTTCTCTGTCTGTATAGTTATCGTTCTCTCTCATTCTCTCTCTCTCTCTTAATCTCTCTCTCTCTCTCTCTCTCTCTATCTATCTATCTCTTAATCTCTCTCTCTCTTTAAGTCTATCTCTCTCTATTTATCTATCTATCTATCTATCTATCTAACTATCTCTTAATCTCTCTCTCTCTCTCTTAATCTCTCTCTCTTTCTCTCTTAATCCCTCTCTCTATCTATCTATCTAATTAAATCTCTCTCTCTCTCTCTCTCTCTCTCTCTCTCTCTCTCCCTTCCTCTCTCCTCTCGTCCACTCTCTCTCTCGCGCGCTCTCTCCTCCTCTGCGCTCGCGCGCTCCTCTCTCTCTCTCTCTCTCTCTCTCTCTCTCTCTTTCTCCCCGTCTCTCTCCCCCTCAGCGACCACTATCTCCTTGAGGAATTCTCGAAAGGAATCTCGTCAAATTAATGTCCTAAAGGCTTACTTATTCCCAACCTTCGTCTTTGTTGAGGGATTGTGACGCAAGCACACACAATCACGCACAGACAAAGAATATGAATACACACACACACACACACAAGCACGTACAGACAAAGAATATGAATACACACACACACACACACAAGCACGTACAGACAAAGAATATGAATACACACACACACACACAAGCACGTACAGACAAAGAATATGAATACACATACACACACACACAAGCACGTACAGACAAAGAATTTGAATACACATACACACACTCACAATCACGTACAACAAAGAATTTGAATACACACACACACACACCACACACACACACACACACACACACACACAACACCACACACGACCACACGCACATACGCCGCACACACACACACACACTCCCAGTCCACCTCAAACCGCATTTAAAGCATTGTAATAACTTCAACTCATCGTCTCGAGTTTAATTCAAACAACAACCACTACAAGTCTGTTTCCTTGACCTTTGTCCTGGCTCCTGTCCCCTCCCATTTTCTACTTTGTCCTCTTATTATTCCTTTCTCTCTTCTTATCTCTCTCTCTCTCTCCCCCCCTCTCTCTCCTTCCTCCTCTCTCTCTCTCTCCTCTCCCCTCTCTCTCATTCAGCTCTCTACTCTCTCTTCTCTCTCTCTCTTCCTCTCTCTCTCTCTCTCTCTCTCTTTCTGTCTCACCTCTCTCTCTCTCTCACCTCTTTCTCTCTCTCGCTTTCTCTTTATCTCCCTCTCTCGCTCTCTCTCTCTCTTCGCTCTCTTCGTCTCTCTCCCTCCTCGCTCTCTCCTCGTCGCTCTCTCTCTCGCTCTCTCCACTCCTCTCCTCTCTCTTTCGTTTTCCGCTTTTGTGTCTTTTCCTTTTTCTTTTTCTTTCTCTCTCTCGCTCTCTCTCTCTCTCCTCTCTCTCTCGCTCTTCTCTCTCTCTTCTCTCTCTTTCTCTCCCCTCCCTTCCCCCTCCCTTCCTTTCTTTCTCTCTCCCCCTCTTTCTCTCCCCTCTCTTTCCTCGCTCTCTCCTCCTTTCTGTTCTTTCTCTCTCTCTCTCTCTCTCTCTCTCTCTCTCTCTCTCTCTCTCTCTCTCTCTCTCTTTTTCCCCTCTCCCCCTCTCCTCCTCTCTCTTCTCTCTCTCCTCCTCCTCCTTTTCCTCCTCCTTCTTCCTCCTCATCATCATCATCATCATCATCATTATCTTCCTCATCGTGCTCTTCCGCCTAGTCCTAGTCCTCCTCCTCCTCCTCCCCCACCCATCTCCTCCTCCCCCCACCCATCTCATCCTCCTGCTCCTCCTCCTCCTCCTGCTCCTCCTTCTCCACCATCACTTCCTCCTCCTACTCCTCTTCCCTCCTTCCCCCCCCCCCCTCCTCCTCCTCCTCCTTCCTCCCTTCTATCCTCCACCCCCTCCTCCTCCTCTTCCTTCTCTTCCTCCTCCTCCTCCTCCTCCCTCCCCCTCCTCCTCCTCTTCCACCTGTTCCCTCCTCTCTATACTTGTTTTTAGTCCCGGATTTGGCAAAGGGGAAGATTCACAAAAAAGAGAAGAGTTTAAAAAAAAGAGAGAGAAAGGGAAAGGGGGGAGAGTGGGGGAGGAGGAATGGGAGGGGAGGGAGAGGGGAAGGCGGAGAGGGGGGGGGAGGGGGGGAGGAGAGGGAGGGGAAAGGAGAGAGGGAGAGGGAGGGGGGGGTAGGGGAAATGGACTTTAGAAGGGAGGGGAGGGGAGGGAGAGGGGGGGAGGGGAAGGAGGGGGGGACTGAGAAGGGGGGAAAAGGGGGGGAGAGAGGAGAGGGGGGGGGGAAAACAGAGAGAAGGAATGAAGCAGAAGGAAAAAAAGTCAAAAAGGGGGAAGGGGGAGAGGAGAGAAGGAGGAGGGAAGGGGAAAGGGGGATGAAGGGGAGAGGGAGGAGAGGAAGGTAGGGGGGAAAGGGGGGGAGAGAAGGAGGGGAAGGGGGGGGGGAAGGAATGGTGATAGGAACGAAGGAAGGGGGGGGGTGACGGGAGGTAGAGGAGGGGAGTAAAAAAGAGCCATAAAGGGTGACCATCCTTGCATGACTTCCCCCACCTTTGCCATTTTCAACATGCAGAAATATCAATAAATACAAAATCCAAAACGAGTCACGAGTCTTAGGTGGAACAGAAAAAATGAAATATATAAAAGAAAGTGTTCATATTTCAGTCAATCTCTTTTCACGGGGGGGGGGGGGAAAGATACTTAAAAGCTAACTGTGACGGAAAATTTTGTTGCCTACGTGTTAAGGGGCACGGAGGTGTATGTGTGTGCGTATGTACGTGAGTGTGCGTGTGTGTGTGTGTGTGTGTGTGTGTCCTCGTGTCTGTATATGTATGTGCGTGTGTGAGTTTCCTTCGCTTGAGAATAATAAAAACTGGTTTACCATTATCTTACCTCAACGTGTCCAATAGTTTCGGTGGAGTCTGCAATATTGCTTTTTATCTTTTCTTATCTTTATTGTTTTTCTTATTTCCTTATTTCTCTTATCTTCCCCTATTTCTTTTTTTTTTCTTGATTTTTAAAAATCTTTTTCGTAGCATTTATTCGTAGTATTAGTCTTATTTTCCCTTTTCTTTTCTTATTTTTTGCTCACTTTTTTCTCATTTCTTCTCACCTTTTTCCTCATCTTCGTCTTATCTATTCCCTCTATTTCCTCGTTATCACCCCCTTCTTTAATTCCCTCAGGACGTATCCCAATCAAAGAGACACCCAAACGCACCCAACCCAGAAACTACTTTAATCACCAAATTGCAACGACCTCATAATGATCAAAGTTGCAAGAGTCGAAAGCAAGAAAATGCTAAAAAAAAATATAATGGAAGAAAGCACTTATCTTGATTTCCTTTTTTTTTTCTTCTTTTTTCCCCTTCAGATATAGACGTCTGGGAAGGGGATTCAAGTCCCTTTTATAGACGTCATGCCCCGAGGAAACATGTTTGAAACGTGTCACTTCCTGATTTGAGATTTTCTTCTTCTTCTTTTCTTTTATCTTATTCATCTTTGTTTCTTTTTTTGTTCTCAAGTTAATGTTCCTTCTCATTATTATCTATCCTCTTCTTCTTTGTCTCTTATGTTTCGTGTTTTTTTTTTTTTTTTTTTTTTTTTTTTTTTGTGTGTGTGTGTGTGTGTGTGTGATTTTCTTACATTTTTATAATTTTCTTTTTCTTCTTTTTCTTCTTCTTCTTCTTCTGCTAGCTATCTTCTTTTTTCCTTCCTCATCTTTCTCTTTCAGTCCTCTTCTTATCCTTCTCCTTCTTCTTTCGTATTCATTCATCTCCTTCTTTTTTTCGTCTTTTTCCCTTCCCTTTTTAAATCACCAAATTTTCCTCTCCTCTCCACTATCTCGTTTTTACACATTTCTCCACAACCTTCCCCCCCTCTTTTGCATCAATGTTCCCTATTTTTCCTTTTTATTCCTCGTTTTCTTTATGTAAAGTTTCCCTTTTTTTTTCTTTTTCCTCTCTCTCTTTTGTATTCATCTTTTCTTTCTATTTTTCTCTTCCTTTTTAAAATTGGGGTTAAAGTGGGAAAGAGTGATTTGAGGATTCATTGATGGAAAAGTTTTGAGAGAGAGAGAGGATGAGAGAAAGGGAAAAGAGAGTGGGGGGAGGGAGAGAAAGAAGGGGGGGGGAAGGAGAAAGAGAAGAGAAGAGGAGGAAGAAAAGAGAGAGAGAGAGAGAAGGAAGAGAAAGTAGAGAGAGGAAAGAGAGAGAGATGAGAGAGGGATAAAGATAAAAAAAAGAATTTCAGACAATAGGAAAAAACTAACCTTTTATGTTCCCATCCATCGCCTCCCTTGCATGGGATTTTCAAAACCATTCGCCATTGCAAAACAGCCCGTTTCGACCCCCTAAGTTGCCCTTTTTAACGAGCAAACCCTCCCCTAAAGCACCCCCCCCCCCCTCCTTTTTCCCCTGCCCTTCGCCCTTTCTCTCTCTCTCTCTCTCTCTCTCTCTCTTTCTCTCTTTCTCTCTCTCTCTCTATCTCTATCCTCTCTCTCTCTCTCTCTCTCCCCCTCTCGCTCCTCTCCCCTCTCGCTTTCTTTTCCTTTTTTCCGGTCTCCTCTCTCTCTGTCTGTCTGTCTCTCTCCTCCTCTCTCTATCTCTGTCTCCCTCCTTTCCCCTCTTCACTTCCCCCCCCTCTTCCCCTTCCACCCTTTCCTCCCCCCTTTCCCCCTCCCCTTTCATTTTTTTCCTTCATTCTTCTTCCTGCACCCCCCCCCCCCATCCCCCACGCTCCCCTCCCCACACTCTCTCTCCCTCCCTCCCTCCCCCCTCCTTCTCACACCTACCCCCTACTAGGTTATTGTCTCCTTCTTTCATCCCTCCCCTTCCCCCCTACCCATACCCCTACCCATTCCCCCTACCCCTTCCCCCTATCCCCTCCCCCTCCTCCTTCCCCCACCCTTCCCCCCCTTTTCCTTACCCCTACCCATTGACCAACCCATTCCCCTACCCCTTCCCCCTACTGCTAAACCAGCTTTGCGCAAGAGGTAGGGGGGAATTAGGGGCAGGAAGAGTGGGATGGAGGGGAGGAGGGAAGAGAGGGAGGGGAGGGAGGGGAGGGAGGGAGGGAGAGAAGATAGAGTGAGGGGGGAGGGGAGGGTCAGGTATATGGAGGAGGTAGAGAGGGAGGAGGGAGGCGGGGGTGAGGTTGAGCCAGCTGGTGGAGGAGACAAGGAGGGGAGTGTGTGCTTGTGGGAGGAGAGGAAGGAGGTGGAGAGGGGAGGGGAGGAGGCCATCAGAGAGGGAAGTGGGGAGTGCTTGGTTAGCCAGTCGAAGGAGGGAGAGGGATGGGGAGGAGGGGAGGCAGCCAGGAGCTAGGGGAGTGGAGGGGTAGGCGAGAGGGGCCCAGTTGGGAATTTCTTAGTAGCCTGTAACAGTTACCTGAACTCTTGCTTAGTTAGCATGCCTACTAAGGTCAATGGCCGTCTTAACATCTGATTTGCATTCTTTTTTTTATCTCTTTCTCTCTCTCTCTCTCTCTCTCTCTCTCTCTCTCTCTCTCTCTCTCTCTCTCTCTCTCTCTCTCTCTCTCTCTTTCTCTCTCTCTCTTTCTCTCTCTCTTTCTCCTTTATTTATGCGTGTGTGCATTTACCATGGAAGAACAAGCGTCATTTGCTTTCGTCCAAGCACCACTCTAACGAGTATGGACGGCAACAGGGGGGGTGGGGTGAGGGGGTGAGGAGGGGGTGAGGAGGGGGTGGGGGGGGAGGGGAGTATACAATGCTACAACGTGAAACCTCCAATCGGTTACCTTTTGCAGATTTCTCCAACCCTGTAGTTTGGCATCTTGAGAGACACTGAACTCGGGGTATTATTGTCCATCAAACCTTCTGTTGGCCTCCCGATAGCTTGCCCCCCCCCCCCTCCCCCCTCCTCCCCCCTCCCCCCTCCCTCCTTCTC
>NW_028234431.1:2483085-2493085 GCF_977035675.1 Penaeus japonicus
GGGGGGGGTGATGGGGGGGGGGGAGGGGGGAGAGAGGCTAAGGGATTCATCACTTCCTTATAGTACATATGAGTTTACTAGCGGGCGGGGCGCGCGCTGCGTATGGGGGATGGGGGCGGCCGGGCGGGGCCGCGGCGGAGGTGGGAGGGGTGGAGCGGGCGGAGGTAGTGTGGCGCGGTGTCTTGGGCGGTGTGATGCTCTGATGGGGGGCCGAGAGGAGGGCGATGAGAGGCGTAGGCGCGCGGCGTCATCTGGAGGGGAGGCCTGCCACGGAAGTAGAGCACTGCCCCGGAACGCTGGCCTCCCCCTCCCCGTCCTCTGTCTGCCTCCCTCCCCTTGCCATTTTGCCCCCTCCTCCCCTTTTTCCCTCTGCCCCCATTCCTACTTTCTTCTTAGTCTTCTCTTTTTTGTTTCATAAAAGACCGTTTCTTTTCTCTCTCTTCTTCTATTTTTTATTGTTCTTCCTTTCTTTTCGTCTTTTTCTTCTTTTTCTTTTATTCTCTCCTCTTCTTTTTTTTTACTCTCTCTCTTCTTCTTTTTATTTTCCTTTTTTCTTTTCTTTTTTCATCATCTTTTTCCTCTCTTCCTTCTCATTATTCTTCTTCGTCTCTTCTTCCTCTTTCGTGTTCTACTTCTTCTTGGTCTTCCTCTTTTTTGTTCATCCTCTTTATTGTTCTTCCTCTTTCTTGTTCATCCTCTCTCTTGTTGTTCTTCTTGTTGTTCTTCCTCTTTCTTGTTCTTCCTCTTTCTTGTTCTTCTTGTTCTTCCTCTTTCTTGTTCTTCCTCTTTCTTGTTCTTCCTCTTTCTTGTTCTTCCTCTTTCTTGTTCTTCCTCTTTCTTGTTCTTCCTCTTTCTTGTTCTTCCTCTTTCTTGTTCTTCCTCTTTCTTGTTCTTCCTCTTTCTTGTTCTTCCTCTTTCTTGTTCTTCCTCTTTCTTGTTCTTCCTCTTTCTTGTTCATCTTTTTTCTTGTTCTTCCTCTTTCTTGTTCTTCCTCTTTCTTGTTCATCTTTTTTCTTGTTCTTCTTCTTTCTTGTTCTTCCTCTTTCTTGTTCATCTTTTTTCTTGTTCTTCCTCTTTCTTGTTCTTCCTCTTTCTTGTTCATCTTTTTACTTGTTCTTCTTCTTTCTTGTTCTTCCTCTTTCTTGTTCATCTTTTTTCTTGTTCTTCCTCTTCCTTGCTCTTCCTCTTTCTTGTTCTTCCTCTTTCTTATTCTTCCTCTTTCTTGTTCTTCCTCTTTCTTGTTCTTCTTGTTCTTCCTCTTTCTTGTTCTTCCTCTTTCTTGTTCTTCCTCTTTCTTGTTCTTCCTCTTTCTTGTTCTTCCTCTTTCTTGTTCTTCCTCTTTCTTGTTCTTCCTCTTTCTTGTTCTTCCTCTTTCTTGTTCTTCCTCTTTCTTGTTCTTCCTCTTTCTTGCTCTTCCTCTTCCTTGTTCTTCCTCTTTCTTGTTCTTCCTCTTTCTTGTTCTTCCTCTTTCTTGCTCTTCCTCTTTCTTGTTCTTCCTCTTTCTTGTTCTTCCTTTTCTTGTTCATCTTCTTTTTCTAGATTCTTCTTCTTTCTTGTTCTTCATTTTCTTGTTCATCTTTTTTCTTGTTTTCTTTCTCCTGTCATCCTCTTCTTGTTCTTCCTCTTTCTTGTTCATTCTTTTTACTTGTTCTTGTCTGTCTTTCTTGTTTTCCTCTTTCTTGTGCATCTTTTGTCTTGTTCTTTCCTCTTTCTTGTTCTTCTGCTTTCTTGTTCTCCCTTCTGTCGTGTTTCGTGTTCCTCTTTTTGTTTCTTCTCTCCTTGTTCTTCCTCTTTTTATTCTTCCTCTTTCTTGTTTTTCTCTTTTCTTGTTCTTCTTTCTCTTTCTTCATCTTTCTTGGTCTTCCTCTTCCTTGGCTCTTCCTCTTTCTTGTTCTTCCTCTTTCTTGTTCTTCCTCTTTCTTGCTCTTCCTCTTTCTTGTTCTTCTTACTCTTGTTCTTCCTCTTTCTTGCTCTTCCTCTTTCTTGTTCTTCTAGCTTTCGTGTTCTGCCTCTTTCTTTGTTCTTCTCTTTCTTGTTCTTCCAATTTCTGCGTTCTTCCCCCTCTCTCCATCCTTGCTTTCCTCTTTCTTTTCTTCCTCTTCTTGTTCTTCCTCTTGTCTGTGCTCTTCCTCTTTCTTGCTGTCTTCCTCTTTTTGTTCTTCCTCTTTCCTGGATTTCTCTCTTTCTTGTTCGTCTCCTTTCTTGTTTCTTCTTTTTCTTGTTCTTCCTCTTTCTTCTTCCTCTTTCTTGTTCTTCCTCTTTCTTGTTCTTCCTCTTTCTTGCTCTTCCTCTTTCTTGCTCTTCCTCTTTCTTGCTCTTCCTCTTTCTTGTTCTTCCTCTTTCTTGCTCTTCCTCTTTCATGTTCTTCCTCTTCCTTGTTCTTCCTTTTCCTTGTTCTTCCTCTTCCTTGTTCTTCCTCTTTCTTCTTCCTCTTCCTTGTTCTTCGTCTTCCTTGTTCTTCCTCTTTCTTGTTGGTTCTTTGTGCCTCTTTGCTGGCTGTTCTTCCTCTTTCTTGTTCTTCCTCTTCCTTGTTCTTCCTCTTCCTTGTTCTTCCTCTTTCTTGTTCTTCCTCTTCCTTGTTCTTCCTCTTTCTTGTTCTTCCTCTTTCTTGTTCTTCCTCTTTCTTGTTCTTCCTCTTTCTTGTTCTTCTTACTCTTGTTCTTCCTCTTTCTTGCTCTTCCTCTTTCTTGTTCTTCTTACTCTTGTTCTTCCTCTTTCTTGCTCTTCCTCTTTCTTGCTCTTCCTCTTTCTTGTTCTTCCTCTTTCTTGTTCTTCCTCTTTCTTGTTCTTCCTCTTCCTTGTTCTTCCTCTTCCTTGCTCTTCCTCTTCCTTGTTCTTCCTCTTTCTTGTTCTTCCTCTTCCTTGTTCTTCCTCTTCCTTTTTCTTCCTCTTCTTTGTTCTTCCTCTTTCTTGTTCTTCCTCTTTCTTGTTCTTCCTCTTCCTCCCCCCCCCACCCCCCCCCTTGCTCTTTTTTTCTTGTTCTTCCTCTTTCTTGTTCTTCTCTTTTTGTTCTTCCTCTTTCTTGTTCTTCCTCTTCTTATTCTTCTTCTTTTTTTCTTCCTCTTCTTGTTTCTTCCTCTTTCCCTTTTTCTTCCTCTTCTTTGTTCTTCCTCTTCCTTGTTTCTTCCTCTTTCTTGTTCTTCCTCTTCCTTTTTCTTCCTCTTCTTTGTTCTTCCTCTTTCTTGTTCTTCCTCTTTCTTGTTCTTCCTCTTTCTTGTTCTTCCTCTTTCTTGTTCTTCCTCTTCCTTGTTCTTCTTCTTTCTTGTTCTTCTTCCTTTTTCTTCCTCTTCTTTGTTATTCCTCTTTCTTGTTCTTCCTCTTCCTTGTTCTTCTTTTTTCTTGTTCTTCCTCTTCCTTGTTCTTCTTCTTTCTTGTTCTTACTCCTCCCTTGCCCCCCCACCCCCCCCCCCTCTCCTCCCACGCCTTGCTCCTTCCTTCATTGCTTGTTCTTCCTCTTGTCCTCTGTTCTTCCTCTTTTCTTGCTCTTCCTCTCTGTCCTTGTCTCCTCTTTCTTTTCTTCCTCTCTTCTTCGGTTCTTCTTCCTTTTTCTTCCTTCCTTCTTTGTTCTCCGCTTTCTTATTCTTCCTCTTTCTTGTTCCTCCTAAATTTTTTATTTTACCCCCCCCCCACCCCTTTTTGTGTTCTTCACTCTTTCTTGTGCTTGTCTCCTTCTAGCTCTTCCGTCTTTCACTTGTTACTTCCGCTTTCTTGTTATTCTGTCTGTCTTGTTCTTCTTCTTTCTTGTTCTTCATATTCCTTGTTCTTCTTTTTTCTTGTTCTTCCTCTTCCTTGTTCTTCTTTTTTCTTGTTCTTCCTCTTCCTTGTTCCGCTCCCTTTCTGTTCTTCCTCCGTCCTTTTCTTCCTCTTCGTTTTTCCTCTTCTTTGTTCTTCCTCTTTTTTATTCTTCCTCTTTCTTGTTCTTCCTCTCTCTTGTTCTTCCTCTTTCTTGTTCTTCTTCTTTCTTGTTCTTCCTCTTCCTTGTTCTTCTTTTTTCTTGTTCTTCCTCTTCCTTGTTCTTCTTTTTTCTTGTTCTTCCTCTTGCTTGCTCATTTCCTCTTCTTGTTCTTCCTCCTGCGCGACTTGCTATTCCTCTTCTCATTGTTCTTCCTCTTCCTTGTTCTTCTTTTTTCTTGTTCTTACTCTTCCTTTTTCTTCCTCTTTCTTGTTCTTCTTCCTTCGTTCGCATTCGCTCTGCTCCTCGGTTTTTCTTGTCCTTTCTTGGTTCTTCCTCTTTCTTGATTCTTCCTCTTTCTAGTCTTCCTGCTCGTCTTGTCGTCCTCTTTCTTGTTCTTCCTCTTTCTTGCTTTTCCTCTTCTTTGTTCTTCCTCTTTTTTGTTCTTCCCCTTTCTTGTTCTTCCTCTTTCTTGTTCTTCCTCTTTTTTGTTCTTCCTCTTTCTTGTTCTTCCTCTTCCTTGTCCTTCCTCCTTCTTGTTCTTCATCTTCTTTGTTCTTCCTCTTTCTTTTTCTTCCTCTTTCTTGTTCTTCCTCTTTCTTGTTCTTCCTCTTTCTTGTTCTTCCTCTTTCTTGTTCTTCCTCTTTCTTGCTCTTCCTCTTTCTTGTTCTTCCTCTTTCTTGTTCTTCCTCTTTCTTGTTTGTTGTTGTTGTTGTTTTTGTTGGTGGAGGTGTTTTTGCTGTTTTTGTTGACGTCTTTGTTGTTGCCGTTGTCGATGTTGTTTATGTCTTTATCTCTATTGCTGTTGTTGCTGTTGTTTTTGTTGTCTTTGCTGTTGCTTATATTTTCCCTCTTTTTTTACGCATTTCTTTCATCTCCTTGTCAGCAACGTCAACCCAGCGTTCGCATAAGCGCCTGCGCGGATTCATGCGTTCGAGAACAGCCCCCGACGCTTGCATTGTTAACCCTCGATGCAATTTTTAACGCGCCAAAAACAAGACGACTCCATTATACTTCTTCCTTTTTTTTTTCTCTTTGTTTTTTCCTTTATCTTCTATGATTGAGGGGGAAAAGACACGCATATACCGCTATAACGAGAGATTCACGAGATACCACACCTAATTACGCGCCAAAAGTGAGGCCAAACAGCTGTAGGTGCGGTGATTTTTCGGTCTCAATTTCGTAATATTTTTACCTTTTTCTAAATCCTTTTAGTGTCTCCCCCTACCCCCCACCCAACCCACCACCCCTACCCACCCACCCAATTCCCCACTCTACCACCCGCCCCCTTCCTTCGATTCGCATGATAATTAACTCCCTTTGCCATTTTTCGGGAGGGGGCGGGGCGGCTCGGTTTTAGCCACTATCTGCACCTACTGAGCCAGTTTCCCCCAAAGCAAAGGCGGCAGATATGGTGCCTGTGACTGCTTGCTCCACCGTGTCACTATCCCTGTCGGCTTATGCCTCCGCTTGCAGTACAGCGTTGCAGAATGACCGCCATGCTATCACGGGCGACTCGCCTACATTTCTTCTGCACTTGCATGTGACCCAGGTGTGGGGTAGGGGGGGCCAGGGCTGGTTGGGGGGCTGGGGTTAGGGGTGGAGGGCTGGGGTTAGCGTGGTGGGGGTGGGGGGTAAGGGGAAGGGGACGGGGGCCATTCCCCTTTATTATGTGTGTGGGGTGTGGGGGTTGGTATGTGTTTTTGTCGGTGTTGTATGTGCATATATGTGTGCATATATATATATATTATACATACTAATAAATAATAGATATATATATATATATTTTTAATTATATATATATATGATATAATATACATCGTCTATATACTATTATTAGATATATATATATATTATATCCGCAGTTACCTAACGCCTATATTATATGATATGATATATACATACTATATAGAAGGGTATGTGTGTGTGTGTGTGTGCTTTACTTATAGGGTATGATAGTATAGGGTAGGTATATAGTAGTATATATATATGATATATATATATAATATTGGGGGAGAGAGGTGAGGGGGTGTAATAACACCACACACACACACTACTCTTAACACCCCAACACACACACACAAACGACGACACACACACACATATATATATATAATAAATATATAAATTATATATGAATATATATTTATTGTATATTATATATATCCTTATATATAATATATATATATATATATATATATATATACATATATATATATGGTATAATATATATAATATATATATATATACATTTTATATATATATATATATATATAAGAGGGGTATATATATATATTTAGTATATATATATATATATATACTTTTTATATATTTGGTATACACACACACACACAACAACCACAACACAACATCACACTAACACATTTATATATATAGGTGGATATATATGTATTAATATATATATATATATATATATAATATATATTATATAGTATGATATATTGTATGTATATATATATATATGGCACAAATATATGCACATAACACCAAACCGACCAAACACAAACACTACATTTCATATATATATAAACACCTCAACACACACACACACACACACCAACACACACACAACGACACACACACACACACACACACACATATATAATATATATATATATATATATATTATATAAATATATATATATATATACATACATATATATATAATATATATATATATAGTATATATATATTAATAATATATATGATATATATATATATATATAACCATATATAATATATATATATATATATATATATATATATATATATATATATATAATATATATATAATATATAAATATATTATATGTATACACACACCAACACACACACACACATATATATGTATATATTATATATATAATATTATTATATATATATATATATATATATATATATATATATATATATTATATATATATAATGTATATTATTATAACATAACCCCCCCCCCCCCCCCCCCCCCCCCCCCCGCCCTATATAATATATATATATATATATATATATATAATATATATATATATATAGTATATATATATAATATGCTCACCACATATATGCACATACACACCGACAAACACACATACAAACCCACACACACACACACATTAATAAAGGGGAATGGCCCCCTCCCCTTCCCCCTTACCCCCCAGCCCTCCACCCTAACCCCAGCCCTCCACCCTAACCCCCCCCCAGCCCCCCCTACCCCCACAGCCTAGGTCACATGGCAAGTTGCAGAAGAAATGTAGCGAGTCCCCCGTGATAGCATCGCATTAACGTGTACTGCAGCGGTGGCATAACCTGGATATGACACGGTGCCACTGTCATCAAGCACCATATCTCCGCCTTTGCTTTGGGGGAAACGCTGGCCCATTGCATATTGTTAAATCCCCCCCCCCCTCCCGGAAAAATGCAAAGGGGTGAATTATCATGCGACCGAAGGGGGGTGGGAGGGAGTGGGGATGGGTGGGTGGGTGGGGTGGGGGTGGGTGGGTGGGGTGGGGGTAGGGGGAGACACTAAAAGGATTTAGAAAAAGGTAAAAATATTACGAAATTGAGACCGAAAAATCACCGCACCTACAGCTGTTTGGCCTCACTTTTGGCGCGTAATTAGGTGTGGTATCTCGTGAATCTCTCGTTATAGCGGTATATGCGTGTCTTTTCTCGAATCATAGAAGATAAAGGAAAAAAAAAGATAAAAAAAAAGAAGAAGTAAATGGAGCGTCTTGTTTTGGCGCGTTAAAAATTCATCGAGGGTTAACAATGCAGCGTCGGGGCTGTTCTCGAACGCATGAATCCGCGCAGGCGCTTATGCGAACGCTGGGTGACGTTGCTGACAAGAGGAAAGGAAAGGGATAAAAAGAGGAAAATAAGCAACAGCAAAGACAACAAAAACAACAGCAACAACAGCAATAGAGATAAAGACATAAACAACATCGACAACGGCAACAACAAAGACGTCAACAAAAACAGCAAAAACACCTCCACCAACAAAAACAACAACAACAACAAACAAGAAAGAGGAAGAACAAGAAAGAGGAAGAACAAGAAAGAGGAAGAACAAGAAAGAGGAAGAACAAGAAAGAGGAAGAACAAGAAAGAGGAAGAACAAGAAAGAGGAAGAACAAGAAAGAGGAAGAAAAAGAAAGAGGAAGAACAAAGAAGATGAAGAACAAGAAGGAGGAAGGACAAGGAAGAGGAAGAACAAGAAAGAGGAAGAACAAAAAAGAGGAAGAACAAAAAAGAGGAAGAACAAGAAAGAGGAAGAACAAGAAAGGGGAAGAACAAAAAAGAGGAAGAACAAAGAAGAGGAAAAGCAAGAAAGAGGAAGAACAAGAAAGAGGAAGAACAAGAGAGAGGAAGAACAAGAAAGAGGAAGAATAAAAAAGAGGAAGAACAAAGAAGAGGAAGAAAAAGGAAGAGTAAGAACAAGAAAAAAGAAGAACAAGGAAGAGGAAGAACAAGAAAAAAGAAGAACAAGGAAGAGGAAGAACAAGAAAAAAGAAGAACAAGGAATATGAAGAACAAGAAAGAAGAAGAACAAGAAAGAGGAAGAACAAGAGAGAGGAAGAACAAGAAAGAGGAAGAATAAAAAAGAGGAAGAACAAAGAAGAGGAAGAAAAAGGAAGAGTAAGAACAAGAAAAAAGAAGAACAAGGAAGAGGAAGAACAAGAAAAAAGAAGAACAAGGAATATGAAGAACAAGAAAGAAGAAGAACAAGAAAGAGGAAGAACAAGAAATAGGAAGAACAAGAAAGAGGAAGAATAAGAAAGAGGAAGAACAAAGAAGAGGAAGAAAAAGGAAGAAGAACAAGAAAGAGGAAGAAAAAGGAGGAGTAAGAACAAGAAAGAAGAAGAACAAGGAAGAGGAAGAACAAGAAAAAAGAAGAACAAGGAAGAGGAAGAACAAGAAAGAGGAATAACAAAGAAGAGGAAGAAAAAGGAAGAAGAACAAGAAAGAAGAAGAACAAGGAAGAGGAAGAACAAGAAAAGAAGAAAAGAGAAAATGGGAAGAGAAGAAAAGAAGAAATAAAAGAAGAAAGAAAAGGAACAAGAAAGAAAAGAGTGTTGAAGAAGGAGCGAAGAAAAGAAAAGAAGAAAGAAGAAAAGAAAAGAACAAGAAAGGAAGAAAAGAAGAAAGAGAAAGAACAAGGAAAGAGGAAAGAACAAGAAGAAGAAGAAAGAAAGAGGAGAAAGAAGAAAAAAAGAGAAAAAGAACAAGAAAGAGGAAGAACAATGAAAGAAGAGAACAGAAGAAAGGAAGAGAAGAAAGAGGAAAAGAAAGAGGAAGAACAAGAAAGAGAAGAGAAGAAAGAGAAGGAAGGAAGAGGAAGAAAAGAGAGGAAGAAGAAAGAGAAAAAAAGAGAAGAGGAAGAAGAAGAAAGAAAGAGGAGGAAGAGAAGAAAAAAAAGAAGAACAAGAAAGAGAGAAAGAAGAGAAGAAGAAAGAGAAAGAAGAAAGAAAGGAAAAAGAGAGAAGAAAAAAGAAAAGAGAACAAAAAAGAAAAGGAAGAAAAGAAAAAGAAGAAAAGAAAAAGAAAGAGGAAGAAGACAAGAAAAGAAGAAGGAGAAAGAAGAAAAGAGAAAAGAAGAAAAAAGAGAAGAAGAAAAAGAAAGAAGAAAAGGAGAAGAAAAAGAGAAGAAAGGAAGAAAAGAGAAGAGAAAAGAAAGAAAAAAAAAGAGAAAGAGGAAGAAAAAGAAGAAGAAAGAAGAAAAAGAAGAGAAGAGAAAAGAACAACAAGAAAGAAAAAGAAAAGAAAGAGGAAGAAAAAAAAGAGAGAGAAAAGAAAGGAAAGGAAGAAGAGAAAGAGAAGGAAAAAGAAAGAGAGAAGAGAAAAGAAGAAAAAGAGGAGAAAGAAAGAAAAGAAAAGAGAGAAAGAGGAGGAAAGAAAGAGAGACAAAAGAAGAAAAAAAGAAGAAAAGAAAAGAAATGAGAAGACATGAAAGGAAGAGAAGAAGAGAAAGAAGAAGAAAAGAAAAGAGAGAAAGAAAAGAGAAGAAAAGAAAGAGGAAAAGATAGAAAGAGGAAAGAAGAAAAGAAGAAGAAGAAAAGAAAGAGGAAGAACAAGAAAGAGGAAGAACAAGAA
>NW_028234431.1:2516403-2518903 GCF_977035675.1 Penaeus japonicus
GGAGAGGGGAGAGGGGGAGGGAAGAGGGGAGAGAGGAGAGAGGGAAGAGGGGGGAGAGGTGAGAGGCACGTCGGGGAGGAGAGGTAGAGGGGAGAGGGGAGGGTAAAAGGCCCAACACCCACACAGCAGGGGACCGACAGCGCACAGCCCACCACAGAAGAGAGGGGAGAGGAGAGAGAGGTGAGAGGGGAGGAGAGAAAAGGAGAGGAGAGAAGGGAGAGGGAAGAGGGGAGAGAGGTGAGAGGTGAGAGAGGTGAGAGGTGAGAGGTGAGGAGAGGGGAGAGGGGGAGGGTAAAACGGAGAGGGAAGAGGGGAGAAGGAGAAGAGGGGAGGAGAGGGGGAGGGTAAAAGGGAGAATGGAAGAGGGGAGAAAGAGAAGAGAGGGAAGAGGGGAGAAACAGAAGAGAGAGGAGAGGGGAGAAGGGGAGAGGGGGAAAGGGGGAGAGGGGAGAAGGGGAGGGAAGAGGTAAGAGTGGAGAGGGAAAAAAGAGAGCAAGATGGGAGAGGAGGAGAAGAGAGAGAATAGAGGAAAGAGGATAGAGGGGAGGGGGGAAGAGGAAA
This sequence comes from Penaeus japonicus, assembly GCF_977035675.1. Classification (NCBI taxonomy): domain Eukaryota; kingdom Metazoa; phylum Arthropoda; class Malacostraca; order Decapoda; family Penaeidae; genus Penaeus; species Penaeus japonicus. Next base: position 2,516,965 of record NW_028234431.1, read on the forward strand.
GAGGAAAGAGGGGACAGAAGCAGGAAATTGGGGTAGAGGCTAACAGATAGGCAGATTATTGCAAGGAAAAGGAAGCAGGGAAGAGGCGAGGCTCAGAGGAGCCAGAGAGTAGGCCAGACATTGCAGAACCAGTAGACAAGAAAGAGGGGCGAAGCAGGTCATAACAAGAAAAGGAGACAGAAGGAAGGGAAGAGAAGGGTAGGGAAAGGCAGGGGAGGAGGAGAGGGGAGACAGGGATAGGCAAATCATAAAGGACACGAGGGAAAGCGAGAGGATAGAGGAATAGGAAGGAAGGATAGGAAAGGGTAAGTATCCGAAAAGGTTAAAAGGCAACTGAAGGGTAAATGTAATGATGATGAAAGTAAAGTGAATTAAAGATATATAATGAAGAAAAATCGTAATAGTGTTTTGGAGAAAAGGTTAGTGAAGATTGTATAATTATAACGACATAACTTCTGAAAATGTTTATTGAAAATATTTGTTGGTATCTGTTTTTTCTAGAATAGTTGCAAGAAGATTAATCAACATGAGGTTTATATCATGTCTCTATTTCTTATGATAATAATAAAAAAAAAAACATCAGAAGCATCACTGTCAAAACTCATCATTCTTGTCAATTAGAAAGCAACACCACCATCACATCACACCACATTACATTCCCTCCCCCCCTCATACTCACACATACTCCCTCCCTTCCCACATATCCACACCCACCCTTCCCACACTCACACTCCCACATCCCGCCTTCCCCCTCCCCATCACCCCCCACCCAAAAAACACCCCCCACACCCACCCTTCCCACACTCCCACTCCCACATCCCTCCCTCACCCTCACCCCCCCACCCAAAAAACACCCCCCACACCCACTCTTCTCAAACTCCCACTCCCACATCCCGCCCATCCCCTCCACACACCCAAATAACATCCCCCCACACCCACCCTTCCCACACTCCCACTCCCACATCCCCCCCTCACCCTCACCCCCACCCAAAAAACACCCCCACACCCACTCTTCCCAAACTCCCACTCCCACAATCCCCCCTCACCCTCACCCCCCCACCCAAAAAACACCCCCCACACCCACTCTTCCCAAACTCCCACTCCTACAATACCCCCTCACCCTCACCCCCCCAAAAAAAAAAAAAAAAAAACACCCCCCACACCCACCCTCCCCTCCACCCACCCAAAAAACACCCCCAACCCCCCAACAACCCATCCCACTCCAACATATCTAACCACCCCCACCTCTCTCCCCTTCTCTCCCAAACAGCTCGAGAAAGTGCGAGTGGAGAGAGAGAGCGAGGACAGACTAGACTCCCAGGCCCAGCGTTACGAGGAGAGACTCACCGAATTGCACTCAGTGATTGCAGAGCTCTCGCGCAAGATCGACCAACAGCGCATCAACGTCATAGCCGAGGAGGAGGCGGCGGTTCCCGAAGAGTACTCGCAGTCGGAACTCTCGCACGACCAGCACGATGCGACCGGTAGGTGTTGGGGTGTTGGGGTGTTGGGTGTTGGGGGTTGGGGTGGGTGTTGGGTGGGGATGTTGGGGTGTTGGGGGTGTTGGGTGTTGGGGTGGGGGGGTGAGGGTAGAGGGTGTTGGGGTGTTGGGGTTGGGGTAGGGGGATGGAGTGGGGGTAGGGGTAAGGGTAGGGGATGGGGGTTGGGGGTAGGGGTAAGGGTGGGGGGCAGGAATAATGGTGGGGGTAGGGATAAGGGATGGGTGTGGGGGTGGGGGTAGGGGTGGGGGTGGGGTTATGGGTAGGGGTAAAGGTGGGGGTAAGGATGGGGATGGGAATAGGGGTGGGGGTAGGGGTGGAGGGGGATGGTGTTTTAGATGGTAGTGTTTTTTTTTCCTTTTTTCCTATAAGAATCTGTTTAAGGAAGGTAATACTTCTTACTCGCGGATGTAGATGTTATGATATTTGTTTTTGTTTTT
>NW_028234431.1:2523903-2536403 GCF_977035675.1 Penaeus japonicus
TAGATAGAAAAGCATCCTGTGGCAATAAATGACATAATCAAGAAAACGCAAACAAAACAACGCATGCTTACAAATTACAAAAAAAAAAACTAAATCAGTATCATAAATTGGATGATTCTCCACTGTGTTATGAATGACACTTATTAAACATACATAAAGGGGTTTAGGTAGCTAGGAAGAGGTTTTGCAGAGGTTTGTCTACAAGTGCCAGTCTTAGACCAAACATAGATCAGATTTCGGTATCTCGACAATCGGGGCGGTTGCATAGCACGGGTGCATAGCATAGTTGTATAGGATGCATAGCACGGTGTCCACAATGGTCGACATACAGATTTGGTCAAAGATGGCAGTCATCAGGCATACGGTAACAGCAACACACAAAGTGAAAGTCACTGGATCGTGAATAAGCACATTTTTTTTTTTCTTCTTCGCTTTTGGATGTCAGGAATTATGAATTGGGAGCTTGGTTTGGTGTTCATATTAGAGGAACTTAAATTAACTCGCCAAAACAGAATCATTTGGAACAAAGTAATTATCCGCATGATTTTGCGTGATAATAGACTTCATTGTTGAAATAAACATTTTATAGTTTTAGATAATATATTCTTCATGTCAGAACTCTAATTTGAAAAGAAGAAGAAGAAGAAAAAAAAAAAACGTAAAAGAATTTGGTCATATATATATCGTCCTCTTGTTCGTTATTGCAACCAGTTCACCTGGACACTTGCATAACCCTATGAAGTATACTCCAGGGCAGCTACGTTTGCAATTCCTTGTACAAGATTTCACACAACCACAATGTAGGAGAAAGAGACATACTTCGCTTACATATGCAAATGATGTCCAGTATAGTAACCAGTTAGACTGACATCCTTATGCAAGACCCATTAACTTAGCCAAATATATCTTAACAAACTTAACTAGCAAGTAGCTTGATTGAGGTAGTACCCTGCTTATGTGTTGGAATAATGCTGCTTGAATAATCAGTATACTTTTCAACCACTGGTAAAAAGAAAGGGCGAGACAAAACAGAGGTCAAATTGATGATAATTAGCATGTGAACCCTATAATTAAAAGTGATTTTATCCATGACGCTGTGACTTTTAGCTCCAACGTTGAGTCCGCCATCTTGGATTTAGACAAGATGGCGGCCATAGAGGGTGCTGCTCTTGGCATCCTCCCAGTATTGTTTGTTTGTTTGTTGCTTGTTGACAAATCTGCACAAATGGGTTACAAAGCCCCTCGACAAAAGGAAAAGCTATTTTTAAGCATGTTATAATCTTTTCCATTTTGTCTTTGAATGATTTTTGCTTTTAGGCTTTAGAAATCACTTAAGTAGAGACATAAGATACAGATAAGATAAGTATTACCTAATTGTTAAAGAGAATAAGAGATCAAAAAAGTTCCAACTGATGTTACTTTCCAGTAAGAAAGCTAAATTCTTCAGAGAAACAAGACTTTAAATGTCAAAATTTAGTATTATCCACTGTGATGATGATAGTAATAATTAATAATTCTCATGGCGATGGCACTTATAATCCTCAAACTTAAAGGCGATAAATAATCTAGTAAAACGTGTTCTGAAAGCACTAGCTTTAGTATTATTTATTCCTTTGTGTATTCTACGAAATCTCCTTTTATGGCTTTATGAAGCTTTCAATGTTGTGAGATGGAAGGCAAACCATATAAAACTATAGTAACCTAATTAGTTTAAGGAACACTTTACATGCCCTGTAAAAGAAAGAAAGAAAGAAACAAAAATAGATAAGGTTTCTGTAAGTTAAAACCGTCAAACGTTAGCTACACATAAACCAAAATCCTCATCACACGAAAGACAACAAAAAAAAAAACAACAACAACAAATCCAGCATCAGTAACCAAACCAATATAATGAACAAAGTGTCCCACCTGCCTGTGTGTTCTAAGCAGACGTCTCACCGAAGCCCTAATCCACAGGCCGAGAGCGGAGACCAGCGGATAACCGGCTCGGACCTCAGCAGCGTCGGCGTGTGGACGACAGCCGTGGCGGAACAGCTGGTGGCAGGAGTCCAGGAAGAGAGTGATGCCCAGGAGCTGTACCACGCCCTCGCCACGGCCGGAGGGGCTCTAGCTCCTCACGAGAGACTAAAGGAATTCGAAGTGGAGATCGAGAGACTCCACGCCAAGGTGGATCACCTGAAAGCGCAGAACGACGTGTTGGCCGTGACTCTTAGTGAATCGAAAGCACACTGTGATCATTTGAGTATTCTCATAGGGAAATACGAATCAAATTCGACTGCCTTGCAATTAGCAGTAACCAACCTAGACCAGACTATAGAGGCCTACGAGGTGTTAGTGGCCCTCCTGGAAAGTGAGATCGCGTTGCTATTCGCCAGTTGCAAAGCCGCGGGGGTCGGGGTGAAGGGCAATGCAGGGGTGAGTCTCTCGGATCAAGAAGACCTCGTGGCTCTCGTCAGAAGGGCGCAGGAACAGCGGAGATCCACGGAGAACGTCGCCCGCCATTTGCTCTCGCGGCTGGAGAGGGCGAGCGGATTGCACAACGATTCGGAAAACTGGAACGAGGCGGGCGTGAGCCATAATACGAGGTGGGTGTTTGCACGGTCGTTGTTGTTGCTTTGTTCATGATTAACTTCTTTGTTTAATTCACTGATATTGATACTGATTATTACTGATTTTGTTCAAGATTAACTTCTTTGTTTAATTCATTGATATTTAATTCATTGATATTTTGTTCATGATTAACTTCTTTGTTTAATTAATTGATATTGATACTGATTATTATTGATTAGAGTGAGCATTGGATTGTTATTTCATTTATAGTGAGCAATTCATTATTGTTGTGGCTATTTTTCATTCGACTTACTGTGTAGTTTTAATTAGTGTCTTATTTTTCGGACATAGTTTCAGAAAACAAGAAAAAGTAGGAAAAAAAAAATGTTTCATGCCATAGATCTTAATATCATTTGCTCATAAAAGTAAAGAAATACTATTGGACTCTGTGTCTGTTTGTTTGTTTGTAGTTTATCAAGAGATCTTATCAAGAGATCGTTTCATATTTTGATAATAGGAAAGAATTAGGCCTATTGCTTAAAGTATGAAAATAAATGTCATATATAGCATTTTTTAAAAATCTTTCGTATATGTTTCTTGTGAGGATTATTTACATAAGCAACATTTGTATGCAGTGTCATTATTAATTCAAGATGAATATTATCTCCCTGAATAAGGCAGGATTAAGGAATAATAATAAAAAAAAACATATTTATACTAATTTCTAGCTAAAGATGAAAAAATACTGGGTCTTGAAATACTTAAAAAGTCATACTTATATTCACATTTAGTTCAAGATAAAAAAGGTAGGTTTAAGAAACATTTAACAAGACAGGAATTAGAGAAAAAGCTTCATATTTATGTTCATATTTAACTAGAAAAAGGCTAGATCTAGAAAATAAATACTGTATACTTATATTCATATTTGACTTAATAAAAAAAAATCATATTTAACTCACCATAAAACAAAAACAAGAGGCCTTATAGACTGTAAAAGAAAACATCTAGATTCTTAAAAAAAATAAAAAATAAAAAAAATAAATACAACTAACGACAGTAGTAAAAAAACAAACAAACTATCTAACGACAGTAGTAAAAAAAAAAAAAAAAAAAAAAAAAAAAAAAAAAAAAAAAAAAAAAAAAAAAAAAAAAAAAAAAAAAAAAAAAAAAAAAAAAAAAATATATATATATATATATCTCATCCACCTCCCATCCACCCCCCAGCACCGCCTCCTCCACCTCGAGCGGCGTGGACTCCGACGTGAGCCGAGGGGAGGAGCAGCGCCTTCGGGAAACCATCGGGAAAATGCGGGACGAAAGAGGTCACGTCGCCGCCTCTATCCTCCCCCTCGAGTCTATCCACGTGGATCCACTCACCAGGCACTATCCACTCAGCCTCCACGACGCCCATAAGTTGGACCTCGAGAACGCGGTGTTGATGCAGGAGCTCACGGCCATGCGAGAAGACCGGGCGGAACTGAGGGCGCAGGTGAGGATGGGGGTGGGGTGGGGTGGGGACAGGGGGGTGGGTGGGGACGGGGGTGGGGGTAGGGGGGGTTAGCTGCGAGTTTGTTGTGTGTGTTTTTTTTGTTTTTAATATTTATTATCATTAGTGTTGTTAATATTGTTATTATTGTTGTTATTATTATAATCATCATTAACATACATTATTTATCAAATCATCATCACATCATAATCACATCATCATCACCATCATCATCCTCACCATCATCGACATCATCATCACATAATCATCATCATCATCAACATCATTCTCACTATCACATCATCATCACATCATCATCACATCACCATCACATCATCACCACATGATCACCATCATCGTCACATCGCCATCATATCATTATCACCATCACCATCACCACCACATCATCATCATCATCATTTTTTTCTTTTCTTTATCATTATTTATATTTATTACTATTTTTTATGTAAGTGTGTATGTGGGCGAGGGGGGGGGTGTTATATAAGGAAAGGTCAAGGGAAATAGTGTTTCATTTGAATGCCTAAAATAATAATCTATTATAATGTATTTCATGACTCTATATGAATAATAAGAAATCTATCATATATCATAACTACACTCTTGCATTTAATCCCTTATACTAGACCATACGAACACAATAATAAACACACTAACACCCACCCAAAAAGACCACCACCTACAACACTAAAAACACAAACTTAACTCACAACTTGAAGTTCCCTTTCAGCACATAATCCACTCATCCTCCACTCATCCAAGCCCAATTTTCCACCCCAATTACGCAACAGGTATACCTAATCGAGAGGGAGAAAGCAGGTCTCGAACTGCGAGTAGGAACGGGTGAGGCTCAAGCCGCTGCCTACTGTGCCACCATTGACCACTTGAGATCCGAGTTGGCCCTGGCACGTCCCGATGGCACTAATGTAAGATGTGATTTGGTGTGGTGTGATGTTATTGGGGTGTGGTGTGTTTGTGTGTCGTGTTGATTTTGTTTTTAATGAGGTGTGATGTGTTTTTGTTATTGAGGTGGGATGTGGTGTTTTGTGTGGCGTGTTTTTTTGTTTTTTTTAATGTGATGTGATGTTTGTGTGGCGTGTTTTTTTTTTTTTGTTGTTTTTTTGTTATTAAGGTGTGATATGTTTGTGTGGCGTGTTTTTATAAGATGTGATGTGATGTGATGTGATGTGATGTTTGTGTATTGTGTTGTTTTTTATTGAGGTATGATGTGGTGTTTGTGTGTCGTGTTGTATTTATGCTATTAAGATGTGATGTGATATTTATGTGACGTGTTGTATCTGCATTGCTTTTTGTTATTCTTGGTGATTTGCCAATGGTTGTTTTCATAGTGTTTTGACATCAATAACGGCTTTATTAGCGTTAATATATATTGTGTGTGACATGTTTTTTTTGTTTGTTATGAACCTGGATTTTATTCCATAATCAACACTTTATATAGATTTCCTTTTATATTTTGTATATCCAGTGTTAGTTAATAGTAATATATTGATAACATTTATCAGTTAATCCCGTCAACATTCCATCTATATAATATTTATTTCACACTACAACCCACTTTTTTAAAAAACATAGTTCATTATTTTCTAATCAGCTATATACTATGACATTTTCTATACACCCACTCTAATACACTGCTTTACAATCAGTTCCATACTGTGGAAATCTATGCCTTATGCTTTATACACTGCTTTATACACTCCTACACCTAATATTATCTTATGGTCGTTTTAGGCATTGTGTTTTATCCTACGTCCATAATTTTAATTGCATTATCTACACAACCACGATGATTTATATTCCTTGCTTACTGTTGATTGCATCATCTATACCACCCTGATTCCTGATATTCCTTGCTTACTATTAATCCCATTATCTATACAACCCCAATCCCTACACTCCATACTTATTGCTAATCACATCATCCATACAATTACAATCATAAGTGATTACAATTCCCGCTTCACCATCCTTCCGCCTCCCCGAAGGACGTCGAAGGAGAAGGGGACAGCGGCGTGGACTCATCATCTCCGGAGATCATGGAAGCCCTTCGTCGGGAGCGGCAGCTGAAGGTGCGGGTGCAGGACCTCGTCACGACCCTGGAGAAGGTCACCAAGAACTCGGAAGCTCGCCACATGCAGTCGCAGGAGTTCATTAACGATCTCAAGAAGGCTAATGGGTGAGGGGGGCAGGCAGGGGGACGTCGGGTGGAGGCTGGGTTTTTAGTCTCTCTTGCGGCTTTTTTTTTCTTTCTCTGTTTTTTTATTATTATTATTTTTTTTTTTTTATTATTATTTTTTTCTCTCTTTATCTTTTTCTTTCTCTCTTTTTCCTTTACCTTTTTCTGTTTTTTTTTCTTCTCTCTCTTTTTATCTCTTTCTTTCTCTCTCTGTCTGTCTGTCTGTTTCTCTCTCTCTCTCTCTCGCTCCCTTTTAGGCTTAATGACACTTGTATTTGACGATATATATAAGTATATATATATATATATATATATATATATATATATATATATATATATATATATTCAGGTAAAATTTCTGTAAGTCTTTATTAGTTAATACGTATGATTTGAAAAACGTTCCTCTGACAACCTCATTGATTCACTGATAGATAATCCTAAACACACGGTGAATAAGCACTTCACCCTCACAGTAAACACCACATAGAAACGACCAGTGTATCAACAAGCCTTTATCAAATCTCCGAAAATAAAGAAATGACTGAATAAAATCAAACGAAAAGAAAGTACAATCCTCAAGATAATCTCGTTTTAATTCTTAATTAATTTCCCTTCTTTACAGAGCTTTACTGACGGCCGTTGATCGTCTCAAGAAGAAATATGCCTTGAAGGTAAAGAGGATGGAACAGCAGATGATGGGGATGGTTGATCGCCACGCCCACCAGGTAGGAGGAGCTTGTCTTATAAGGATGATGTATGTAAAGATATCAAGAAATATGAAATAAGATTGTTCGTATTTCAGTTACTCTCTTCGCACTGGGGGGAAAAATGGAGGGAGTAAATGTTTATGTATTTTTTTTAGAGTAGATAGTTTTGTATATTCTCGTGGAAATGGTTATATATTTTCTGGAGTAAGTGTTTTTGTATATTATTGAGTAGTTTTTAAAATTTAATATATATATATATATATATATATTTTTTTTTTTAGCGTAAATTTTTATGCATTTTTTTTACATTCTAGAATAAATAATTTTGTATTTTCTACAGTAAATATTTATGTATTTATCAAAAAGACAATACTTATGCATATTTTAGCGTAAACATTCATGCATATTTTAGAGTCAATATTTAAAGCTTTTTCGAGAGCAAAACTTTATAACAGATAAGTCTTTTCCGTCAGAGTTTCATATATCTTCATTTACAAAAAAAAAAAAAAAAAAAAAAAAAAAAAAAAAAAAAAAAGGTAAATGCCCCTTACTCCCATGCCAATATCCATAGAACTAAAGTACTAAAACAACTTTTCCTCCACAGGTCCGTGTTCTGAAGCAGCGGATAGCCCATTTAGAGGACGACCCTGGATCACAGCAGACACAGATGATTTCCACAGCGAGTGAAACTTCACTTTGAAATCACTACATTTATTATGATCATTATTATTATTTTTTTAGAATTAGACATTGAGTATTGAGATCCCTCTGAAGTGGTATATGAGCTTGATGCTTCTGTTATATAGTGTTATACATAGATTTTTTTTTTTTTTTTTGAAATTGTGTGTGTGGGTGTGTGTTTGTGTGAGGTAATAGGAGAAAAAAAATCTATGAGAAAAGAGAGTTGATATTATTATTAATTTTCGGGAGTAATGTGTTTCTCTTTTTTTTTTTTTTTGAAGGAAAAATTTATTGTAAGATTAATTAAAAGATCGCAAGATTGGCCAATTAGTCAAATAACTGAATAAAATAAGATATAGTTTCAAAATATTAATCAGAGTTTAGATATTTCTATAGAATATTTATGAAGATAATACAAAGAACTAAAAATGAATCACTTTTAATAATTTAAGACAAGTATTATATATAAAATTTATACCTTTAGGTAAAAAAAATAAAATTACGTACCAATAAAACAATAACAATACAAAATGAACCGAGGCATTTTTCCACGATCAAAAATACTATCACTATTATTTTTTTTCTTCATAATTACTTTCATTTCATTTTAAAAAAAGGTCAAATACCCCCCCCCCCCCATCCCCAAGGTAATCATATTCAAATACCCCCCAAAATTATGGATTTCGGAAAGACCCTCAGGTATAATATATCAGGGAGAGACAGAGATTGGAACGCAGAAGGATGAACAAAAACTTCGGCGAAACACAAACGATAAATAAGGAGAGAGAAGAGAATAAATAGAGAGACACTGTTGAATCAAAAGGAATTGGGAAAAAATAAGGGAAAAAAAAGTGTGTGAATATTCTTTTTTTTTTTTTTTTTTTTTGTAAGGAAACACCAAAATATATATTTGTATACATACACCTTTCTTCGGTAACTTACATGTATTTCTGATATACTGAAAATAATGTAAAAATTTGGTTTCTTTCACGTTTTTTTTTTCTTTCTTTCTTTGGGAAACTTTGAATGAGTGAAAAAGTCAATGCATGAAACATAAGAACTATGAAAAAAAATGAATGAAATGTAGAGGAAAAAAAAGAAAAAAAAGAAAATGGAGTTAATTGGTTGTGAATATTACGATGAATAGTAATGGATATCGTTGGAAATTTATTGAGCCTGATTAGCATATGCATATTCATTTCGCCAGATATTTGGCTTCATTTCCTGTCATAAGACATCATTGTACAATTCCATACCACTTTTTATGTGACGTCATAAATCATTACCACTTTGAAAAGAGTGAGACAGAGAGAGAGAGAGAAAGAAAGAGAGGTAGATAGATAGATAGATAGATAGAAAGAGAGAGAGATAGATAGATAGAAAGAAAGAAAGAAAGAAAGAGAGATAGATAGATAGATAGAAAGAGAGAGAGATATAGATAGAAAGAAAGAAAGAGAGATAGATAGATAGATAAATAGAAAGAGAGAGATATATAGATAGATAGAAAGAAAGAGAGGCAGATAGATAGAAAGAGAGAGAGATATAGATAGATAGAAAGAGGGAGAGGTAGATAGATAGATAGAAAGAGAGAGAGAGAGAGAGAGAGAGAGATAGAAAGAGATAGATAGATAGAAAGAGAGAAAGAGATAGATAGATAGAAAGAGATAGATAGATAGAGAGAGAGAGATAGAAAGAGAGAGAGAGAGAGAGAGAGAGAGAGATAGAAAGAGAGATACAAAGATTAACTGAGATGTAAGATAAGGAAAAATCCACAGGGATTTCTAAGATACAGTGTTATTTTCCACATGTCGAGATAAAAGAGTCGGATGTTAATCTATATATGTATGACTGAGGCCAGTTTATTGATAGCTCTGTTTGAAATACTATTACAGTATCCCACCTGTAAGATATTTAAGGCGCAATGTACAACGATGCAGTGCTGTATATGACGAGTATTTGCAGTATGACTATTATTTGAATGAACTCATATTTAGATGAATTATATGATAATTGTGTGATCTCTAAAATAACCCGTTTTCTTAGTATGATATCAATTCATGTTGGAGTCTCGCATCTATTCATCTTCGTAACTTGTAATATGATTGGAAATAATCTTTTGTTTGGTGAAACATTGCATCATGGGTCTATTATAGGAGTCAGTGACAGAGAAAGAAAGAGAGAAATAGGAGTCAGTGACAAAGAAAGAAAGAGAGAAATAGGAGTCAGTGACAGAGAAAGAAAGAGAGAAATAGGAGTCAGTGACAAAGAAAGGAACGAAATCAGTGATAGAGAAAGAAATAGAGAAATAGGAGTCAGTGACAGAAAGAAAGAGAAATAGGAGTCAGTGACAGAGAAAGAAAGAGAGAAATAGGAGTCAGTGACAGAGAAAGAAAGAGAGAAATAGGAGTCAGTGACAGAGAAAGAAAGAGAGAAATAGGAGTCAGTGACAGAGAAAGAAAGAGAGAAATAGGAGTCAGTGACAGAGAAAGAAAGAGAGAAAGAGAAAGAGAGACAGGAAATACACGTATACACACCAAGGGTAATACAGAGAAGTGTGCCAAACTAGTCCAATAAAATTCAAATAGACGAGATCTTGAAGAAGTAAAAAGAGGAAGAACATGAAGAAAATACAAGAGACAGTACAATAAATACAAAAAAATACAAAGAGACGAGATATTGAAGAAATAAAAAGAGGAAGAACATGAAGAAAATACAAAAGTCAATACAATGAATACAAGAAAATACAAAGAGACGAGATATTGAGAAAGTAAAAAGAGGAAGAACATGAAGAAAATACAAGAGACAGAATTTCAAAGTACAAAATCCTTGCTCTCCTGATGTGCAAATCTCCTTCGACCAGACTTTCGAATGGTATTCCGGCATATCAGTGTCTCATGACTTTTTATTCACATATGATAAATGGTGACCTTACTGAAGAAACCTATTAGATAGAAGTTGGTAGTTTGAGAACATTAAAGCAGTTACATAATTATTTGCTTTTTTTAAAAGTTGTTTTTTTAGTTATATATATATATATATATATATATATATATATATTTTTTTTTTTTTTTTTTTTTTTTTTTTTTTTTTTTTTTTTTTTTTTTTTTTTTTTTTTTTTTTTCATTGGTTCATTTGGCCTTTTTTTGTATTTCCTGAACAAGACTTTTGGTACATGTTTTTTTTTTCCCGCTATTCATTTATCTATTTTAAATTCACATGGCTTGATCTCAAGATATCTCACTGAGCTGCAATGAAGTTTTTTATTTATTTATTTTTTTTTACTTTCTTTATAACGCTTTTAGGACAACGGCAAGTAACAAGAATGTTTATGGTGTAAATGAGTGTAAATATTATTTCTAAGTTACTAATATTTTTTCTTATGTGATTGCGTTATTATTGTTTAATGATTGTCTTTGTTTGCTAATCATTTCATGTTTTTTTTTTAATAATTTTTCCAAATCCTTCTGGTTATTATTAGTTATACAATTTAGATTCTAATGCTTTCTCAAATTTCAATATGATTAGTCTGTAAATTTATTTTCTATCTATACATGCTATTATATTATTGTTATTATTATTATCATTATTATTATTATTATCATTATCATTATCCTTATTGTTATTGATTTTATTATTGGTATTATTATTAACATTATTATTATTATCCTTCTTATCCTCATTATTACTTTTATCATCATTACCATAATTAATATCATAAATCTTGATCTTGATAATAGCATATTTATATAATGTTCATAAAGAGAGAAAGAGAGAGAGAGAGAGATGAATAATCAAAATGCCCAAACTACAATCAAGATAGGAGCATAGGGACAACAACCATAGCATTTTACCGAAAGATAAAAATGGAAATCAGTATATAGAAAATATATCTTAGAATCACAGAAAGTAACAAGAAAGAAAAACACATTTATATACACACACATATATATATATATATATATATATATATATATATATATACATATACATATACATATACATATATATACATATATATATACATATATATATACATATATATATATACATATACATATACATATACATATACATACACATACATACATATATATATATATATATATATATATATATATATATATATATATATATATATATATATATATACATACAAACAAAAAAGACAGGACTTACAGAAAAGCTCATTCGTTGCTACACATTAACCGATAATTTCCACCGCAATTATGTCATTACTATTTAGCCAGTTCTGATTTATTTTCCTAAAGGTGAAGTAGATTTAGGATAATACAACTGTAAAATAAAAAAAATAAAAAATAATATTAATACTCCAAGCTGTAGAAAGGATAGGAACTTGTGCTGATAGTATATGTACATTAAATCTGTGATATCACCTGTGGTAAAATGTTATAAACTTAACACTGACACAATAAACTAATGTTTGGTATATGGGGGTTTGTTGAATATCTATTGTGTAACACTATGGAATGTTAGTTATTTATTATTATTTTTATTTATTTGTGTTTAATTTTGGTGGGAAGATGAGTTCTGAAGTGAAGTGCAATTTTGCATATATTGAATTTTGTTATGGCTTTTTTTTTCATTTTGTTTTTCATTTGCTTGAAGCATTTTGGTCAAATATTCTGTTTCTAATGATATCTTTGTTAATTCTCTCATGACTATCTGTTATAAATGAAATATAGGGTAATAAAGTGAATGATTAAACACATGATCAATCTCTATGCATGAAAAATGACATATATTAAAAAAAAACTATTGTAAAATATTACTGTACATAGCAACTTGCTTTGTTATCATAATCAATCCATAATTTATCAACCCACTACATAACACATACGAA
>NW_028234431.1:2543903-2546403 GCF_977035675.1 Penaeus japonicus
TTTGGGGGCTGATGGAGGGGGAGGGGGGAGGGAGAGGAGGAGGATAGGAGGGAGGGAGGGAAGGAGGGAGGGAGGGAGGATAGGAGGAAGGGAGGGAGGGAGGGAGGATAGGAGGGAGGGAGGGAGAGGGGGAGGATAGGAGGGAGGGAGGGAGGGAGTGAAGGGGGGAGGGAAGGAGGCAGGGAGATGTGGTCTATTTGAGAGGGTGTGGATGTTTATGCAATGGGTGGGGGGATGAGGGGGGCGTATCAGTGTACCGTGGGATCGACATTTCATCGATATGATGATGATAATAATCATCACTGTTATTATCATTACTATCATAACTATTATCATTATGACTATCATTATAATTATAGCTATTTTTTATTATCGTCATTATTGGTATCATTATCCATACTACTATTACTATTATTATCATCCTTATTACTATCAATACTATTATTATTACAGATACACCAATCGAGTAATAGGAACGAAATGATAACACGAACATAAAATACAAAAAGAAAAAGATAAACACGAGAACAGGAACAAGAACAGAGGAGGAGGAGAAGAGAAACGGGAGAGCGAATTACAATAATCAAATGCAAAGAGCAATAAACAAGCGAAAGCAAAGACAGATGAAGAAGAAGAAGAATGAAATGATAAGAAGAAAAATAAATGATGAGTGAGTGAGCTGGCAAAGTGAGATGAACAATGAGAGACATGACTAAAAGGGTGAACATGAATAGGAGAAAGAGAGAGAGAGAGAGAGAGAGAGAGAGAGAGAGAGAGAGAGAGAGAGGGAGAGAGAGAGAGAGAGAGAGAGAGAGAGAGAGAGAGAGAGAGAGAGAGAGAGAGAGAGAGAGAGAGAGAGAGAGAGAAAGAGAAAGATAGAGAGAGAGAAATAGAGGGAGAAAGAGAGAGAGAGAAAAAAAAGAAAGAAAGAGAGAATCAGAGAGAGAGAAAAAGAGAAAGAAAGAGAGAATCAGAAAGAGAGAAAAAGAGAAAGAGAGAGAGAGAGAGAGAGAGAGAGAGAGAGAGAGAGAGAGAGAGCGAGAGAGAGAGAGAGAGAGAGAGAAAGAAAAAGAAAGAAAGAGAGAATCAGAGAGAAAGAAAAGAGAGAGAGAGAGAGAGAGAGAGACAACAGAGGCGGAACAAGGAGAGGCCAGGCGAGGGGAGAGAGGGCGGCGGGTGGGCGGGTGGGCGGTGAGCCCGTAATGACGACGGCAGGATCAGTACCTGGGCGAGAGTTCAGTGGCCGCAAGGACTCTGTTGCAGAGGTCTGTTGCAGCTCATGGCTTTGTTGTTGATGTTGCTGTCATTATTGTTGTTATTGTTATTGTTTCATTATCATGCTTATTGATATCATTATGATGAGGATGAGCATTATTATTACTATTATTATCGTTCTTCTTGTTATTGTCTTTATGATTGTTGTTGTAATTATCATTATTTTCATTCTTTATATTATCACCATTGTTGATATGATTATATCATCATTATCATTAATATAATCATCATCATTATTGTTTGTGTAATCATCATTATCATTTTCTATACCATTATCATAATTAGTTGTTTCATAATTATCATTATCATTTTAACAATTATCATTGTAAAATACTAATGACTAATTCTATTGATTACTATCATCACTATCAACATTGTTATTATCATTGTCACCACTATTATCATTCTCATTATAACCATGACAACCATAATTAATCTTCCTATCATCAGTACTATCACATTCACTATAACAACAGATAGAGAAACACAACGTAACGAAACAGACAGAATAAAAACACACACAGAAACAAACACACACACACACATAGAAACACACACAGAAACACACACACAGAAACACACACACAGACAGAAACACACACACACACACAGAAACACACAGAGAACCCCCCCCCCCCCACACACACAGAAACACACACACACACACACCCCTCCCCCCCCCCCCACATACACACAAGCCCTCCCATTCACAAGCACACTTGATGAGGGCGAGTCCCCCGAACGAGAAAAGAGCAACATGGATTTCAAACTTCCTTCCTCTCGCCGCCACATTCCGAGGAAACGCAGAGCCGAAGTCCACATGAATGAAATTGGACGCCCTTGTCTGTGTTATGTGGACAGGTTTCTCAGGCGAGGCAAGGAACGTGCTCTGGAGTGGGTGTGACCTTGGAGGCAGCTCAGGATGCAAATGAGAAATGAATTTGTTTCATTTTTTTTTTCTTTCTCTTTTTTTACAGGTTTTTTTTTTTTTTTTTTTTTTTTTTTTTTTTTTTTTTTTTTTTTTTTTTAGGTTTTGTTTTCTTTTTCGTCTGGTGAGAGGGGGTACTTCGGTAGTTTTTCTGGTCTTTGTATTTTTTTTATCAATTGTTTTTCTTTGTCTTTATCTTTTTTATTTTCTCTGTCTGTTTGTCTGGTCTGTCTATCTGTAAGTCTGTCTCTCTCTTTCTTTCTCTCTCTCTGCCTCTGTCTCTCTCTTTCTTTCTCT
>NW_028234431.1:2548047-2557582 GCF_977035675.1 Penaeus japonicus
CGAACATATAAACAATGATTTTTTTTACTTTTTAATGATGGGATTATTTTTATCAATATTCCTGTAGAGGTTATTGATTTGCGTTTCGAAATGTGCCACGAGTGCTTGTCTCCTGAGCTTCATTGCTGCCGTAACGAGTCCCGATTCGGGTGTCCAGGGCTCGGGGCTGAGGTACAGACCCAAAGGAAGTTCCCTAAGACCAAATTCATGGTCTCTACCAAAGTCCAGTAGTTCTTGGAACAAGGCACTCACGATGGAGGGATTTATGCACAGGTCTTCGAAGCTAATGTCGTTTGGCAGATCGAATTTCTTGGCCAGCTTCCTAAGGTAGTTCTCGTTAGGCACAGCGATGCAGATGCAGCCGGTCTTGCCAGGCTTTGCGTATGCAAAGATGTTTTCAATTCCAGGATGCGCCTTTAGCTTGGTCTCAATGTTGCCCAGGGAGATGTACTCGCCGTTAATCAGCTTCACCAGGTCCTTCTTGCGGTCGATGATGCGGATGACCCCCTTGTCGGTGATCTCTGCGATGTCGCCAGTGATGAACCACCAGAGGCCGTCTTCCTCGATGAACGATTCGGCAGTCTTCTCGGGCATGTTGAAGTAGCCCTAGGAGACGCAATCGCCTGCCACGAGGACCTCGCCTCGAGGGTAGGGCTTGTCAGTGGTGAAGTAGCCTCCCTCTTCCCAGTCAATTAGCCGTAAGTAGACGCCGAAGTTAGGGCCACCGCACAACCCCGTACGCCTGTCGTAGGGGCTGGTGCCCGTCACGCAGGCAGTCGTCTCAGTGGCGCCATAGCCAATCTGCACTTAACAGCCGAAAATTGTTCTGAAAAGGATTTGCGTATCGGTAGACAGCAGTGCTCCACCGCAAACAACCAGGCGCAGGCTACCGCCCAGTTGCTCCTAGGCGTATTTGAACACCAGCGCGCTCAGCATGTTATTGACGAATCTCGGCGTAGTTTCACGCCTCCCGATTGACAGAGCAGCTTGGAAGATCTTCTGTTTGAAGAATCCCCGCTCAATTGAAGCCTGATTGACGCTTGTGATAATTCGATTAAGAACAAGAGGCACGGCATTCATGTACGTAGGCATGGCTACCTGAGCATCACCGAGCGTGCCCTCCTTAATCATCGGGCTTTTACCGGTCATGGTTTTCATCGATCCGAAATAAATGGCCACGCCCATGGCTAGGAGGCCGAACTCAGTAGTAAATTCGTACACGTGAGCGACTGGAAGAAAGGCAAGGTAGCGATCACCGAGGCCGAAACTAACCTTCATACAGAACGACATGACGGAATACACGATATTATGGTGAGAAAGCAGCACGCCCTTCGGACGGCCACTCGAACCACTGGTGTACATGATCACGGCTAGATCTTCGGTTTTCGGCTTCTTCAATGAACCCCTGCAAGTCTCCCCAATCCTTAGGACGTGCTGGAATGGTGTTACGTGAAGGTACTTGAATTCATCAGGGACTGTGCCGGCGCCCTCAAGCTGATCTTCCATCACAACTAACTGCTTGATGTTAGGCAACTCAGGCAGAACCTTCCAAACGCGGGGGAGAAGCTCGTACGACGTGATAAGCAAGTTCACCCCAACTTCCTGCAAAGAAGTAACAATGTTGCTGTTGGAAAGAGTTGTGTACACGGTCACAACTACCAGACCTTGGTAGAAACATCCCAGGGCCGCAATAATCCAATCGGCCCGAGTTTCCGCGAAGAAAGCAACTTTGTCGTGTTTGCCTCTTCTGATCGCGTTGAGACCGCGGCTGAATTTAACGACCATCTCCTGCGTCTCACGGTACGTGAGGAACGAGTATCCACCGAGAGTGAGTTTCTCTGTCAATTTGCCGTTCTCTTCAATGACCGTTCGCTCCAGGAGCTCCCGCGTCCCGAGGCATTCGGCAGAGCCGTACTTTTCAGCAGATAACTCGAGTATGCTCGGAATTGTCATGGCGGTGTTAGCTTCTAAAGCCGCAAGGAAGTCAATGGCGGGCTGGTTCCCTGGTCTGGGCATAACCCAGTGACCTTGCTCGTTGAGAACACCCATGACTGAGCCGGACAACGGCAGCGAACTTGGCTTAGTATCCCGGAGTTCCTGAGAAGTAGTCTGACGCAAAGTATTACTTTGTTACGCCGACAGCGTACGCGACTTACTAACCTGGACGTCCTGAGGAGAAGCCCTGCGCAAAGCAAAGACTCCTTAAAATCCAAAGCGCCAAAGAAGGTACAGGATCAGGGAGACAGTCACCAGGGAAAGTGACATTCCCAATGAGTAGTACGGTTCCTCGATGATACGTTTAGCCAACAGGATGAAACAGTTACATGGATGAGGATTCTCCTCAAATGTCTATGTGACTGTGACTAAAAAATCGAGATAAATGTTTATCAAACAATTAAGAACAAACATTTCTAAGTTGTAAAATACTATAAAATTAATATCTTAGATACGGGACCTGTTTGTGGGTGTGGGGTGGGGGAACGGGAACTGGGGGTGGGGGATCGGGTGGGGGTGGGGGAACGGGAACTGGGGGTGGGGGTGGGGGATCGGGTGGGGGTGGGGGAACGGGAACTGGGGGTGGGGGATCGGGTGGGGGTGGGGGAACGGGAACTGGGGGTGGGGGATCGGGTGGGGGTGGGGGAACGGGAACTGGGGGTGGGGGTGGGGGTGGGGGAGCGGGTGGGGGTGGGGGGACGGGAACTTGGGGATAGGGGGGGGGGATCCGGGTGGGGGTGGGGGTGGGGGAAACGGGGAAACTGGGGGTGGGGATCGGGGTGGGGAAAACGGGTGGAGGGACCTGGGGGAACTGGGGGTGAGGGGTGGGGGGAACGGGGTGGTGGGAACGAAACTGGGGGTGGGGGTGGGGGTGGGGGATCGGGAGAGGTTGGTGGGGGTGGAGAACGGGAAACAGGGGTGGGGGATCGGGGTGGGGGTGGGGGAAAGGAAAACTGTGGTGGGGTGGGAAAACGGGAACCGTATGGTGGGTTGGGGGTGGGGTGGGGATCGGTGGGGGGTGGGTGGGGAATCGGTGTGGGGGGGAGGATTCTTCACCGTGGCAGTGGAAGCGAGAACAAAATTCATGCAATGAATGTGTGTGTGGTCTACGTGTGGTGTGTGCGTTGTGTGTGTGGTGTGTTTGTGGTGTGTGTGCGTTGTGTGTGTGCGTTGTGTGTGTGCGTTGTGTGTGTGCATTGTGTGTGTGGTGTGAGTGTAGGTATTTCTGCGTGTATTTTTTGGCTATTTTCCGTATCCAATTTTTAATATAATATATATTACTTGATTTATCTGATTGATAGATGCGTGACTCGCGGTTACTTGTGTGTGTGTTTTTGCGTGTGTGTGCTTGTATGTATGTGCATGTGTGTGTGTGTGTGTGTGCCTGTACGTGTGTGTGTGTTTGTGTGTGTGTTTGTGCTTGTGTATATAAAGTGTGATGTCGGGATCTGTTGTGTGATTTTGTATGGCTTGTTGTCCCTATATGTGTATGTATGTATTCATGCGTCTTGGGTATAGTTGCCAGTGTTCCCACTTATACATGTATTTGTTTGTGTGTTTGTCAGTGTATTTGTGTGTGCTTGTTTGGGTGTGTGCAGGTATGTATGTATATATGTGTGTGCGTGTGTGTGCATGTGTATGTGTGTATGCTTATGTGTGTGTGTATGGTGTGTGTGTTTGCTTGTGTGTGTATCTGAGCTTGTGTGCGTGTGTGCATGTGTGTGTGCTTGTATATGTGTGTATGCTTATGTGTGTGTGTATGGTGTGTGTGTGTGCTTGTGTGTGTATCTGAGCTTGTGTGTGTGTGTGTGGATGTGTGTGTGCTTGTGTGTGTGTACATGTATATGTGTGTATGCTTATGTGTGTGTATACATGTATATGTGTGTATGCTTATGTGTGTGTGTATGGTGTGTGTGTGTGCTTGTCTGTGTATCTGAGCTTGTGTGTGTGTGTGCATGTGTGTGTACTTGTGTGTGTGTGTGTGCATTTGTGTGTGCATGTGTGTGTGTGCTTGTGTGTGTGTGCTTGTCATCGTGCGGTGGCTTGGTTGGAGGAAAACCAAGAGTGATCCCGGACATAGAATTATCCTATCTCCCGAATTCACACCTCTTTAATCCTAGATTTATAGAGAATATAGAGAAAATCATATATTTATTGATTAGCTGACAAATACAAACATGGAGGTCTAAGAAAAGATATACGCTACTACTACTAATACTGTGTGTGTGTGCTTGTGTGTGTGTGTATTTGTGTGTGTGTGTGTGTGTGTGCTTGTGTGTGTGTGCTTGTGTGTATGTGTACTTGTGTGTGTGTGTGCTTGTGTGTATGTGTGTACTTGTATGTGTGTGTATGTGTGTTTGTGTGCTTGTGTGTGTGTGTACTTGTGTGTGTGTGTGTGCTTGTGTGTGTGTGCTTGTCTGTGTGTGTGTGTACTTGTGTGTGTGTGTACTTGTGTGTGTGTGTGTGCTTGTGTGTGTATGTGTGCTTGTGTGTGTGTGCTTGTGTGTATGTGTACTTATGTGTATGTGTGTGCTTGTGTGTGTGTGCTTATCTGTGTGTGTGTGTTTGTCTGTGTGTGTGCTTTTGTGTGTGTCTGCTTGTGTGTGTATACTTGTGTGTGTGCTTGTGTGTGTGTGTGTGCTTGTGTGTGTATGTGTACTTGTGTGTGTATGTGTGCTTGTGTGTGTGTGCTTGTCTGTGTGTGTGTTTGTGCTTGTGTGTGTGTGTACTTGTGCGTGTATGTGTGCTTGTGTATGTGTGCTTATGTGTGTGTGTGTGCTTGTGTGTGTGTGTGTTTGTGTGTGTGTGTACTTGTGTGTGTATGTGTGCTTGTGTGTGTGCTTGTGTGTATGGACTTGCGTTTGTGTGCTTATGTATGTGTGTGCTTGTGTGTTTGTGCTTGTGTGTGTGTTTGTGCGTGTGTGCCTGTGTGTGTGTGAATGTGTGTGTGCTTATGTGTGTGCCTTTGCGTGTGTGTATTTGGGTGTGTGTGTGTGCGTGCTTGTGTGTGTGTGCTTGTGTGTGTGCATGTGTGCTTGAGTGTGTGTTTGTGTGCGTATGCCCGTGTGTGTGTGCTTGTGTGTGTATGCTTGTGTGCGCTTGTATGTGAGTTCATGTGTGTTCATGTGTGTGCCTGTGCGTTTGTGTGTGTGTGTGCTTGTGTGTGTGCATGTGTGTGTGCGTGTTTGTGTGTGTGTTTGTGTATGTGCTTGTGTGTGCATGTGTGCTTGTGTGTGTGTTTGTGTGTGTATGCTTGTGTTGTGTTTATGATTGTGTGTGTGTGTGTTTGTGTGTGTGTTTGTGCGTGTGTGTGCTTGTATGTGTGTGTATGTGTGGTGGGAGTGTGTGTGCCTGTGCGTGTGTGTGTGCTTGTGTGTATGTGCTTGTGTGTGTGTGCTTGTGTGTGTGTGCTTGTGTGTATGTGCTTGTGTGTGTGTGCTTGTGTGTATGTGCTTGTGTGTGTGTGCTTGTGTGTGTGTGCTTGTGTGTGTGTGCTTGTGTGTGTGCTTGTGTGTGTGCTTGTGTGTGTGCTTGTGTGTGTGCATGTGTGTGTGCTTGTGTGTGTGTGTGCTTGTGTGTGTGTTTTCTGTGTGTGTGCTTGTGTGTGTTTATGTGTGTGTGCTTGTGTGTGTTTGTGTGTGTGTATACTAGTGTGTGTGTATGTGTGAGTGTGTGTGTGTTTGTGCGTGTGTGTGTGCTTGTGTGTGTGTGTGCTTGTGTGTGTGTGTGTGGTTGTGTGTGTGTGCTTGTGTGTGTGTGCATGTATGCGTGTGTGTATGCTTGTGTGTGGGTGTGCTTATGCGTGTGTATGTGCTTGTGTGTGCGTGCTTGTGTTTGTATGTGTGCTTGTGTGTGTATGTGTGCATGTGTTTGTATGTGTGCTTGTGTGTGTATGTGTGCATGTGTTTGTATGTGTGCTTGTGTGTGTATGTGTGCTTGTGTGCCTGTTTCTGTGTGTGTATTTGTGTGTGTGTGCGTGTGCTTGTATGTGTGTGCTTGTATGTACTTGTGTGTGTGCTTGTGTGTGTGTTTTTGCGCGTGTGTGCTTGCATATATGAGCATGTGTGTCTGCCTGTACATGTGTGTGTGTGTGTGTGTGCCTGTATGTGTGTGTGTGTTTGTGCTTGTGTATAAGTGTATGTGGATCTGTGTGTGCATTTAGCTATGTGCTTGTGTGATCTCTATATGTGTATGTATGTATTCATGCGTCTTGGGTATAGTTGCCAGTGTTCCCACTTATACATGTATTTGTTTGTGTGTTTGTCAGTGTATTTGTGTGTGTGCGGGTATTTTTTTTTATATGTATATATATATATATATATATATATATCTATATATATTTTATATATTACATATATATATATATATATATATATATATATATATATATATATATATATATATATATATATATATATATATATATGTATATATACATATATATGTGTGTGTGTGTTTGTGCGTGTGTGTGTGCATGTATGTGTGTGTGTATGCTTCTGTGTGTGTGTGCATGTATGTGTGTGTGTGTGTTTGTGCGTGTATGTGTGTTTGTGTGTGTTTGTGCGTGTGTGTGCTTGTGTGTTTGGGCATGTATGTGTGTGTATGATTCTGTGTGTGTGTGTGCTTGTTTGTGTGTGTGCTTGTGCGTGAGTATATGTTTGTATCTGTGTGCTTGTGTGTGTATGTGTGCTTGTGTGTGTATCTGATCTTGTGTGTGTGTGCGGTTGTGTGTGTGTGCTTGTTTGTGTGTGCTTATATGTGTGTGCTTGTGTTCGTGTGCTTGTGTGTGTGTTTGTGCGTGTTTGTGCTTGTATATGTGTGTATGTGTGTGAGTGTGTGTGCCTGTGCATGTGTGTGCTTGTGCGTGTGCTTTTGTGTTTTTGTGTGTGCATGTGTGTGCTTTTGTGTATATGCGTGTGCTTGTGTGTATGTCTGCTTGTGTGTGTTTGTGTATGTGTGCTTTGTGTGTGTGTGTCAGAACAATCATGAGTTTGGCACCAGCCAACTAAAACAAAAACTAACAAACATGCCTTTGTAAACTAAATAATAAGCACGAGGGGCAAAAAAACCCCCTACATACCCCACCAGGGGACATCCACCCCACCCCGAAATGTAAATGAAGTTAACCAACCTTGAAATAGGTTGAAGAAGAGATCAGGTGTTGGTGTTTTGGCGGTGTGGGTGGGGGGGAGGGAGGGGAGGGCGTTACTATATCAAGGAAGGGGAGAAAAGGCGAGAGAGAGAGAGAGAGAAAAAAAAAGAGAGAGAGAGAGAGAGAGAGAGAGAGAGAGAGAGAGAGAGAGAGAGAGAGAGAGAGAGAGAGAGAGAAAGAGAGAGAGAGAGAGAGAGGAGAGAGAGAGTGGTAGAGAGGAGACAGAGAAGAGAGAGAGAGAGAAAGAGAGTGGAGAGAGGGAGAGAGAGAGCAGAGAGAGAGAGCGGGAGAGAAGAGAGAGAGAGAGAGAGGAGTAGAGAGAGGAGATGGAGAGAGAGAGAGAGAGATTGAGAGGAGCACGAGTGAGACGAGCTCCTCGCGCTCTCTCGAGCAGCTTCGAGAGACGCGCTCCTCTCGAGAGAGAGAGAGCTCTCTATCTCTCTCTCTCTGAAAGGACAAATCGAAACCTAAACAAGCAAGCAAGGAAGCAAACAAACAGACAAACAGAAAGCCCCAAAACATTGTACCCAAATTGAAGAAGAAACAAAAGCAATGATTTGACCTTACCGTCTGTTCATCTGCATTAATCTAATTTCGAAAGCAATTTTGCGCGTATATCGACTTAATTGAACCGCGAACTTTGAAATTCATTTTGACTTTGAAAACCTTTTTTTCGACACATTTTATATCCTTTTTATTTATTCATACTATTTTTTTTTATTATTATTTTCATTTTTTTAATTTTTTATTTATTTATTTATTTTTTTATTTTTTGTCGTGTTCTATTTTTCATATTGTTATTTACCGTTCTTTATTTATGTTGATGATATAATCTTTATATATATGTTTTTTTATGATTAATTTATTTCCTTTTATGTATATTTATCTTTGTGTTGTGTGTTTTTTGTAACTCAATTATTTTGTGGAAAATGATTGTGCCTTTTTTTTTTATTATTATTATTCTCTCTTTTCCATATAATCAAACTCGCAAGATTGTTCAAAAAGTTCATCCTATGTAGTTCAAAAAATGTCAAAGATTCAGATTTTACAAGAATATTGCAATGACTCCTTTGTTGTCATTTTTTTTTTTTTTTTTTAAAGAGAACCTCTTTGATAACGATTGACGTCTGAAATATCAGCCAATTACGATTATTTTCTCGTTGTTCAAAAAAAAAAAAAAAAAAAAAAAAAAAAAAAAAAAAAAAAGTGCAATCGAATTAAATGTTTTAGAATAAGGCGTTTTGAATGAAGATGATAATGGTGATAACAATGGTAATAGTAATAATGATGATAATGATAATAATGGTATCGATAATAACAATAATGAGGATAATAATGATAATGATAATAATGATAATAATAATGATAATAATAATATTGATAATGATAATGATAATGATAATAATAATAATGATAATAATAACATTGATAATAATAATGATAATGATAATAATAATGATAATAATAATAAAGATAATAATAATAATAATAATAATACTGATAATAATGATAATGATAATAATAATAATAATAATAATAATAGTGATAATAATAATAATAATAATTAATAATGATAATAATGATAATAATAATAATGATAATAATAATGATAATAATAATAATAACAATAACACCGACTAATAATAACAATAATAATGAAAGTAATAGTAATAAAGCTAACGATGATAATGATAATAATAATGATAAAAAGTATATTCAAGAATTGAGAACAACAACAACAATAATAATAATGATAAAGAAAGAAAGAAAGAAAGAAAGAAAGAAAGAAAGAAAAAAAAAAATACAGCCACGTCATACCATGAAATCCACTCATGACACCCCCCCCCCCTCCTCCCCGCTGACCCTCCTCCCTCGATAAGGGGGGAGAATAGGGGGGGGGGTAGTGGGGGGAGGATGGGGCCGGGAGGAAAAGCAAAAGGAAAAGGAAAGAGGGAAGAGGGGAGGGAGGGGGAGAATGGATGGGGAAGAGATAAGAAAAAGAAGTTAAGGGGGGGGTGGGGGTGGGGGAGGCGTTAAAGAAAGAAGGAAGAAAAAGAAGGGAAAATAAGTAGAAAAAATGGAGAAGGAAGGGAAAGGAGAGAGAGAGAGAGAGAGAGAGAGAGAGAGAGAGAGAGAGAGAGAGAGAGAGAGAGAGAGAGAGAGAGAGAGAGAGAGAGAGAAGAGAAATAGCCAAATAGATGGAAGAGAAAAAGAGAAAGAAAATAGAAAAAAAAAATCATGGAAGAAGAGAAAGAGAAACAAATGGAAAGGGAGAAAAAAGTGGAAGAGGATAAAAGTGGAGGATGAGAAAAAGTGAATCAGGTAGAAGAGAAAGTGGAAGCTGATAAAGAAGGTGGAGAAAGCCGAAATAAGTGGAGACAGAGAGAG
>NW_028234431.1:2570182-2572682 GCF_977035675.1 Penaeus japonicus
AAGGGCCTCTGAACCCCTCCCTTCCCCCTCCTCTCCCCTCCCTTCCTCCCTCAAAGAATCCCCTACTTTTTGGTCTCGTTTTACCCCTCCCCCCCACTCCTCCCCATACCCCCTCTTCTCCCCCCTTCCCCCCCATACACCCCCTCCCCCACTGCATAAGGTTTTGGCACAAGTTCTGCAACACAGAAAGGATGGCGTGCATTTTTTTTTTTTTTTAATGGAGAACATTTGTTTATGGGATGTTGTTTGTCGATATTTGTTTTCTTTTGTTTTATCTTTTTTAGATTTTTGGTTATTTTCTTGTTCTTTATTCACTTTATTTTCTTCTAATCTTATGCTATGCCTTTTTTTTTATTCTTTCATTCATTAATTTTCTTATTTTGGATAATATTTACATTTTTAAGAACCATACTAACTATTCCGTTCACTAATTTCATGGTATTAATTACTGCTAATCATTACCTTAATTGCAAAAAGAAACATAGTCGGAAACCAAGCAACCCGAACGCACCATAAGGAGAGCCAACTCGAGTGAAAAAAAACAGATGAAAACGCGCGAAAAAACCATAAAGTTTCGTTCTCCTGAGACTCAGACCATATACTAAGCTGTTGCCAGATGTACGAGACTTCAGGTGGATTTTTAACCTGCTTTCTTACGCCTCTTTTGTTCTGTTTATCTCGTTTGTTTTTTGGGGGAAAGGAAGGGAAGGAGGAAAGGGAATGCAAGCATAAATACACACACACACACACGCACGGACGCACGCATGCACAGGCACAGATACAGACACAGACAGAGACAGAGACACAAACACACAAACACACACACACACACACACACACACACACACACACACACACACACACACACACACACACACACACACACACACACACACACACACACACACACACGTACACGCACACAAACATAAAGAAAGAGAGAGAGAGAGAGAGATTTTTTTCAACTAGAAAATTAGTTTAAATTTTGTTCACCTTATTTACCTTTTCTTATTTACACAAATCCCTAAAAGAAAAAAGAAGAAGAAAAAATCCGCCTTCAAGATATGAGGTGACAGGACCTCCTTCTCTCCTTCTCCTTCCTTTCCCTTTCTCTCTGTCCTCACCTTCCCTTGCCTCCCTTGTGTAGTCTTTACCCCTCTTGTTGTGCTTTCCCCTTCCCCTTATATTTTACTTTCTTTTCTCTCTCCCCTTTCTCTTCCCTTTCCCATCCTATCTCTCTTCCCCTTCCTCTCCCCCTCCCCTCCTTCTTCTCCTTCCCCTTCCCCTCCTTCTTCCCCCTCTTATATTTCTCTTTCCTCCTCCCCTTCCCCTTTCCTTATTCTTCCCTCTAACCCCATCCACTTCCCTTCACACTCCCCCCCCCTTTCATCGAGGGAGCAATAATCGCCCAAGTCCGTCGTTTGGGGAGAGAGAGAGAGAGAGAGAGAGAGAGAGAGAGAGAGAGAGAGAGAGAGAGAGAGAGAGAAAGAAAGAAAAGAGAGAGAGAGAGAGAGAGAGAGAGAGAGAGAGAGAGAGAGAGAGAGAGAAAAGAAAGAGAGAGAGAGAGAGAGAGAGAGAGAGAGAGAGAGAGAGAGAGAGAGAAAGAGAGAGAGAGAGAGAGAGAGAGAGAGAGAGAGAGAAAGAAAGAAAAAAAAGAGAGAGAGAGAGAGAGAGAGAGAGATAGGCGAGGGAAGGAGGAGAGGGGAGATATGAAAGGGGAAGGGGGAAAGGGGAAAGAGGGAGGTTTTAGGAGCGAGAAGGGAACGGAGAAGGGGGAAAGGGGAAGGGGGATGATAGGAGGGAGAGGGGAACAGGGAAGGGGGGGGGGCAGGATAGAAGGGTAAAGGGAAAGGGACGAGGGGGAAGGTAGACGGGAGAGGGGAGGGAGAGGGGGGGTTGAAGGGACTTTCCACCGCTCTGCAATATGCAACTTATGCCATGAATTATTCAGGTGATCTTGGCTGTCGCACGCAGCGAAGATGTTGCTGTTTCAACGTCACATTGCATTTTAAAGTGTGCAACATACATCGGTTGTGTGTGTGTGTGTATGTGTATGTGTATATTTGTGTGTGTGTGTATGTGTGTGTATGTCTGTGTATTTGTGTGTGTGTGTGTGTGCAATTATGTGTGTGTGTATGTTTCTGTGTGTATAATTTTGTGTTCATATGGACGTTTTCATGTATACTTATATGTATCCATGTGTGTACATAAGTATATACATAAACGTGTATATCACGAAATATATACGCATAATCTCTGCATGTCCTCACACCACTACACCAGTGTTACCATACCCGCGAGTTATCCCTCGCATGACGTTCATTATTAAAGCCAGAGTTTTAGGAATGAAAAATGGCAGCCATATTGTCGGCTCTCTCGATATATTTTCTTCCAAATAACACACTTTCTTCCGTTGATTGCTAGGTTAACTGAAAGATATTTCTTTTGAATTGACTGCGAGCTTTTGATTTTCGAAAATGTGTTTGATCTTAGCTGTGTT
>NW_028234431.1:2580182-2583583 GCF_977035675.1 Penaeus japonicus
CAAGGAAAAGGAAGCAGGGAAGAGGCGAGGCTCGGAGGAACCATAGAGTAGGCCAGACATTGCAGAACCAGTAGACAAGAAAGAGGGGCTAAGCAGGTCATAACAAGAAAAGGAGACAGAAGGAAGGGAAGAGAAGGGTAGGGTAAGGCAGGGGAAGAGGAAAGGGGAGACAGGGATAGGCAAATCATAAAGGACACGAGGGAAAGCGAGAGGATAGAGGAATAGGAAGGAAGGATAGGTAAGGGTAAGTATCCGGAAAGGATAGAAGGCAACTGAAGGGTAAATGTAATGATGATGAAAGTAAAGTGAATTAAAAAAATATAATGAAGAAAAAACGTACTAGTGTTTTGGAGAAAAGGTTAGTGAAGATTGTATAATTATAACGACATAACTTCTGAAAATGTATATTGAAAATATTTGTTGGTATCTGGTTTTCTAGAATAGTTGTAAGAAGATTAATCAACATGAGGTTTATATAATGTCTCTATTCCTTATGATAAAAAACAACAACAAAAAAAAACATCAGAAGCATCACTGTCAAAACTCATCATTCTTGTCAATTAGAAAGCAACACCACCATCACATCACACCACATCATATTCCCTCCCCCCTCATACTCACACATACCCCCTACCACATATCCACACCCACCCTTCCTACACTCCCACTCCCCATCCCACATCCCCCCCTCACCCTCACCCCCCCAAAAAAAAAACACCCCCCACACCCACCCTTCCCACACTCCCACTCCCACATCCCCCCCTCACCCCCATCCCCCAACTCACCCCACCCCCCAACAACCCTTTCCCTCCCCCCCAACCCCACACCCACACTCCCCCCCATCCCCCCAACAATTCCCCTCCCCCTCACCCCCCCACCCACCCAAAAAACACCCCCCAACCCCCCAACAACCCTTCCCATCCCACTCCAACATATCTAACCACCCCGACCTCTCCCCTCTTCTCTCCCAAACAGCTCGAGAAAGTGCGAGTGGAGAGAGAGAGCGAGGACAGACTAGACTCCCAGGCCCAGCGTTACGAGGAGAGACTCACCGAATTGCACTCAGTGATTGCAGAGCTCTCGCGCAAGATCGACCAACAGCGCATCAACGTCATAGCCGAGGAGGAGGCGGCGGTTCCCGAAGAGTACTCGCAGTCGGAACTCTCGCACGACCAGCACGATGCGACCGGTAGGTGTTGGGGTGTTGGGGTGTTAGGTGTTGGGTGTTGGGGGTGGGTGGGGATTGGTGTTGGGGGTGGGGATTGGGGTGGGGATGGGGTGGTGTTGGGAGTAGGGGGCAGGAGGGATGGGGTGGGGGTGGGGTGTGGGGGTAGGGGTAAGGGTGGGGGTTGGGGGTAGGGGTGTGGGTGTGGGTGTAAGGGTAGGGGTAGGGGTAAGGGTAGGGGTAGGGGGTTGGGGGTGGGGGTGGGTGTGGGTGTAAGGGTAGGGGTAGGGGTAAGGGTAGGGGTAGGGGGTTGGGGGTGGGGGTGGGGGTGGGGTGTGGGGAAAGGGAAGGGGATGGGGTAGGGGTGGGGGTGGGGGTAAGGGTAGGGGTTGGTTGATGGGGATGGGGTTTAGGGGTAAGGGTAGGGATAGGGGGTGGTGTTGGGGGTAGGGATGGGGGTAGGAGTGGGGGTGGGTGTAGGGGTAAGGGTGGGGGTAGGGGTGTTGGGGGTGAGGGTTAGGGTAGGAGTGGGGGTGGGGGTAGGTGTGGGGTGGAGGGTAGGGGTGGGTGTTGGGGTTAGGGTAAGGGGTAGGGGTAGGGTGGGTGTGGGGGATGAGGGTGGGGGTAGGGGTAGGGGATGGGGGTGGGGATGAGGGTATGGGTAGGGGTGGGGATGGGGTAGGGGGATGGGGGTATAGGGGGATGGTGTTTTCGATGGTAGTGTTTTTTTTCCTTCTTTTTTCTTTTAGAATCTGTTTAGGGAAGGTAATGCTTCTTACTCGCGGATGTAGATGTTACGATATTTATTTTTGTTTCTGTGGCAGGAATTTGCCTCTTTATCCTTGGCTGAATAGATAATGTGAATACTATATGTATATATATGCACATATTCATACACACACACACACACATACACACACACACACACACACACACGCCGGCACAATATCGCGTATATATAGCACAGAGAATATATATTATATATATATATATATATGTATACATATATATATATATTATATATATATATATAGGGAGAATATATAAGGCAATGAAATTATATATATATATATGTATTACATATATATATATGTGTATAGAGTGTATATATATATATATATATATATTATATATATATATAAGAGATATATTATATATGCGTGATATATATACATATACATATATATTAGCGAGATATATATATATATTATATATATATATATATATATATATATATATATATATATATGTATATATATATATATATACATATATATATATATGGGCGTGTATATATTTAAAAATATTTATATATACATACATTTATATATATATATATATATATATATATATATATATATATATTATTATATATTATATATTATATATATCATACTGGCGAGTATATATATATATATATATTTATATATATATTATATATATATATATTATATATACATATATATAAATATAAATATATATATATATATATATATATATATATATATATATATATACATATACATATTATGTACAAACATTTCTCTCCCCCAAATTCCCTGTTTACACTCCCTTCTGAGTACATAATTTCCCCAAAAGGAAACCCGGGCAGCCGAACTTAATCCCCCGCAGAAGAACCCTCCGTTTTTAGACTCCGGAAGAGGTCTGTCTCCTAAAAGCTCTTCAGTCCCCAAAATAGCCCCGTCGTAGAAGGGGTCCTTAGCCCATAGGCGTAGATGGTAGGCCACAGCTCACTCCCACTCCCACTCCCACACCCACTCCCACTCCCGCTCTTGCGTCACAAATTAGCGTCAACGTCACAGACAGATGCGGCTGCGGGTCACCAGATGCTGGTCGGCTTTTTCTTTCTTTTTTTTTCTTTTTCTTTTTGACTTGTTGGAGCTTTTGTTCAGCGGGGGAAACGCTCGAGAGGTGTTCTGGGATTAACACATACGCGTACTACAGATACAGACTCGCACGCACGCACGTACAGTCGTACACACACACACACACACACACACACACACACACACACACACACACACACACACACACACACACACACACACACACACACACACACACGCGCGCGCGCACATACACACTCTCTCTCTCTTTCACACACATACACATACACACACACTCACACACACACACACGCACAAACGACCACTAACACACACAACACCCCCTCCCACAAACACGACCCCCCCCCCCCCCCACACACACAACACAC
>NW_028234431.1:2583683-2593683 GCF_977035675.1 Penaeus japonicus
GTGTCCCGTTGGTGCTTTGGCAATATCATTAAATTAAAGGTAATTCAATTGCGGGAATATATTTTTATAATGGAATAGTCGGCTGATCATCGCGTGCATAACTCTACGGAATTGTTTCATATCATTTCACTACACGAAATTTGCTAAATATCCAGTACATTTGTTACGATAACATGAAAAATAAGAGGAATGGAAAACATTACATGCATATTATAGTCTAATTTGCAGGACACAGAAAATGTATTAGCTTTTCCATTACATGCCATGAGTGGAGGAGAATGTAAACAAAAATATAATTTAGCCACGGCCATAATCTTAAATGTTTGTTGGTACATTTCGAAATAATTCTGATGATAATGAAGATCTTAATATCCAATATCTCATTACAAGGGTAAACACTTTATATTCATTCATACATATAATGCACATTACTTAATTGTTTATTGAGTCATCGTGTTATAAAACATCTGTAATTGAGAGTTACCCTTATTTAAAAGCATAAACCTACCTACATATACCTACACATCTACATACATATTATACACACAAATACAACTACATGCTAACAAGAAATAGCAACTATGCACCAATAACCCTACGTATCCTACACCCATACATTACTCACATATATTTTCTAAGAATAAAATCACTGAAAATAATAGCAATGAGAACAATAACTTTCGACAAAATGTATACAACACGCATATACATTCCATCCTTAGGTACAATACAGCAATATCAACAACTACAACAACTACAACAAAAAAGACAACTACAACAACATAGAGGACGACGACACAACAAAAACAACAAAAACAACAACACAGCAAAGACAAGGACGCCAACAACAAACGACAACAAAAACGACAACAAAAACAACAACAAAAACAAAACAAAAAACAAAAACACTACGCCCGGGAAAATCGAATATTATGTCCTTGTTTCCCGGTCGCCGAGAATAACAGGAACACTTTGTACGTCGGCCTTTGAGTTCGTAATTAGTCAGCACATACTCCGCATCATTGTCTGCCTGATGCTTCTCTTATGATGATGAGCGAGGAGGCAGAGTCATGAGGGGAGGGGGGGTTGGGGGGGTGGGGTGGGGGTGGGTGTGGGGGTTGGGGGAGTAAGAGGGGAGGTGGGGGTGGGAGTGGGGGTGGAGGTGGGGGGAGTAAGAAGGGAGAGCCGTGAAGGGAGGTGGGGGTGGGAGTGGGGGTGGGGGTGGGGGTGGGGGGAGTAAGAGGGGAGAGCTGTGAGGGGAGGTGGGGGGTGGGGGGAGTAAGAAAGGACAGTCGTGAGGGGAGGTGGGGAGTGAGGGGGAGGTGGGGGAGTGAGAGGGGAGAACCGTGAGGGGAGGTGGGGGGTGGGAGTGGGGGGAGTAAGAAGGGAGAGCCGTGAGGGGAGGTGGGGAGTGAGAGAGAGGTGGAGGAGTGAGAGGGTAGGGGAACGAGAGGGAAATGAGGGGTTGTGAGAGGGGAGAGAAGGATAAGAGGAGACTGAGGGTGTATGAGGAGCGATGAGGGAAATGAGGGAAGACCAAGACAGTATGAGGGGACATGAGATAACTCAGATGGGATGGGATGAGCGGGGAGATGGTGGGGTGAGGGGAGACCGGAGAAAGGAATGAGAGGGGAGAAGGATGAAGGATGGCAGATGACATAAGAACTAAACGAGATGAAAAGGGACATAAAAGAAAGAAGTTAAAAGTGCAATGACCATTAACAGAAGGAAGGAACAAGAGAATTAGACAAAATTAAATAAAGAGAGGGATAGAAGGTGTGAAGGAAATTAAAAGAATAACAGATAAAGTGGGGAGGAAGAAGAAAAGAAAAACATGGAGAAGTTAAGGAATACCACATAGGAGAAAGGAGATAGAAAGGAAGAAGAAATAGATAAAAAGAGAGAAAGGATAGCGTAAGAAAGGGAACTGAAAGGGGGGAAAAGGGATAAGAAGGAATAAAGCAGAGAGACAGCAAAGGGAGGAAAGAAATGAGGGAGATGGTGTGAGGGAATAAGATAGTGGGGAAGTAATTCTAATGTTATGAGTGAAGGAAGATGATGAGGGAACAGCGAGGGGAGATTCTGACGAGAGATTTTGTGAATAAGATATTTCGCTTCAACTTTGACCTATGATGACCTTTGACCTTTTCTTGATTTTCTTTTTTTCTGAGGGGAGGCAGTAATGTTAATACCGAGAGAAACAAAATGGGCGAGCAACTCAATCTCTTCTTTAGGAGTAAATTGTTCATTGTTCACGTGGTCGTAATGTCTTCTGAACACGCTGTGGGATAATTCGTAAATGAAGGAATTAATTTAGGTGATGTTACTCTCGCCATTATCACCGTGGCTATAATAACGCCCTTTCAGCATCATCATCACAATCATCACAATCATCATCATCGACACCCTTGTCATGATTATTCTCATCACCATCTATATCCTTTTTCTTTATTCACCATCATAGTCATCACCATCATCACAATCACCCTTATCAGCATCATTCTCATCACCATCTATACCATAACCATCATCTTCACCACTATTCCGATACCAAATTTTTTATAAAACCGACAAACAAACAAAAATCACACAAAAAACAACAACTCAAACACACACTCTTGTATTATTTTCTAGTCTTCATCTTCAAAAAGCGATTTGCAAGCAACGGCTCAAAAAACCAGTGCTTGTGTTGTTGTCTCAAAGATTCAGTTCGCAAGCAAGATTCCTTTCCTGCAAAAGCACACGAGTTGAGCCGATTCATACGAGCGTTTCTGTGCCGTCATCGTCACGTGCTCGTAAGTCCTTCGGAACCATAGTTGCTCGAGCACGTCCTCTGCTCTGACGCATCGTTTGGTGTGGTAGGTTCTCTATCTCTCTCTTTCTCTCTCTCTCTCTCTCTCTCTCTCTCTCTCTCTCTCTCTCTCTCTCTCTCTCTTTTCTCTTTCTTTCTCTCTTTTCTCTCTTTTTCTGTCTGTATATCTGTCTGTCTGTCTGGATATCTGTCTATCTGTCTGTCTGTTTTCCTATGTCTGTCTATATATCTAGCTGTTTGTCTGTTTGTGTGTTTGTTTATTTGTTTATGTGCTTGTTTATTTGTTTGTTTGTCTGTATGTTTGCCTACCTCTGCCTCTCTGTCTCTCTCTATCTCTCTCTCTCTCTCTCTCTCTCTCTCTCTCTCTCTCTCTCTCTCTCTCTCTCTCTCTCTATCTATCTATCTCTATCTCTATCTCTATCTCTATCTCTCCCCCTCCCCCTCCCCCTCCCCCACTCCCACTCCCACTCCCACTTCCACTCCCTCTCCCTCTCCCACTCCCTCCCCCTCCCACTCCCTCCCCCTCCCTCTCCCACTCCCTCCCCCTCCCTCTCCCACTCTCCCTCCCCCTCCCACTCCCTTTCCCCCTCCCCCTCCCACTCCCTCTCCCACTCTCCCTCCAAATAGCCCAATAAAGAAATAAACAACGAAGAAACAAAAACAAGGGTGGGGGGGGAATCCTCACCCACTGCACCCCACGTCTAGCACAGCATCACATAAATTCTTAGGCAAATACACGCCACGTAATTCCCAGCATAGCCTCTTACGGTACATAATACAGCATCCATCTGTAATCCCTTGTGTACCGCCTCCTGCACGCTGTTTTCTAATGCCTCTTAGGACATCCCTCTCACGTGCAATTGATTGTTGCATCTTCTCAAAATCAAATGATGAATAGGAAAAATATAAATGCATTGTCAAAAGACTTTGGGGTAAAATGTGTTCAGTCTTCATCCTTTGGTTATGAAAGGTTGACTCAAGTGTGTCAATGGTGAATATAATGGTGTATGGTAAATATAATGGTGAATATAATTGTGAATGGTGAATATAATGGTGAATGGTGAATATAATGGTGATTGGTGAATATAATGGTGAATGGGGAATATAATGGTGAATGGTGAATATAATGGTGAATGGTGAATATAATGGTGAATGGTGAATATAATGGTGAATGGTGAATATAATGGTGAATATAATGGCAAATAGTGAATATGATGGTGAATGGTGAATATAATGGCAAATGGTGAATATGATGGTGAATGGTGAATATAATGGTGAATGGTGAATATAAAGTTGAATGGTGAATATAATGATGGTGATGGATGGTTGTGTGGTTGAGGAAGAGGGTTGAGTGTGAAATAGACACCATTAGAAGGGAGGAAGAAGGAGTAGCAGGAGACAAGAGAAATATGAAAAGGGGGAATAGAAGGTGGGAATAGAATATAGGGATAAATGGTGGGAAGATAATAGAGAGAAAGAAAGAGAAGGAAGGGAAACTCGACACTTTAATATTATCATTACTCCTCCTACTACTACTACTATTGTTACTACTGCTACTACAACAACGACTGCTCATGCTACTGTTGTTACTATTTCTACTACTACTACTATTACTACATCTACTATGACTACTACTATTACTATTACTATCACTAAATCTACTGCGACTATTACTACTGTTGCTACTATTACTTCTACAATAACAATCAGAACAACAACTATTACTACTACAACTACTACTACTATTACTACTACTACAACTACTATTACCACTACAACAACTACTACTATTACTACTACGACTACAACTACTACTACTACTATTACCCCTACTACAACCTCACCTACGACTACTACAACGATTCCGATAACGACCACTGAAATTCCTAGACATTGACATGACACAAAGCCGCTCAGCTGATTGTATACCATGCCTCGCTTCTTTTTTTCTTTCTTTCTTTTTCTGTTTTATTGATTCTAGAAATATTCGAAAAAAAATATTTAATTTGAATGAATGATGGTGATGATGATAATGATAATGATGTCACAACAACAACGATAATTGTTGCAACAGATATAGTGCTAATAATAATAATGATATTGGTGACAGTGATAATGATAATGATAATTATGATTATAATAATAATGATGATAATGATAATTTTAATGATAATAATGATAATAATAATAATGATGATAATGATAATGATTATAACAATAATGATTATAGTAATAATGATAATTGTGGTAATGACTGAAAATCATAAAAATATCATCGTCATCAATATAACAATAACAACAAAATAATAATAATAATAATGATAATAATAATAATAACAATAATAATAATAATAATAACAATAACAACAATAATAATAACAATAACATTATTGATATTATTATCAATAATGATAATAATAACAATAACAATAATAGCAATAATAATGATAATAATAAAAATCCTTAACAAATAAACAGGTTATAAAGATGTTTCCATTCCGCCTCCTTACGTAACACATCAAAGAGCTCTTATAAGGACAAGAATCCTTATGGTAATCAACCTTCCGCATGTCTTAAGGAACAGCCTAACACGTTCATTCATGTGGCGGTGA
Source organism: Penaeus japonicus (assembly GCF_977035675.1). Classification (NCBI taxonomy): domain Eukaryota; kingdom Metazoa; phylum Arthropoda; class Malacostraca; order Decapoda; family Penaeidae; genus Penaeus; species Penaeus japonicus. Next base: position 2,589,108 of record NW_028234431.1, read on the forward strand.
TTTATCAGTGTTTTTCTTCGTTTTTCTTCGTTTTTTTTTCTTTTTTTCTTTTGTGGGTGGGTGGGTGGTGGATGGGGTGTGTGGGTGGAGGGGTGGGGGGGTAGAAGTGATTTATGTTGGGAATTCACCGTAAGGTTTTTTTGTTTTTGTCTCTTTCTCTGAAGTTATTGTATATTTTTTACGTTTTTTTTTTTTCTTTGTTTTCAGTTTTTGATTCTCTTTGTTCTTTAATTCCCTTACAGGTTTTTTTCTCTCATTCTTTCTCTTTCTCTTTCCCTTTCTCTTTGTCTCTCCTTCTCTCTCTCTCTCTCCTTCTTTCTCAAACTTTATCATAGCGAACCTCATTCTACATGAGCTCAACGGGGTTCTAAACCACACAACGTGAAAATAACTCAATGTTGTTGTTTTTTTTTCTAGAACCGTCGAGGCATTGGTTCAGAACCCTATATTTATACCTCTGTGACCTATATTTACAATACCACTCAATTAACAGTAATCACGCTCAGATTAGTATGCTAAGAATAGCCCACCATTTAACCAACCTCCAGAAAGTCCTTGACACACGAAAGAATCTGTAAGACTTTAAAAGGAAATCCAACCCCCCCCTCCTCCCCCCTCCACCCCCATCCCCCTCCGACCCACCCACCCCAGCACATCTCCCTGGACAGACGACCGACCTATAAACAAGACCTCAAAATCATGATAAATAAATACTTATAGACGTGTTAGACGTGAAGAGAGTGATACGTCTTCGGCCTTACGTCTTTGGTATCGAGGTTAGCGTAGTTTAGACGTTAAAACGCCGTTAAAAACGCAGCCTGTAGATGAATTACGTCACGGATAAAGTCTGAGACACGGCGACTTGACGCGGGAATAAACGCGGGAATCGGGAGGTGATTGATGCGGCGGGGGATCGAGCGAAGTATAAGAGGATCGAGACCTGTTCGGATGGAGTGTTGGATCCTTTTTGAGAAGGATCTTAATTCCATTCTGCCGTGCGTTTGTTTCAACTCGGAAAAGATTCGAATACTAATCGTTTAACGGAGATTTAAGGCGGAATTATACATAACCGTGGTCGAACTGAGAGAATATCACGGTTTTTTTTTGTACGTACGATCCATATATTCATGTTAAATCCGATCGAAATTCCCGACTTGTTCCTTTCTCTATCAGCTCGAGCTTACCTATCAGCCCACCGACAAAATTAATGAATAAATAAATAAAACAAAAAGCCGTATAAGCCTATAAATTCACTCCCCCCACCCCCCGCCCCTCCCCCATCCACCCTTCTTGAACGATACGTATTGTTCCGAGATGCATATTTACCACGAGAAGAGATATCCGATCAAAAGCTTATATTAAAATATTCTCAGCCGGAAATAGCTCAGCCGCCCACACCGCCCACACCGCCTACACAGAACCCTAAGCCGATTACCAAAGGCATTTCAAGTATTCGGCCGAAATTTCCATCCTTAACCGCGCTTCTGGGAGAGAGGATTCTAGAATTCACTTTGTTTTCTCTTTGGATTATCTGATTTGATTCTGTTATTAATCGGTTCCATCTTCAACTCTCTTTTTTTTAAATCTAATCCATGTTGTTATTTGCATTTTTTCTTTCTTCTTTTCGTTTTTTTCTAATATTTTCGTCGTTTTTAGGGGGAAATGTAACAGAAGTTACAAAGGTTCAGCTTAGGTTCAGGTTCAGACTGATTATGTCCCGGTGTTGTGTTGCACAGTATCATTATAGCTTTTGCGAATATTGTAAAGTAATATCATGATTATACAGTGCGGCCTGTAAAGTAATCAACGCTGGTTTGTGACCTACTTATTGAGCTGCACTGCACTTCATGGTATGCACCATCACTGTTGGAATGTATGTATATTAATTTAAACTACACTTATCATTTTAATAATATCGCAGGGACATACTTGTACTCGATATTATAACCATTTTAAAAAGGGATCAAACGGTTCAATCATTAACCTTTTAGGAGGAGGAGGAGGAGGAGGAGGAAGAGGAGGAGGAGGAGAAGGATGAAGAGGAAGAGGAGGAGGAGGAGGAGAAGGATGAAGAGGAAGAGGAGGAGAAGAGATGGAATAGGAGAAAGAGATAGAAGGGGATATGGAAGGAGAGGGTGAGGGAGAGAGAGAGAGAGAAAGGGAAAGGGAGGATAAGGGAGAGAGAGGGGGGAGGGGGAGAGAGAGGGAGGCAGGGAGGGGGAGAGAGGGGGAGGCAGGGAGGGAGGGGGGGAGAGGGAGGGAGGGAGAGAGAAGAGAGAGAGAGAGAGAATAGAGATGAGAAAGGGGGCAGAAAAAGAGTAGAAAGAGGCGAGGAAAGCGAAAGAACAAAAGAATGGAAAAAATATACAAATGGGCAAGAGACTCCAAATAAAAAGAAAGAGATCGCCAGAGAGATTAAAAAAAAAATACAAATAACCCTAAAGACTACCCCCCCCCCATCCCCTCTTCCCCCTCACCCCCTTCTACCCCCCCATCCCTCCATCCCACCCCACCAGCAAGAAAAAAAAAAAAAAAAAAAAAAGAACTCACTTAGGCAGATGGATTCTCTCCCACCCATAAATGCCGGAACAAACACGACGGCACACATAACGCCCATACGCCCGTGCTGTTGTCATTCCGGGATGACGAGCGAGCGAGCGCCAGTGCCAGTGGCATTAGTAACAGTGTCCCTTTTTGGGTGCGTTTTCCGTCCGTGTTTAACTTTGTTTTGTGTTGAAGCTCTTGTTTAAAAGGAGGTTTATTTCTTTTATTTATTTATTTTATTTATTTATTTATTTCTTGTTTAGAGGGAGGTTTATGGGGAAAGGGAGTGGTTTAAGGGGTAAGTGGAGGTAGTAGAGACAAACTGAATATGTTGGTAAGTGGATTGGTATTAACGATGAGTAAGGTAATTGATAGGTACGTATATAATGAACTATACATTTCTTCGTAATACATTAAAAAAAAAAACGATATTTTCTTCATAATACATTTTAAAAAATATATATTTTCTTTAGTACACAAAATAAGTAAATAATCAAATCAGATCAATAATTAAGTAAATAATCAAATCATATAAATAAATAAGTAAATAATCAAATCAAATAAATAAATAAGTCAATAATCAAATCAAGTTCAATAATCAAGTAAACAATCAAATAAGATCAATAAACAAGCAAATAACCAAATCCAGATCAATAAATCAGTAAACATCAAATAAATAAAGATCAAATCAAACAACTAAATAAACACAAACAAATCAATAACCAGAATAAGGACAAAAAAAATAAGCCGTCCACTATTATTAGATCGCCAGCCAGCAGGCCAGGCAGGTTTGCGCGATCGCCCCTCAACCTGTAACCGGATTATCTCGGTCCTTCGCGAACTCTCTTCGGCATCTGCTAATTGAGATAATTTTCCTTCAATAGCATGAGTCTGTCTGTCTGTTGAGTTACGTTTCTGATAGAGGAGTCTTGTAATTCTGTATGAGTCTGGATGAGAATGTTTGATTATTTCGTCTGTGATGGTCTTGTTTTGTGTTATTTTGTCCGGAAGAGTTAGTTATTATTCGTATGGATATGTTTTGGTAATTACTTTACTTAGTTTGTAGTATTTGTGTAACTACTATATCTATAAAAAAAAAATGTATATATTGTATTTAATAATTGTCAAGCTTTGCAGCTATTGCGACTATGACAGTTACGTAATAGATATTGTATTGGTAACGGTTTTTCTCTGTAGCATTATATCTGTAACAGTTATTGCGTCTGTAACATTCATGTAATCGTTGTTTCTCTAAGGCGATCAAGTATTCGACTTTATTCATGTAACGGTTATTATGATTGAAACAACTTTATCATGAATCTACTATTGCGTCTGTAGTATTTTTTTTTTTTTTTATGCATCAGTTCCGACCTGTATGTAACAGCTTTGCCATACAGATAGTTATTATTTCTGCAACAAGTACCTAACTCTAGTTTTTCTATGCAGAGTTATTATTTCTGTAACAAGTACCTAACTCTAGTAACTAAGCCATTACGTCCGCAACAGCTTTTCTATGCAGATAGTTATTATGTCTGTAACAAGTATGTCTCTAACTCTTCGGTAATTAAGCCATTATGTCTGTTACAGCCGAGTCCCCATAAACCACCACGCTCTTATTAGGGAGATGGGGAACACGGAGAGAAAATGGGGGGGGAGGGGGGGCGGGGGTGACACAAACGTCATTGGCTAGGGAATGTTTTTTTTTTTGTTTTTTTTGAGGGGGGAGGGAGAGAAAGGGGGAATGATGGAAGAAGGGGGACGGATGGATGGATGGAGGGAATGAGGGAGGGAGGAAGCAAAAGAATAGTCAAATTCATAGAAAATCATTATCATATCACCAAATAGCAGAGAAAATAGGAATAAAGGAGAAAAATCATTCCAACACCAAATCAGGAATACACACACACACACACACACATTTAAATATATATATATATATATATATATATATATATATATATATATATATATATAATACACACAAGAAATCGAATCTCTAAATAAAATACGAAAAAAATAAACCCAAAAAATA
>NW_028234431.1:2603683-2611183 GCF_977035675.1 Penaeus japonicus
AGAAGACCATCAACACTGCAGGAAATTTTTAAAATACGTTCGTTTTCCTCCTGCGAGATTTAAGGATACGAGACCAGGTTCGAGCTGTGCGTTGAAGCATTATCGTCGACTTCATAGATAGGAAATAAAAAGAGTTAAGTTGTGTCCTCTTTGTGGCCAAAACGCGAAAAAAAAACGCGGGAAAAAAAATTCGGGAAAACATGGCAGCTTTAATATTACTATACCTTTATGATATCTCTATTACATGTTGAACTTAGCGAAAAATATATATCTTAATCAACCCTTTTCAAGTGTATTAAGTATACTTAGACGAAAATAAACTAGTATTACCTCCGTTTTCTATTGAAGAACGAAGAAAACGAGAAAATAGGTTGGCGAATTTCTTTTAACGGTTGAACGTTTAAAACGGATTAAGATAACTTGTTTCGAAAGATTAGGTAAATAATTCTTTGCCCTTCTAGCAGGAATGTAATCAAAATTATATTGATGGTGAGGGTGGTGAAAGCGGTGATGATGAGGGCGAGGGTGATGAAGATGGTGGCGGTGATGAAGATGATGTGATTGTGATTATGATGATGATAGTGGTGATGAAGATGATGTGATTGTGATTATGATGATGATAGTGGTGATGAAGATGATGTGATTATGATTATGATAGTGGTGATGAAAGTGATTGTGATATAATGATGGTAACGGTGATGCTGATGAATGAAAATCATTCCAAACATCCGGACGAACAGCAAACAAACAAATATAACGAAAAAAAAACAAGTAGCAATAAATCAAAACAAAAAAGTCCCCCCTCCACCCTCCCCCCAAGAAATAATAACATCAGACAGCTGTTAATTAATGACGAGCAAAAACAGCTGTTGATGAATGCGACAAAATGGTCAGTTGAGAAAACCTATTCTTAACTGAACACAAAGAACAGACGAGAGGCACATGAACACTCGAAGAAGAACAATAGACCACTGATGAGGTTGACTCCTTGCCTTCGCTAAATATTTACATGCGAGTGTGCTTTGTGAAATCTCGCTGTCATTAAGGAGTTGCTTGCGGGGGGATGAGGGAGGGAGGGGGAGGGGGGAAGGGGGAGAGGGTGAGAGGGTGAGGTAAGCATAGTGGGGGGTGGGTGGGTAGGGGGGAGGTAGTGCGGAAGTATGGTACATATGGATAGGGATATATGCAAATAAATGTGTTTTGATGTGTTGATTATTGTTAGATTATGGTTGCGTGTGTTTGTGTGTGTGTGTGTGTGTGTGGATAACCACACACACACACACACACACACACACACACACACACACACACACACACATAACCACACATGCACACATATAAACACACACACACACACAACCAAACACACATCCCCACCCCATCCCCACAAACACCCACTTACATTCACATCTACATTCATAACTACACATACACATACACATACACATCGACTCACGCGAAGTGGAAACTTATAAGCAAGTAAAACGTCTCTGCCTGTCTGTCTAACTCCCAGTGCATGACTCCCGCATGATGCTGCACATCTCCCCTTGACAGCGTCGCCCAGCCTCCCATCCGTAAGCTCGGTGCCGTGTCCTCCGCAACCCCTCCCCTGATGACGTTACCATGCCCATTACGTCATCCATTCATCCGTCTATTCATCTAACTGTTCATCTATCCATTCATCCGTTTGTGGGGTCACTCCTTCGTCTATCCATTCATCTTACTGTTCATCCATCTATTCATCCGTTTATGAGGTTACACCTTCATCCATCCATTTATCTAACTGTTCATCCATCTAGTCATCCATCCATTCATCCGTTCGTGAGGTCACTCCTTCGTCCATCCATTCATCTAACTAGTCATCCGTTCATCTATCCATTCATCCGTTCGTGAGGTCCCTCTTTCATCCATCCATTCATCTAACTATTCATCCATCTAGTCATCCGTTTGTGAGGTCACACCTTCATCCATCCATTCATCTAACCATTCATCCATCTATTCATCCACCCATCCATCCATTCATCTGTTCATGAGGTCACTCCTTCATCCATTCATCCACCTATTCATCCGTCCATGGGCTCACTCCCTCATCCGGGATCGGTGGCGTCACAGATGCACCAGATTGGCACCGGCAACGCAACAAGACACAGATGCACAAACCTCCTCCATCAGCAACACCACGTGCAACACCCGGCCAGGCTCTGCAACCTCTGCAACAGCCGGTGCAACGCCTCCTCCTCCTCCTCCTCCTCCTCCTCCTCTTCTTCCTCTTCCTCCTCCAGACGAATCTCCCTCAGCGGCGAGCTCCTTGAGACATGGTCGAAGGATTCTTGTTCCTCTCTTCGTCTCCGTCTTGGTAGGGTTCTGGGGGGGGGGGGGTTGTTTCTCCTCCTCCCCCTCCTCTTCCTCCTCCCCTTTGTCTTGTCTTGCTCACTCCCTCCTTTCTCCCCACTTCTTCCTCCCTTTTCTCCCTCCTTCCTTCCCTCTGGAGTAGCTGGCCAAGGAAGGGCCTTGGGATCAACCCCTCGGCACCAGCACAACCTCTCTCTCTCTCTCTTTCTCCCTTCCTCCCTCCCTCTCTCTCTCCCCGTGGATATCTCTCTCTCTCTCTCTCTCACTCACTCACTTCCACTCGCAAAGATTCCCCTCGTGTCATACGATCTCACGATATTTCACTGAATCGGTGGCCATGCTTAAGATCTCGTCTTTGAGGTCTGCTAATCACACAATCCCAACTGATCCCGCCTTAATCCCGAGAGCGAGTGGGTTAGACAGTACCACCAGGAGGCCGCGCAGAGACGCACGTTCCCCTCACAGCACCAAGGGTTGACTGAGGATGCGTTGGGAGGGGAAACTCTACCAAACTGCCGGACACTCATTCTGCTGCTGACGCTGCCGGCACCCCCGTGGCCCGCTCCTTTCCTCTCTCTTGCTCGCTCTCTATCTTGCTCTCTCTCTCTCTCTATCTATCTCTATCTATCTATCTATTTATATATCTCTCATTCTCTCTCTCTCTCTCTCTCTATCTATCTATCTTTCTCTCGTTCAATCTCTCTCTCTCTCTCTCTCTCTCTTTATCTATCTATCTATCTATCTCTATCTTTCTCTCTCTCTCGTTCAATCTCTCTCTCTTTCTCTCTCTCTCTTCTCCTTTTCATTCCATTTACTGTGTATGACCTAACTCGCTCTTATCTGCTTTGCTTTTACCCCACCCCCTCTCTCCCCTTCCTTCTCTTTCCTTCTCTTTTCTTCTCCGTTCCTCCCCATCTCCCAATTCCCTCACTCCTTCTCCTGTTCCTATTACCCCCCCTCTCTCTCTATCTATCTACCTATCAACCCCCCCCCCCTCTCTCTTTCTTTCTCTCTCTCTCTCTCTCTATCTATCTACCTATATATCCCCCCCCCCCTCTCTCTCTCTCTCTCTCTCTCTCTCTCTCTCTCTCTCTCTCTCTCTCTCTCTCTCTCTCTCTCAGTCTCTCCCCCCCTCTCCCTCAGTCTCTCCCCCTCCTACTTTCCCCCTTCTCTCACCCGCATTCCAAAGTCAAAGTTATTTTTCACGCCACAGAAGGGAGATGAATGTGCTTCTTAAGTGGAATATCCCTTGACAATCTGTCTATGGAATAGTTGAGAGGGATAATATCGACCTTGTGTTATTGGATTCATTATCAGATATTTTCCATTTTCCGTTGGGTGTGTACTTTGATTCAGATCCTATTCTTATTTCGATTTGGTCATAGATTAAATCGATTCTTTGAAGTTATTAGAATTATTCCTCGGTTCTAATCACGTTTTTTTTTTTTTTTTCAACTTGATTCTTAAAACATACAGTGAAAGATTGCATGCATATTCATCTTGGCATAGGAGTATATCTTACTACCCTAGTTAATTACCGTTCCAAATTATTAATGACGAAAGTGGTGACTCATTAGAGTTATCGTACGGAACATATGAACAAACACTTAAGGGGCAGATAGATGCATTACCCTCCTTCTTAAGCAAGGCATGATGAAAAAACTTTTATATTTAGGTCTATTAGGTGATATAAAGTCTCTTTTAAATGGTGAATTGACCATGGAATTCACAAGCTTTCATTCTGTCAGGAGGTAGTGGAGAAAATGAAACGAATTATTCACAATTCCCGTATAAACCTTGTTTGATACTCTTACGTCTGGCAGCGAGGTGGAGCCATCACTCCCTCCGACTCCCCTCATCACAAAGCTGCCAGATGGACGACAATCACCGATTCTGTCACTGATCAGGACGTACTCTCTCCTCCTCCTCCTCCTCCTCCTCCTCCTCCTCCTCCTTCTCCTTCTCCTCCTCCTCCTCCTCCTCCTCCTCCTCCTCCTCCTCCTCCTCCTCCTCCTCCTCCTCCTCCTTCTCCTTCTTCTCCTCCTTATCTTCCTCCTCCTCCTCTTCTTCTTCCACCTACTCCTCCTCCCTCTCTCCTCCTCCTCCTCCTCCTCGTCTTCCTCGCCCCCCCCCCTCCTCGCCTGTCTCCCTCCCCTCCCCTCCCCCCCCACCGAACCCTCCCTGCCTCCCCCAGCAATCACCCAAAACGATGAGATTTCACGCCAGCGAAATAAGAGTGAGGGCGCGAGGGTGAGGGAGTGAGTGAGGGCGCGAGGGTGAGGGAGTGAGTGAGGGCGCGAGGGTGAGGGAGTGAGTGAGGGCGCGAGGGTGAGGGAGTGAGTGAGGGCGCGAGGGTGAGGGAGTGAGTGAGGGCGCGAGGGTGAGGGAGTGAGTGAGGGCGAGGGAGTGAGTGAGGGCGCGAGGGTGAGGGAGTGAGTGAGGGCGCGAGGGTGAGGGAGTGAGTGAGGGCGCGAGAGTGAGGATGAGTGAGGGCAAGAGAGGTGAGTGGAATAGTGAGTGAGCGAGGGTGAGGGAGTGAGTGAGGGAGCGAGGGTGAGGGAGTGAGTGAGGGCGCGAGGGTGAGGGAGTGAGTGAGGGCGCGAGGGTGAGGGAGTGAGTGAGGGCGCGAGGGTGAGGGAGTGAGTGAGGGCGCGAGGGTGAGGGAGTGAGTGAGGGCGCGAGGGTGAGGGAGTGAGTGAGGGCGCGAGGGTGAGGGAGTGAGTGAGTGAGTGCGGGCGCGAGGGTGAGGGAGTGAGTGAGGGCGCGAGGGTGAGGGAGTGAGTGAGGGCGCGAGGGTGAGGGAGTGAGTGAGGGCGCGAGGGTGAGGGAGTGAGTGAGGGCGCGAGGGTGAGGGAGTGAGTGAGGGCGCGAGGGTGAGGGAGTGAGTGAGGGTGAGGGAGTGAGTGAGGGCGCGAGGGTGAGGGAGTGAGTGAGGGCGCGAGGGTGAGGGAGTGAGTGAGTGAGCGAGGGTGAGGGAGTGAGTGAGGGAGCGAGGGTGAGGGAGTGAGTGAGTGAGCGAGGGTGAGGGAGTGAGTGAGGGCGCGAGGGTGAGGGAGTGAGTGAGGGCACGAGGGTGAGGGAGTGAGTGAGGGCGCGAGGGTGAGGGAGTGAGTGAGGGCAAGAGGGTGAGGGAATGAGTGAGGGCAAGAGGGTGAGGGAGTGAGTGAGGGAGTGAGTGAGGGTGAGGGAGTGAGTGAGGGCACGAGGGTGAGGGAGTGAGTGAGGGCGCGAGGGTGAGGGAGTGAGTGAGGGCGCGAGGGTGAGGGAGTGAGTGAGGGCGCGAGGGTAGGGGAGTGAGTGAGGGTGAGGGAGTGAGTGAGGGTGAGGGAGTGAGTGAGGGTGAGGGAGTGAGTGAGGGTGAGTGAGTGAGTGAGGGCGCGAGGGTGAGGGAGTGAGTGAGGGCGCGAGGGTGAGGGAGTGAGTGAGGGTGAGGGAGTGAGTGAGAGTGAGGGAGTGAGTGAGGGTGAGGGAGTGAGTGAGGGTGAGGGAGTGAGTGAAGGTGAGGGAGTGAGTGAGGGCGCGAGGATGAGGGAGTGAGTGCGGGCGCGAGGGTGAGGGAGTGAGTGAGGGCGCGAGGGTGAGGGAGTGAGTGAGGGCGCGAGGGTGAGGGAGTGAGTGAGTGAGCGAGGGTGAGGGAGTGAGTGAGGGCGCGAGGGTGAGGGAGTGAGTGAGGGCGCGAGGGTGAGGGAGTGAGTGAGGGTGAGGGAGTGAGTGAGGGCGCAAGGGTGAGGGAGTGAGTGAGGGCGCGAGGGTGAGGGAGTGAGTGAGGGCGCGAGGGTGAGGGAGTGAGTGAGGGCGCGAGGGTGAGGGAGTGAGTGAGGGCGCGAGGGTGAGGGAGTGAGTGAGGGCGCGAGGGTGAGGGAGTGAGTGAGGGCGCGAGGGCGAGGGAGGGAGTGAGGGCGCGAGGGTGAGGGAGTGAGTGAGGGCGCGAGGGTGAGGGAGTGAGTGAGTGAGCGAGGGTGAGGGAGTGAGTGAGGGCGCGAGGGTGAGGGAGTGAGTGAGGGCGCGAGGGTGAGGGAGTGAGTGAGGGCGCGAGGGTGAGGGAGTGAGTGAGGGCGCGAGGGCGAGGGAGTGAGTGAGGGCGCGAGGGTGAGGGAGTGAGTGAGTGAGCGAGGGTGAGGGAGTGAGTGAGGGCGCGAGGGTGAGGGAGTGAGTGAGGGCGCGAGGGTGAGGGAGTGAGTGAGGGCGCGAGGGCGAGGGAGTGAGTGAGGGCGCGAGGGTGAGGGAGTGAGTGAGTGAGCGAGGGTGAGGGAGTGAGTGAGGGCGCGAGGGTGAGGGAGTGAGCGAGAGTGAGGGTGAGGGAGTGAGTGCGGGCGCGAGGGTGAGGGAGTGAGTGAGGGCGCGAGGGTGAGGGAGTGAGTGAGAGCTCGTAAGGGTGCAGCAGTTGCCTACTTACAGACCCCGCATTAAATTTTTGCCCTCCTCTTCCCTCCATCGTTGCTTCCTGTCTACCCTCCTTCTCTCTCTCATCTCCTCCTTCTTCCTTCCTTCCTTCCCTCTCTTCCTTCTCCCATTCTCTCTTTCATTCCTTTCCTCTCTTCCTTCTCTCATTCCCTCCTTCTTCTTTCCTTCCCTTCTTTCTCCCTTTCTCTCTTTCTTTCCTTTCCTCTCTTCCTTCTCTCATTCCCTCCTTCTGTCTTCCTTCCTTCCTTTCCTCTTTTCCTTCTCCCATTCTCTCTTTCTTTCCTTTCCTCTCTTCCTTCTCTCATTCTCTCTTTCTGTCTTTTTTCCTTCCTTTCCTTCTCCCATTTCCTCCTTCTTCCTTCCCTCCATTCACTCCACCATTCCTTACTCTCTTGCCCTTTCTTTCATTCCTTCTTTTTTTCATTCCTTTTTTATCTTTTCTTCCCTTCTTTATTTTCGTATTCCTTCCTTCCTCCTACACTTCCTCCCTTCTTTCTCCTTTCTTTCACTCTTGTTCCTTCCTCCCTTCCTTCATTCCTTCCTCCTTTCCTTCCTAGTTCCTTCCCTTCCTTCCTCTCATTCCTCTTTCCTTCCTTCTTTCATCCCTTCCTTGCTCCTTCTCTTTCTTCCTTTCTTCTTTCAATCTCCTTTCTTTCTTCCTTTCTCCCTTCCTTCCTTCTTTCTTCCTTTTCTATCTTCCTCTCGTTATTCCTTCTTTCTTTCATCCCTTTCTTCTTTCCTCTC
>NW_028234431.1:2658683-2661183 GCF_977035675.1 Penaeus japonicus
AGTTGTACCAAATTGGGTTGTATTAAATTGGGTTGTACCGAATTGAGTTGTACCAAATTGGGTTGTATTAAATTGGGTTGTACTAAATTGGGTTGTACCAAATTGGGTTGTACCAAATTGAGTTGTAATAAATTGGGTTGTACCAAATTGGGTTGTACCAAATTAGGTTGTACCGAATTGAGTTGTACCAAATTGGGTTGTATTAAATTGGGTTGTACCAAATTGGGTTGTACCAAATTGGGTAATATCAAATTGGGTTGTACCAAATTGGGTTGTACCAAATTGGGTAATATCAAATTGGGTTGTACCAAATTGGGTAGTATCAAATTGGGTTGTACCAAATTAGGTTGTACCGAATTGAGTTGTACCAAATTAGGTTATATCAAATTGGGTTATACCAAACTCAAGATAAAACGGCTCCCGGTACATTTGCATAACATATCAACAGTCATTAGGATAAGAAATATCACGCAAAGGGTATGGAATATTACGTAATATATGCTAGCAAAATATGAAGGTAAGAAAAGGATTAACAAGAGAGAAAAATGTCTGGTGTGTGTGTGTGTGTGTGTGTGTAAGCGTGTCTATGTGTGTGTGTGTGTGTGTGTGTGTGTGTGTGTGTAAGCGTGTCTATGTGTGTGTGTGTGTGTGTGTGTGTGTGTGTGTGTGTGTGTGTAAGCAAATATGTGTGTGTGTGTAAAGCGTGTCTATGTGTGTGTGTAAAATGTCTATGTGTGTGTGTGTGTGTGTGTGTGTGTAAGCGTGGCTATGTGTGTGTGTGTGTGTGTGTGTGTGTGTGTGTGTGTGTGTGTGTGTGTGTGTGTGTGTGTGTGTGTGTGTGTGTAAGCGTGTCTATGTGTGTGTGTGTGTGTAAGCGTGTCTATGTGTGTGTGTGTGTAAGCGTGTCTATGTGTGTGTGTGTGTAAGCGTGTCTATGTGTGTGTGTGTGTAAGCGTGTCTATGTGTGTGTGTGTGTAAGCGTGTCTATGTGTGTGTGTGTGTGTAAGCGTGTCTATGTGTGTGTGTGTGTAAGCGTGTCTATGTGTGTGTGTGTGTGTAAGCGTGTCTATGTGTGTGTGTGTGTAAGCGTGTCTATGTGTGTGTGTGTAAGCGTGTCTATGTGTGTGTGTGTGTAAGCGTGTCTATGTGTGTGTGTGTGTGTAAGCGTGTCTATGTGTGTGTGTGTGTGTAAGCGTGTCTATGTGTGTGTGTGTGTAAGCGTGTCTATGTGTGTGTGTGTGTAAGCGTGTCTATGTGTGTGTGTGTGTAAGCGTGTCTATGTGTGTGTGTGTGTAAGCGTGTCTATGTGTGTGTGTGTGTAAGCGTGTCTATGTGCGTGTGTGTAAGCGTGTCTATGTGTGTGTGTGTGTAAGCGTGTCTATGTGTGTGTGTGTGTAAGCGTGTCTATGTGTGTGTGTGTGTAAGCGTGTCTATGTGTGTGTGTGTGTAAGCGTGTCTATGTGTGTGTGTGTGTAAGCGTGTCTATGTGTGTGTGTGTGTAAGCGTGTCTATGTGTGTGTGTGTGTAAGCGTGTCTATGTGTGTGTGTGTGTAAGCGTGTCTATGTGTGTGTGTGTGTAAGCGTGTCTATGTGTGTGTGTGTGTAAGCGTGTCTATGTGTGTGTGTGTGTAAGCGTGTCTATGTGTGTGTGTGTGTGAGCGTGTCTATGTGTGTGTGTGTGTAAGCGTGTCTATGTGTGTGTGTGTAAGCGTGTCTATGTGTGTGTGTGTGTAAGCGTGTCTATGTGTGTGTGTGTGTAAGCGTGTCTATGTGTGTGTGTGTGTAAGCGTGTCTATGTGTGTGTGTGTGTAAGCGTGTCTATGTGTGTGTGTGTGTGTAAGCGTGTCTATGTGTGTGTGTGTGTGTTAGCGTGTCTATGTGTGTGTGTGTGTGTAAGCGTGTCTATGTGTGTGTGTGTGTAAGCGTGTCTATGTGTGTGTGTGTGAGCGTATCCATGTGTGTGTGTGTGTGTGAGCGTATCCATGTGTGTGTGTGTGTGAGCGTATCCATGTGTGTGTGTGTGTGTGAGCGTACCCATGTGTGTGTGTGTGTTTGAGCGTATCCATGTGTGTGTGTGTGTGTGAGCGTATCCATGTGTGTGTGTGTGTTTGAGCGTATCCATGTGTGTGTGTGTGTGAGCGTATCCATGTGTGTGTGTGTGTGTAAGCGTATCTATGTGTGTGTGTATAGCATAGTTCTATCGTTTCTGAAGCGGTGTCCTTTGTATCAATCAAATAGCTCCAGTGACCATATTCAACCAAACGTCAACCATGAACAATGAGAGGCCGTTACACATAAACTTAATAAGCGCCTTTGCCCTTTTTCATAAGCGGGACTGCCTTTTGTAATTCACTAGATGTCTTATATTTAAGTAAATGGCAACTCACCGAAACAAGAGGTCATGCATGCACAGAATATCATGAAGTGAACCCATGTCAGAAGGTCGAGAAAAATAATAAATATTTTCAAGATAGAACATTCCTATTATGTAAAATTGGTA
>NW_028234431.1:2673683-2676183 GCF_977035675.1 Penaeus japonicus
GCGTTCCTCGGTGAAAGAGCCTCACAGACGCCCACTCAGACGCCCACACAGCTGACGTCCCGACTTTCCTTGCATGATAAAAGGGGGACAAAAAAAAAAAAAAAAAAAATCAGCTTTTTCATCCTCACTTTCTTTGCAATCTTTTAACTTTTATTGAACTTATTAACAACAGACAGTTACGAAATTGTTTTGATGTCTAGTCTATCGAAATCGAAGTGATATTTGACTGATAATGTGACATGTAATGTTATTTTTTGACATGCGATTGTCATTTCAAAGCGATCATGCACCAGCCTGGTCTCATCACTTAGCGAGAACCTTAACCCACTTTCGCGTGCATGACTTTCACGCATGACCGCTCGTTCCTCATGGCTAGCTGGGATAAGAGGTGAATGTGACAGAGGAGGTGTGTGTGTGTGTGTGTGTGTGTGTGTTTGTGTGTGTGTGTGTGTGTGTGTGTGTGTTTGTTTGTGTTTGTGTCTGTGTGTGTGTGTGTGTCTTTGTGTGTGTGTGTTTGTGTGTGTGTGTGTGTGTGTCTAAGTGTGTGCGTGTGTGTGTGTGCGTGTGTGTGTGTGTTTATGTTACAAACGCTGTTTATTATGTATGGGGGTGTATCTGTTTGTATCTTGGCCGTGAGATGATTATTATGATCATTATTACAATAATGTTTTTTCTTCGCATTTCACGATCACATAAGTCGCCGCGTATTACAGATACACATTATTTCATGCACCGTGTGCTTGTGCTTGCGAATCTCAAGAAGTGAAGGGAAGAAAGAGGAGATTAGACAACCCTCCCCCCCCACCTCCTTCCTCCCCATTAACCTCCCCCCACCCCCACCCCTTTCCAGCCCCCTCCCCCCCCCCTTCTCTATTACCTTCGTAAAGTGAGATACACTGACCGAAGGATCCCCCCCCTCTCCCTCCCTTATACCCCCCCCCCTCCCCTGCAACATAACCCTCCTCCCATGTTAGAGCGAAGGGCAAGACATGCTGTGTTCCTTCAACGTACTATGTGCCTTAAGAACAAGTCAAGGGCATTGGTATGTAATAATAATAGTTGTAGTAATAATAATAATGATAATGATGATGATAATAATAATAATAATAATGATGATACTAATAATAATAATAATGATGATAATAATGATAATAATAATGATTATAATAGCAATAATAATAATAAGGATAATAATGATAATTATTATCAATATAATGATAATAATAATGATTAAAAGGTAGATGAAACAGATAATTATAATAACTGATAAAGCAAAAAATCTTATTAAAATTTCGCTTAGTTTAGAAAAGTGGGATTTGAAATATGATAAACAAAACAAAACAAAAAATAAAATAGGTAATTGTAATAATAGATAAAGATTTAAAAATTCTAATTAATATTTCACCCAGTTTTGCAGGTACAAAAACGTCACATTAATAGGCAAAAGAAAAAGAGGAAAGAATAAATAAGATAAAATAAATAAATAAAAAGAATCACAGAATAAGAAGAAGGAGAAGAAGACAATCCAAAAAGAAAGTAAAAACCAAAAAAGAGAAAGGGAATATATTTATATATCGCCTTTTTCTCTCTTTTCCAAAAAGTCCAGAAAGAAATGAAAAAGAGTCACATAAACAAACAGAAGAAGAAGAACAAAGTCATAAGAGAAAATAAGAAATAAAAAAGAGACAGAAATAAGCAGAAAAAGGAAATATATAAACGTCGTCTGCCTCTCCTTTCTTGTAGCACAGCCAGAGACTCACTCAATGTTTCTGGAAGCAAAGGTGCCTGGAAGAAGCATTTCTCTCTCTCTCTCTCTCTCTCTATTTCTTTATCTCTGTCTCTCTCTATTCCTTTCACTCTCTCTCTCTCTCTCTCTTTCTTTCTCTTTCTCTTTCTCTCTTTCTCTCTCTCTCTCTCTACTCCTTTATCTCTCTCTCTCTCTCTCTCTCTCTCTCTCTCTCTCTCTCTCTCTTTCTCTCTCTCTCTCTTTCTTTCTCTCTCTCTCTCTCACTCACACACTTCTGCACTTTCCTGGCTGAGGATTTGGTTATTTTTTCCTCTTCTTCTTTACTTCTTTATCTGTATTTTATTCAAACTTTTATTCCTGTTTCAGTTTCTTTTAAAGGAGACACTGTAGGATATCTTTTCGTGTTATGTTTATTCTCCGTTTTATTATCATTATACTTCATTATTTCATCTTTATGTATGTTCAGATTTATATCTTTTGATTTATATCTCATACATTTTATATTTCACATTTATTTTATATCTTATCATGATTATCATTATCATTATTGTTATTATTATTATGATTATCATTATTGTTATTATTATTTTTATTATTATCATTATTATTATTATTATTATTATTATTATTATCATTATTGTTATTATTATTATTATTATTATCAATTTTGTTATTATTATTACTATTATCATTATTGTTATTATTATTATTATTATCATTATTATTATTATTGTTATCATTATTATTCTCCCT
>NW_028234431.1:2686183-2701183 GCF_977035675.1 Penaeus japonicus
TATTCATTTATTAATCTTTTCATAAGTCTATATGTTTACTTACTTGTTCTTTTGTTTATTTATATATCTAGTCATTAATGATTAGGTTTAATTAAATTATAACATATCAGTTACGTATGTTATTCACCAAAAGACGGATAGATAAATTAATAGATGGAATAATATGAATGAATGAAAAGATAAATGAAAAGAGATAGATAAATAGATAGATAGATAGATAGATGAAAAGAATAAGAACTAAGCACGAAGAGGAAGATTATGATACTATGCATTGCAATAAGGCGTTGCAACAAGACCCATATATAATATTTAGGTTCTTGCAACATCTCCTAAACACCTCCTTTTGCTTTTGCAGCATGAATATTAATTTAACATTTATAAGACCCGCGAGCAGAATATATCACTTTCTCCCTTTCCATAATAATCAGACAATTTATTCAATATTTCGATGTAAAATATGATATAGATTCTTAATAAAAATAAAAATCATGGTTTTCAGTTGACGAGTTGCATAACGTAATATGTTTATTGGATGTATGATAAAGAAAAAACATGTTAATTTATCAAATGTTTAAATGTATGTACGTATGACGATGAACTCTTAGCATATCAGATCAATATCAGATCAATACAAAAACAACAATAAAAGTTCCCTGACAAACGACATTCACATCTCAAACGGATCCTCGAAAAAGCGAATAGGAACGTTTCATCCAACTCCCTTTCAGAAGATGCAGTAAAGGTTTCGATCTCTTTAAAGAGGATTGTAAAGGAAGTATAAGCAAGAGAACTCGGTTTCATGAAGAGGTTTACTCCCTCTTGGTTAAATCTTAAGATCGGTTTATCTCCTTCAAGAAGAGAGATAAAAGGTGGAAGGAAATGAAGAGATAAGGAGATAGATAGATTGCTTGATTGAGGGAGCGGAGAGAGAGAGTGAAAGAAAGTGGTAGAGAGAGAGTGTGTGTTAGAGAGAGAGAGAGAGAGAGACGACAGACAGAGAGAGAAAGAGGAGAGAGTGAGGGAGAGAGAGAGAGACAGACAGACAGACAAAGAGAGACAGAGACAGAGAGAGAGAGAGAGAAACTTGAAAGAAACAGAGAGTCATGCAGACATACAAACAAACACACAGAGAGAGTCAAAGACTAAAAAGAGGGAAAAGAAAAAGCACTTTCAAACCCACATGACATAATAACGACATAGATGTTTAGTTATTTCCATATTATGACCTCCTATGCCACGGGCGGATTCTGTGATCATGGGTTATGCTAAGGTACATGGCTGCGGTTATGGGCTATTGAAGGGAACAGTTATGGGTTGGTGGGATGGACTGTAATAAGAGGAAGGAAAACGGATTTAATGAGGCTGATGATTAGAGAGATGGAGAGGGAGAGGAATGGGGGGGATGGGAGAAAGGGAGGGGGGATGGGAGAGAGGGAGGGATGGGAGGGGGGGATGGGGGAGAAAGAGAGAGGGAGAGAGAGTATGAGAGAGAGTGAGAGTGAGAGAAAGAGAGAGAGAGGAGACCACGATATAGAGATAGATATATAGAGAAAAAATAGCACAGAAAAAATAAAAAGATAAAAAAATAAAAGATAAAACCCAAACACCACCCCCACCCACCCCCTCCTCTCCACAAACACACAACTCCCCCAACCCCACCCCACTCCACCCCACTCCACCCCACCCCAACGCCCAACCTCCACACACAACACACACAACAGCTGGAAATTGCAACAAACCTCAAAGCAAAATCAACGACCCCGAAACACACACACACACACACACACACACGGACCTCCTCCCACACAAGAGACGTGAACGAGACACCAAACAGACAGAGAGAGACAAGAGAGAGGCAGACAAACATGAATTCCTTCGTGAGACATTCATGTGACTTGCATGATTCCCCTTTCTCTCTCTCTCACGTAACTGCATGACCCTTTCAGACGACAGGGAAACCAGGCTGATGTCACACGGTAGGGGAAGGGGGAAGGGGGAAGGGGATGGAGGATGGAGGAAGGGGAAAGGGGGAAGGGGGTAGGGGAAAGGGGGAAAGGGGGAAAGGGGAAGGGGACAGGGGGAAAGGGGAAAGGGAAAGGGGGAAGAGGGGAAGGGGGTAGGGGGAAGGAGGGGAAAGGGGGAAGGAGGAAGGAGGAAGGGGGAAGGGGGAAAGGGGGAAGGGGGAAGGAAGAAGGGGGAAGGGGGAAGGGGGAAGAGGGGAAGGGGGAAGGAGGAAGGAGGAAGGAGAAAGGGAGAAGGGGGAAGGAGGTAGGAAGAAGGGGAAAGGGAGAAGGAGGAAGGAGGAAGGGGGAAAGGGAAAGGGGAAGGGGGAGGGGGAAAGAGGAAGTGGGGAAAGAGGAAGGGGGGAAGGAGGATGGGGAAGAAGGAAGGGGAAAAGGGGAAGGGGAACGAGGAAGGGGAAGGAGGAAGGGGGCAGGAGGAAGGGGGAAATAGGAAGGAAGAAGCGGGAAGGGGGAAGGGGAAGGGAAAGGAGGAAGGAAGAAGCGGGAAGGAGGAAGGGAGAAAGGGGAGTTCTCAGCCGTGTTTCCCCCCCTCCCCTCCCCTCCCCCTCTTGGACAGTGAGCTTCCGTGTTGCGAAAAGCTATATATACACAAAGAATAGGACGTTTGCCGTTGCATATGCAATAGGACTGCACGGGTGAGGGAATCCATGTTCGGTGTTTGGGCTCAGGGACGAAATGTATTGGGAACACCTGGGTTTTGCTCGCTACTCGTGTCCTGTTTTTTATTGCTTTTCGTCTTGTTCTTTTCCTTTCCCTTTTCTTCTTTTTTTCGTCTTCTTTTCGTTTAATCTCATATATTTCATATAATATATTTTTTTCTTCTCCTTATTGTCATTATTATTATCATTATGATAATAATGATATTATTATTATCATTATTATTATTATTATCATTATCATTATTATTATTATTATTATCATTATTATTATTATTATTATTATTATTATTATTATTATTATCATTATTAATGCTTTCATTATTATTATCGTTATTTCTTCTTTTTTCATCTTCTTCCTCTGCTTTACTTTTTTCCTCTTTTTTTTATATTTTCCTTCTTCTTCTTCTCCTTCTTCTCCTCTTCCTCCTCTTCCTCCTACTCCCCCCCTCCTCAAATTGAATTAAAATATATAAAAAAAAAAACATTGACTGGATATACTCGGAGTTATTTTCAATTTGCAGAGTTATCAACAAGACTCGAATTCTCATAGAGAATGCAACATAATGCACGATGCGGTTTGTTTGTTTGTTTGTTTGTTTGTCATTGCAATTGCTGCTACCTGGGATCCATGCAGGTTAGGAAATGAATAATTCTTGCAATTCATTTTTTTTTTTTTGTACGAAATGCGGAAGGGAATATATTTCTGTTGATAATGATTTCACATTAAATATAAGCCTCTATTTTTGGGGTAAAATTATTGCAAGCGTTGAGGGAAATTGCTTTTGTTTGTTTGTTTGTTTTTTGTCTCTATTATTTCATATATATATTTTATTAATGTCGATTTGTTTATCTATATCAATTTTTTATCATTATCATCGTCATCACATCATTATCATCATCACTATCACACCCATCATCTTCATTATTACCACCATCACCATATCCATTGTCATCATCATCATCATCATCATCTTCATCAACAATCTTCATCTTCATCATCTTAATCATCATCATCACTATCATCACCATTAATTTCATCCTCATACCTCTCCTCCTCCCTCATATGATCACCATCACTACCACCATCATCATCACCATCAACTCCTCATCCACATCATCATTACTATCACTATCGCCACCACCATCACCATCAATCTTCACTTTATCATCATCATCACCACCACCATCATCACCATCATCACCATCGCCATCATCACCAATACCATCATCACCACCACCACCACTACCACCAACATAACCATCATCACCACCATCACAACCACCATTACCATCACCACCACCACCACCACCATCCTCATGGTTATCTTATGAACTGATCCTCATCCTCTCTCGCCATAAGTCTCGCTCTAATTAACTTACCTTTGATAAAATATTGTCCCACTTCCCTGCTCTTGACTTCTCTCTCTCTCTCTCTCTCTTTCTTTCTATATCTCTCTATCTTTCTCTTTCTTTCTTTCCTTTCTCTGTCTCTCTCTCTCTCTTTCTATCTCTGTCTCTCTCTCTCTCTCTTCCTCTCTCTTGTTTTCTCTCTCTCTCCCTCTCTCCCTCTCCCTCCTTCCTCCTCTCTCTCTCTCTCTTCCCTTCTCTCTCCTCTCTTTCTCTCTCTCCCTCTCTCTCCTCTCTCTCTCTCTCTCTCTCTCTCTCTCTCTCTCTCTCTCTCTCTCTCTCTCTCTCTCTCTCTCTCTCTCTCTCTCTCTCTCTCTCCCTCCTCTCCCTCCCTCCCTCTCTCTCTCCTCCCTTCTCTCCCTCTCTCTCTCTCTCTCTCTCTCTCTCTCTCTCTCTCTCTCCCTCCCTCCCTCCCTCCCTCCCTCTCTCTCTCTCTCTCTCTCTCTCTCTCTCTCTCTCTCAAGAAGAGCAATCAAGCCTAGCATTAAAGAGAGGATTCTACAAAAGTCCTTTCATCTCTCTCGCTCTGAAGGAATATCTCAGCGAATTAAGTCTGGTGTCTATTGTCTCTCAGGTCTGCATCATGCATAAACAGTCGCAGGGGAAAAGCACGATGCATGACGGTTCATGGACGCGAAGCATAACTACAAACCCATCGAACTGGTCACAAAAAAAAAAAAAAAAAAAAAAAAAAAAAATCTGATAATCATGGCGCTTGGTTTTGTTCTTGTAAATTATCCCTAAAGTCTGCGAATTATTCAGTTCTTGTGCCGTAGAATTATCCATCTTTCTCTCTCCTCTCCTCTTCTCTTCTTCCCTTTCTTCTTCTCTCCTCTCCTCTTCACTCTTCTCCTCCTCTCTCCTCGCCTCCCCTCTTCTCCCCTTTTCTCTTCTCCTCTCTCTCTCTCCTAATATATCCCCGCTTTTCCTCTTCTCCCCATTTCTATTCTCTCCTCTCCTCTTTCGTCGCTTCTCCTCCTCTCCCCTTCTTTTTTCTCGCCTCTCTTCTCTCATCTTCTGCCCTCCCCTTTCCTCTCCTCTTCTCCCTTCTCCTCTTCTATCCTCTTCTAATCTTTCCTCTCCTCTTCTCCCTTCTCCTCTTCTATCCTCTTCTAATCTTTCCTCTCCTATTCTCCCCTTCTCTACCCTCTGCCCTTCACTCCTCTCCTCATCTCCCTTCTCCTCTTCTCCTCTTTTCTCTCTCGTGTTTACCCCACTGCCCCTTTTGCATTCATCCTAGTATTCCTTTCTTCATTCCCTCTCACCCTCTCTTTCGCCCCTCTTTCGTCCAAACATGGGTGTTTATTCCTCTCTCTCTCTCTCTTGAATATTCATCCCTCTCATATGGATAATTATTCATTTATTCACTCACTCATTCTTTCGTGGACTTCACTCCTCATTCCCACATACATTTCACTCATAAATGAATCTTCCTCACTCAATCAGCCGATATTCCTCACTCATTCACCCATACAGGTAGAGATACACCCCCCTCCCCCCTCCTCATTTCCCTCTCCCTCATTTCTGTCCTCATAATTCTCCCTCACCCCCCCACCCACCCCACCCCACCCTCATACCTGCCTCATAGCCCTCACGTGATCTTTGAGTTCTCTTGGAGTTTAATATTCCGCGAGTGATCTGGACACGTGACTTTAGTACCGGAATCGTCTTAAGCTTTTTGGAGGTTCATTTGCATATGGAGAGGGAGGAGAGGGGGGGATGGAGGTGGGGGGGGGGATGTGTGTGTGTTAGGGGTGGGGGGTGGGGGGATGTGTGTGTGTTAGGGGTGGGGGGTGGGGGGATGTGTGTGTGGGGATGAGGGGATTTGTGAGTGTGTTTGTGTGTGTATTTGTGACTGTATTTGTAAGTGTGTGAGTGAAAGAGAGACAAATATTTATATAAATATCTACCTATCTATCTATCTATCTATCTATCTATCTGACGCTAGCCCATCCTGAGACATGATACTATAGTGGAGCGACTGCGGAAAGAGGAAGAGGTCAGAAAAAGGAAGAAATAAGCAGGATATTACAAGACCTTCCTTCCTCTCGCCCTCTCGCTCTAACCTTAATCCCCCCCTCCTTCCCTCCCCTCCATCCCCCGCCCCCTAATCTTGCGTTTCCTCTTTCCTCTCTCTCTTCTCTCTCGCTCTCTCTCTTCTCTTTCTTGCTCTTGCTCTTACTCTCTCTCTCTCTCTCTCTTTCTCTCTCTCTCTCTCTCTTTCTCTCTCTCTCTATTTCTATCTCTCTGTCTCTATTTATCTCTCTCTCTCTCTCTCTTTCTCTCTCTCTCTCTCTCTCTCTCTCTTTCTCTCTCTCTCTCTCTCTCTCTCTCTCTTTCTCTCCCTCTTTCTCACATATGTATACTGTGTACCCCCCCAGTCTATTCCTTGCAATTTACACTATTTGCCTTTCCTCTCCTGCTTTCTCTCTTCCCTATTGCTTCTTTTCATACTTCGCCCCCCCCCCCACTCCACCCCCCCTTCCTCTCCTCTCTCCTTCCCTGCCTCCCTTGCTCAATGCTTCCTCCTCCTCTCTCTTTCCCCTCTTCTTCCTTCTCCCTTTCTCTCCCTCTCTCTTTCCTCTCTCTCCCGTCCCCCGTCCTCTTCTCCCCCTCCGTCTCTCCTTCCCCTCCCTCCTATCTCTCTCTCTTTCCTCCCTCATTCCACCCCCCTCCCTCCCTCAATCCCTCCCTCCTCTCTCTCTCTCCTTCCCCCTCCCTCCTCTCTCTCTCTCTTCCCTCCCTCCCTCCACACTCCTCCCCTCATCACCCCTCCTCCTCTCTCCTCTTCTCCCTCCCTCCACTCTCCTCCCCCCTCCCTCCCTCCCTCCTCTCTCTCTCTCCTTCCTCCCTTCCTCCAATCTCCTCCCCTCCTTCCCCCCTCCCTGTCTCTCTCTCCTTCCCCTCCTCCCCTTCCCCCCTCCCTCCCCCCCCCCTCCCTCTCTCTCTCTCCTTCCCCTCCTCCCCTTCATCCCTCCCTCCTCCCCCCTCCCTCTCTCTCTCTCTCTCCTTCCCCTCCCCCCTCTCTCTCTCTCCTTCCTCCCTCCGTCCACTCTCTTCTCCCCTTCATCCCTCCCTACTCTCCCCCCCTCCCTCTCTCTCTCTCCTTCCCCTCCTCACCCCCCTCCTCTCTCCTCCCTCTCTCTCTCTCTCCTTCCCCTCCTCCCCTTCATCCCTACCTCCTCTCTCTCTCTCTCTCTCTCTCGTCTACTTCCATTATTTTTCTTTCTTTCCGACCTCTCTTCATGGCTCTTCACTCCCCTTTGCTTTTTATTCGTTCTGCTCGTATTGCTGTTCCTTCGTTCTTTGTTTGTTTCTTTGTTTTGCTTCGTCTTTCTTTCTTGTTTCCTTCTTTTTCGTTTGTTTGTTTTTTTATGTTGCGTTCTTTTCTCCTACTTTCTCCTTCTTGGCTTCTCCTCCATTTCTCTCTCTCTCCTTCTCTCTTTCTATGCCCATCTTCTTCTCCGTTCCCTTCTCTCTCTCTCTCTCTCTCTCTCTCTCTCTCTCTCTCTCTCTCTCTCTCTCTCTCTCTCTCTCTCTCTCTCTCTCTCTCTCTCTCTCTCTCTCTCTCTCTCTCTCTCTCTCTCTCTCTCTAACCCTCTCTCTCTCCTTCTCTCTTTCTATGCCCGTCTTCTTCTCTGTTCCCTTCTCTCTCTCTCTCTCTCTCTCTCTCTCTCTCTCTCTCTCTCTCCTTCTCTCTTTCTATGCCCGTCTTCTCTGTTCCCTTCTCTCTCTCTCTCTCTCTCTCTCTCTCTCTCTCTCTCTCTCTCTCTCTCTCTCTCTCTCTCTCTCTCTCTCTCTCTCTCTCTCTCTCTCTCTCTCTCTCTCTCTCTCTCTCTCTCTCTCTCTCTCTCTACCTCTCCTCCTCATCCACCTCTTCAGCCTCCCTCGATATCTACCCTTTGACTTCGCCCTCCACCCCCAACCCCCCCCTTCCTCCTCCTCCCCCTCCACCCTCCACCCCCTCCACCCCCCTCCCTTCAGCAGGTTGCAACTACGCCCCCTAATTTCCCGTTGCAATTAGGTCGCCAGAGTAACCACTTCTGTGTACCTACCTGTAGCTTATGCTGTATTTGGTTATCGTCTGTGTATGTTGGCTCATGTGGTTTTTGGTTTGTTGCTTGTGTTTATGTGGTATATGTTGTATTAAGTTTATCATCTGTGGCGCATGTTGTTTTTGGTTTGTTGCTTGTGTTTATGTGGTTTATGTTGTATTAAGTTTATCATCTGTGGCGCATGTTGTTTTAGTTGTTTTTTTTGTGTTTATGTGTTTTATGTTGTTTGAATTTATTATCTGTGGCGCATGTTGTTTTAGTTTGTTGATTGTGTTTATGTGGTTTATGTTGTATGAGTTTTATCATCTGTGGCGCATGTTGTTTTAGTTTGTTGCTTGTGTTTATGTGGTTTATGTTGTATTAAGTTTATCATCTGTGGCGCATGTTGTTTTAGTTTGTTGCTTGTGTTTATGTGGTTTATGTTGTATGAGTTTTATCATCTGTGACGCGTGTTGTTTTTTAGTTCATTGATTTTGTATGTAGGTTATGTTGTATTGGTTTATTGTCTGTATATGTTGGTTTATATTGTGCTAGTTTTTTTGGTTTTGTATGTAGTTTATGTTTATGTGGTTTATCGCTTTTCTTGTAGGTTATGTAGGTTATGTTGTATTGCTGAAGTATGTGGCTTATGTTATAAAGTTTATAACCTGTGTATGTGGTTTATGTTGTACCGGTTTATTGATTTTGTATGTGGCTTATGTTGTATTAGTGAATTAGCTGTACCTGTAACTTATGCTTTATTTTATATCATATTGTTGCTTGCATGTGTCTAATAATAACTTTTGATGTTCAATATCATCTTGTCATTTGTACTTGGCTTGCATTGCATTACTTATTGCAACTGTAAGTTCCGCTGTATTATCTTGTTATTTGTACCTACTTACCTGTATTTTATCTCATATAATCTCCTTCCTTGTACCTGCCTATTTGTAGATTTATTATAATCAGACGTGGATTTATATCTACAAAGGCGTGTCTGATTATACAATTGCACAGACTTATGACTATAGTGTGTTAGATCCAGCTTCATGATTCATGCATGCAAGCACAAGCAATGCAGAGATTATTAGAGGTATTGAGGTTTCTGATAATGCAATAAAAAAAAAAACTTTTATTCCTATGACTGAGGCGTATTAGATTAATTATCATGATGCATGCAAACGCAAGCAATTTTGTGATTTGATTGACGAATTAGATTGAGGTTAATTAACATAATGTTTTTTTTGTGTCTCAGGTATGTTCATTTATATTATTGCAATGTTTTTAACAATGTTAAAAGTATCATTATCATTTTTATTATTGTTGTTATTATCATTATTATCATCATCATCACCATCATCATCTTTATTGTCATAAATATAATTTGTTTATTATCATCGGGATTGTTATAACATATCGTCATCATCATCATCATCACCATCATCATAACCGTCATTACTATTATCATCATTATCATCATCCTTACCATCATCATTATTCTCATCACCATAACACATCTTTATCAAAACCACAAATAATAAATAACAATAAATCAATAAATCAATAAATCACAGCAAAAAGCACACAAACATACACATCAATGTAACATCAATATCATAATATGAAGAAAAAAAAAAAAAAAAAAATTCAACAATATATTCCCTCTTCTTCCTTCAACTCTTGCAACTCCTGCAACACTTGACTAAACCTCGACGTTGATCAAAGGAAGAGACACCACTCCATGTGAGTCCTTTAGAGGGGGGAAGGGGGGGTATAGAGGGTGGTGGGGTGGGGTGGGAGGGGGGAGGGGGAGGGTGATGGAACAGCTGTGAACGACTGAACGGCGACTAGAAATGAGAAAGAAAAAAAAATGACTGAACAGTGACTGAACCATTAACTCGGACACCGAATGACTGAAAACGTGGATTAAACCTTGAACACTGAAGTGAGTGACTGAACACTGACTGAACACTGACTGAACACTGACAGAAAATCGACTGAACAGTGAACAGCTACTCCTTTCCCGTTGACCTCCCTACGACTGCCGTAAGGGGGGAAGGGGGGAGGGGGAGATATGTGGGAGGGGAAAGTGAGGAGGAGAGGGGAAGGGGAGACGTGAGGGATGGGAAAGGGGAGAGGGAATGAGAAAGAAGGGAAAGAAGGAGAAGGGAGGTATGGAGAAGAAGATGAATATGGAATAAGGGTAGAGAAGGGTAAGGGGAAAGAGGGGAAAGAGAAAGAGGGAGGGGAGGAGAGGAGAGAAGGGGAAGGGGGAGGAAAGGGAAAGGGGGGGGAAGTAAGGGGTCGGGGAGAAAAGGGAAGGAGAGTAAAGAGTAAAGGGAAGGAGAAGAGGTAGAGGGAAAAAGAGAAAGGAAAGAGGGGGGAAGAGAGGAAGAAAGAAGAAAGAGGCGGAACAGAGGAGAAGGAAGAGGGAAGAGAAATAACGAAAAGAAGGAGGAAACGGGATAAAGGAAACAGGAAGAGAAGAGGAGAAAAAAGAAGAAAGAGAGAATGAAGGAAAGGGAAACAGGCAGGAGAGAGGAGATAGAGGGAGAGAAGAGGAGATGAAGAAAAAGATTGAGTAAAGGAGGAAGAGAAGTGAGTAACAAAAAAAAAAGACGAAGGAAAGAGACGAAGGAAAAGACAGAGAGAAAGGAAAGAAAGATGACCAAGAAGGAAAGAAAGACGAAAAGAAAGAGACGTACATAAGAAGAGAAGAGGAGAAGAAGAGAGGAGACAGGAGAGAGAGAGAGAGAGAGAGAGAGAGAGAGAGAGAGAGAGAGAGAGAGAGAGAGAAGCACCCGACACGGTTCAGCTTATTACCAGACCTTATAAACCGGCTTTGAGTGGACAGCGAAAGTCAGAAGGGAAACCGAGGAGGGAAAAAGGTCGTGTGATTTTTATTGGATCCTTTTGTCTGGCTCGTTTTCCCTTCAGCTCGATTGGCGGCTTATGAAATCTTGAAGCGCGGGTGATGAGGAGAAATTAATATTGCATTTTGATGCACATGCACGCGTAGATGCACGTGCATACACTCACACACATATATATACGCATGTGCACTTACAAAAACACTCGTGAAAACACTCACACACACAAATATGTCTGTGTGTGTGTGTGTGTGTGTGTATGTGTGTGCATCTATATCAATTTGTATGTGTGTTTAGCTATCTTATCAATAAATAAATAAATAAATAAATAACTATACATATATGCATATATATATATATATATATATATATATATATATATATATATATATATATAATGACAGTCATAATAACAATGACAACGACTATAAAAATACAGAGAAACAACAACAATAACAAAAAGAGACAAAAGAATACCACAATACATAACAAAAATCACTAAACTCAGACTGCGAGCAAAATGAGCAAGCAACATATTGGACACAAATATTTCCATTTCTTGCAACAAAAGAGGGAAACATGCACGCACGCCCACTGTAATTAGTTGCATCCTCTCAATTTTGAAATCAGTTGACAAATCTCGTACATGAGGGAGATAGGGGGAGGGGAGAGGGAGGAATTGAGAGAGTGAAAGAGAAAGTAAGAGAGAAAGAGAGAGAGAGTGAGAGAGAGAGAGAGAGAGAGAGAGAGAGAGAGAGAGAGAGAGAGAGAGAGAGAGAGAGAGAGAGAGAGAGAGAGAGAGAGAGAGATAGGAGAGAGAAAAGGGGGGGGGGGAGAGAAGAGAGAGAAAAGGGGAGAGGGAGAGAGAAGGAGGGAGGGAGGGAGGAAGGGAGGGAGAGATAGATAGCTAGAGAGAGAGAGAGAGAGAGAGAGAGAGAGAGAGAGAGAGAGAGAGAGAGAGAGAGAGAGAGAGAGAGAGAGAGAGAGAGAGAGAGAATGAAGGGATGGTAGGAGAAACAGAGAAAGAGAGCCAGATAGACAGAGGGAGAGAAATAGATAGACAGCAATAGAGAGAAAGAGACAGAATTAAAGAAAGAGAAAGAGACAGAATTAAAGAAAGAGAAAGAGACAGAATTAAAGAAAGAGAAAGAGACAGAATTAAAGAGAGAGAAAGAGACAGAATTAAAGAGAGAGAAAGAGACAGAATTAAAGAGAGAGAAAGAGACAGAATTAAAGAGAGAGAGAGAGGCAGAAATAAAGAGAGAGAAAGAGCCATTACATGCCCCCTTGATTGAACAACAGTTAGGAAGAATGAACGACACTAAGTTTGAGTTGCATTTGTTGCATTTGTTGCATCTGTCTGTTGCATAATGATGATTTCGGAGTCCTCGAGTCTAGGTTTTATTTGGGAAGTTTGCTTAGATAATATTTGTATCATCTTTGGTATTGGTGTGTTATTGTTATCGTTGTTTGTTGTTGCTAACTCTTTTTTTATTAGTTGTTATCTATGTTATTATTGTTGACTTTGCTAATGGCGTTTTTGTTTTTACTGTATTTGTCGTTATATCTAGCTTAGTTATTGATGTTATCTTTGTTATTGGTGTTATTTTTTGTTATCAGTGTTATCTGTGTTATTGGTGTTGTTATCTTGTTCTTGGTGTTATTGTTGTTAATTGTTATTGTTCTTCACTGTTACCACCGATACTAGCGTCTCTTGTATACTGTTCTTCGCCGTCATATTGTTCTCACACGTATTTTTTGCTTCACAAAGTTATCTATCATAAACAACTTTCATCAATCTTTCACTCTTAACTAAGTCATTTTCCGCTTACGTCCTGTTGCAGAAATGTTGCAGAAATACTAAACATCGTTCTGCAACTTATACTGATATACGAAATGCTAAACAACACAAAACACAATCTCAAACTCATTTTATAAACTTGCAACAAAACCACTACACCAATTTCTGACAAACAATCTAACACAAACTAACACTCCCATTGCAACCTGTTTCCACCATAACCCCATTTTTTACAAACAATCTAACACACACGCCTTGAACTACCCCCCCCCCACCCCCACCCCCCACCTACACACACACACTCGACCCCTATTGTACTCAGATGCAACAACCACACCACAAACAAACCTACACTGCAAACGATCTAAAAATAAACCTCAAACAACCCCCCCCCCCTCATTACGACCAAACACCACACCCCCAAAACCTCACAAAGAATCTACCACACACAAACCTCCACCCCCACTCCCCACCCCACCCACACACCCATCCACCCCCATCAATTCCCCAAAAAATCTAAACACAAACTCTTTTCTTCCCCCTCCCCCTCCAAACCCCCCCTACACCAACCCCCCACTCCCTCCAAATACCCCCCTACCCAACCCCACACACCCCACTCCCTCCAAACCCCCCCTTACACCAACCCCCCACACCCCACACCCTCCAATACCCCCCCAAAGCAAGAGATACAACCCCAACCCCACGAACCTCACTCCCCACCAGTCCCTGTCTCTCACGCCCACCCCGCCCGAGAGACAACCGAAAGAGGCATCGTCCGCCAGCCGCGACAAATAAACATTTACTATCGTGGCTTAGTCGAGGTTCAATCCCTGGGAGATTATGGGATGCTGTTCGGTCTGTGAGAGGCATGTGCAGAGGAGGAGTGTGTGTGTGTGTGTGTGTGTGTGTGTGTGTGTGTGTGTGTGTGTGTGTGTGTGTGTGTGTGTGTGCGTTAGTGTATGTATGTATCATATGTATGTATATTATGTATGTATATATATATATATTATATATATTATGTATATATTTATATATATATTATATATATATATATATATATATATATAATATTATAAGAGAGAGAGAGAGAGAGATATTCATGTATATATGCATGTATGTATGTACGTAGAGAGAGAGAGAGAGAGAGAGAGAGAGAGAGAGAGAGAGAGAGAGAGAGAGAGAGAGAGAGAGAGAGAGAGAGAGAGAGAGAATGAAAAAGACAGGACAAGATCTTTGTGCATTCACCTACAAATGCAAACTTTATCTGTTGCTCGCATGTGCAAGAAGGAGCTTATAAATACCAGTAATGATCTCTATATAATGTTCGAAATGTTCGTTTACACTTAAATAAATCATCTAAATCAACTTGATCGCATTACTAATTAATTAAAGATGGAATGAAAAGATAAACGAGACTTCTTTCTCGGTGCAAATCCTGAGATCAAAAGAGTTAAAAATGTTGCCAACGTAAATATCAATATTGATTATGCACGAGATGCAAACTTCTTTTCCCTTCGATGGATTATTTCCATGGGTCAGATTGAAGCTCCGAAAATCATCTCAGTCGAAAATCAAATTCCAGTTTAGAGATCTTTATTTTGTATATCGTTTTATTTTTTTCTTTTCTTTTCTTTTTTTTAAATTCCAGTTTAGAGCTCCTTATTTTGTGTATCGTCTTTTTCCTTTTATTTTTTATTCTAGAATCTTATCTCTGTCTTATGTTTCTCTCTTTTTTTTTCCTTCAATTAATTCACTTTTGGATACACCTGTAGCCCCCACAGACTTTTTTCTGGCGCGTGCTTAGTACAGGTGAAGACACACATCTATGTCCTTTTTTATCTCGAACCTCTTTTCCTTGCGAGCGAGTTGCGAGTCGTGGCTTCGAATCGTTCGAAACACTCGCGCCTCCTCCACGAATCGACTCGACTCCAACCCGACCTGAAGATGGATTTTTTTTTTCAAAACTTTTTTTTTTCACCCCGTCTCTCTCTCTCTCTCTCTCTCTCTCTCTGGTTTTCGGAAAGAACAACACACATACCGCTGGGGTTTAGGGGGTTTCAACAAGACACTCTTCAGTCGCAGGTTAGAAACACTTAGAAAAAAAGGAAGAAACTAACACTTCACTTCGTCGCGTGTCTTAGCAGCAATTGCAAGTAACAGGTTAGCAACAAACAGGTTGCAGAGTCCGCGTGAGGGAGTGAGCAC
>NW_028234431.1:2726183-2728683 GCF_977035675.1 Penaeus japonicus
TGTTTATATATATATATATGTATATCTATATAATATATATATATATACATATATATATATATGTATATCTATATATATATACATATATATACACTTGTACATAATACATTATCACAATCATATCTCATAATTAATAACATCATTGTTATCATCATCATTTCCTTTTGGTTAATCAGAAGAAATTATTCATATTCCTACAAAAGTTGCCACACCTGTATCTTTTTCTGTCCAATGGAAAATACTTCCTACTAAGGTCAAATTAACTATCGTCCACCTGACTGACTAACGCCTAACTAACTAGCGTTTAACTAACGTCTAACTGATTAATACCTGACCTGCTTACGTTATATAAACTAACTATCGTTATGATAACTAACGCCTGACGAAGTGTCTAACGTCCATCTAACACACGTCCTACTAACTATCTTTCTACTAACTAACTAACATCTAATAGACGTCCTACTAACTAACTAACATCTAACTAACTAATGGACGTCCTACTAACTAACTATCGTTTTACTAACTAACATCTAACTAACTAATGGACGTTCTACTAACTAACTAACATCTAACTAACCAATAAACGTCCTGCTAACTAATTATCGTTCTACTAACTAACTAATATCTAACTAACTAATGGACGTCCTACTAGCTAACTATCGTTCTACTAACAAACTAACATCTAACTAACCAATGGACGTCCTACTAACTAACTAACATCTAACTAACTGATAAACGTCCTACTAACTAACTATCGTTCTAATAACTCACTAACATCTAACCAACCAATGGACGTCCTACTAACTAACTATCGTTCTACTAACTAACTAACATCAAACTAACTAATGGACGTCCTACTAACTAACTATCCTTCTACTAACTAACATCTAACTAACTAATGGACGTCCTACTAACTAACTATCGTTCTACTAACTCATTAACATCAAACTAACTAACGGACGTCCTACTAACTACCTAACTAACAAACTAACTAACACACTCAACGTTATGTTCACACTACCCTGAGGGTCTTCGCACATTTATGGTGCCAAGTCCGCGTTAAGCCTACAACAGCTTCACGTTCTCTCTTTTAAAAGTGTGTCACTTGAGGTCATTGTGATGCTGAGACTGGCGCGTGTTATTTCACTCTCTTTAGGTCTATTTATGCATTGTCTTAGGCGATAAGATCTCTCCCTCCGTTTCCATGGCAACGGTTTTGGGTCGGTTAGTTGACAAATCCTGATCTGTTTGGTTGACTTGAAGGCATCTTTTTCCTGTTTGATCTTTGGCTTGTCTTTATGATGTGGGTTTTTGTGTAGATGGATAGGTAGGTAGGTAGATTGGTAGATGGGATGGTAGATAGATATGTAAATAGGTAAATTGATAGATAAACAGGTAGATCGAGAGGATGATAGGTACGTTGGTATATATATATATATATATATATATATATATATATATATATATATAGAGAGAGAGAGAGAGAGAGAGAGAGAGAGAGAGAGAGAGAGAGAGAGAGAGAGAGAGAGAGAGAGAGAAAGAGAAAGAAAGAGAGAAAAGGAATGTGTGAGACTGTGAGTGTGTGTGTGTGAGAGAGAGAAAGAGAGATAGATAGAGAGAGAGAGAGAGAGAGATAGGCCTACTGGCAAATAAAGAGACAGATAAAAAAAAGACAGACAGACGTACCAACACTACATCCATCCATCACAAGAGTCTTTTTTTTAATGTTAAGTGATTTGAGTAAAATCTACTAAGACTTCTTTTCAGGCTCTGCTACATTCCGTTGAGCGTTCCCTCCTTCAGAAACAGCTACTCACTTTTCCCGCATGAAACACAAAAAATAGATTGAATTTACAAGTGGCTTAGATAAAATAATACGGATGAATTCATTAACCGATCATATTTGGGAAGAAAAGCTAGAAATTAAGAACGTAAAAAAATATATATAGCCTTTGAGGTCGAAGGGATAAGTCGTTTTTTGTGAAGGAATGAACCCACAAATATATTCAATTAAATTGTATGTATATATTGCTTTGTTTATCACACTGACTTAAAAATTGATCTATAGAGTGTCTTTTTATATACGGATCATAATTATGCACAGTATATATACTTTACGTGTGTGTTTGTGTGTGTGCGTGAATGTGTGCGTGTATATGCGTGTGTCTGTATGTGTGTGTGACTTGATTATATATAATTTGTCCTGTGTGCGTGTGTATGTGTGTGTCCGTATATGTGTGTGTGTGTGATTTGATTATATATCATTTGTCCCTTATAAACGGAACATGATTATACACAATAACATACATTGAAGTCTTACATAGTGTAGTGATGGCTTGGTCATAGCCTCTACGTCACCCTTAGTCTTAATGAAATGCAATAACAGGCACGAGGAATCAACAAGTCATGCACTATTCATGTAGAATTACCTTATTGTTCTGTGTTTGTGTTCATTTTTCTTATTTCTATGCGCATCGGATGTGAGTCACACGAATAAATA
>NW_028234431.1:2736183-2741183 GCF_977035675.1 Penaeus japonicus
AAAAAAAATTAAAAACTTAAAACCTACAGTGCATCTCAACTACGTGAGGACATTAAATAAGTCGCTACCTGCGCGACGTGGAGCCTCGACGTGATAACAGACAGTTCGAGTTCGAATGAGGAGGAACTAGCGTCACTGGTCAAGAGCGAGTTTCGTTCTACAAGCTGGGCATGGCGGGGCAGGTGTATCGGGTGTTGCAGGAACCGCCCTCTCGACGGTACAATATGGCGTCGTAAACACCGTCAGAAATCTGTTCGTATTTTTCCAGTGAGTATCCGAATATCCTGCGAATAAGAAAAGATGTGTTTGTATTTCATGATTGTCTGTGTTGTTTGCTCTTTGATTGAGCATGTATGTGGGTAAATAACGTCCGGTAAGTACACAATACAAGCCATCTTAAAAAAAAAATAATAATTATAAAAAATAAACCAGTAAGTGGGTAACAGGAAGAAAAAAAAATCACTCGAAAAGAAAGAAGAAGAGAAATCCACATTAAGACAGACAAATTACAAAAAAATGATAATAAATATAAGAAAAGAACACACCAAACCTAAACACACTTACGGCTGTAAGTACTTGGCCCCATTAATCATCATTTTGGAAGAGGTTAGTATTCGCTGGGCTTTCTGGTCGTCCAAACACGCCAAGCGATTGAGGCAGTCGTAGCGCTCAATGCCGTCGCTCACCAGATAAGTCGTCAGGTAGAGGAGGTCGCTCTTGTCGAAGAAGGAGTCCTCAGCGCTTCGTCCGATGAACCCGAGACCGGTTCGGATCCCCGTGAGACCGACCATGAGCACGAACTGAAGGAGGATGAGGTGGAGGAGGAGGGAGGAAGAAGGAAAGGGTAGGGGAATGATTAGCTTTTGTCTTTTTTTTTTTGTTATCTTATTTTATTTTTTTTTTATTTTTTTTTATTTTTTTTTTTTTTGGGGGGGGGTTATGTCATTCGTGTTTGAGGTATTGTTTGTTTTAACTTTTTTTTTTTGGTATTACGTGTAAATAGTTGTTTTGTTTGATGTAATCACCATGTATCCTAAAAGAAATAGTTAGCGATGATGATTATCTAATCAATCTTTTCCAGCGTCTTATTCACTCAACTATTCTACTTTAATAAAAAATAATAATAAATAAAAAAATGAAAAAAAAACAGTGGAAGCTGGTATATCTTTCATCTACATATATCTTTCATCTACATAATCTAATCTACATAGTTTTATATATCGAATAAAAACACTCAAGCAATTATCAACCAATTATCAACAACCATCACTGCTCAAAACCAACCCCCGTCGCGAGCAACCAACCTACCGCAATGATCATGTAAACCACAAGGTTCTTGAAGTTGAAGCTGTAGACGGTCGAGCTCCTTGCCAGTTCGACAACGCCTTCGTATAGCGCACTGTCGGTCGAGCGAACCGTTTCCTCTGCCCGAGAACCGCTCGCGAAGCCCAGTAGAACCACGCTCATTATCAACGCTTGTTTCATCATTTTGATATCTGTTGGGGAAGAAAGGGTGTTTTTTGTCGTTATTGTGATGTTGTTGTTGGTATTTAATATCGTTGGTATTGTTATTGATTGTTTTATCAACATCAATGCGATTATGATGATGATCATAGTTATAATGATGATGATGATGGGGATTAGCTTTATCATCATTACCACCATTTTATCATAATTATCATTATGACTTCATCATAATTACCATTATGAGTTTATCATTATTATTGGGTTATCATAGTCACGTCATTCATCGCAGCTTTTAAACGTCAGTGTGTGTGTGTAAGGCGCATGATTTTCCGAAAGTAAAACCGTTATAGAAAAAAACAAACACACTGCAAAAAGAAAGAGCAATGTCAGCCATGATTACGTAGCGTGATGACGTCACCTCACCACAACACCTGAGGCCATTGCCACCTTCAGAGAGCAGAGGTAACAACGACAGGAAAACGGTAATCGTGACCACAAAACGCCGACGAAAGGTAATCAAACGACTGGGAAAAATTCGAAGAAAAGAAGAATGGACGAGAAGAAGGAAGGAGGGAGGGATGAATAAGAGGAGAGAGGAGGAAGGGAGGAGGAGGAGGAGGAAGAGGAGAAGCGGGTAAGAAGGTAGAGGGAATGATGGGCGAGGGAGAGGAGATGGGAGAAAAGGGAGAAGGAGGAAGAAGGGAAAAAGAAGGAGGATGAGATGGAGAGAAAAAATCAGAAAAGAGGAGGAGGAAGAGAGAAAAAAACGATGAAGGAAGAGTAAAAAGAAGAGGAACGAAATAAAACAAAGCAAAAGAAAGAAAAAGCCGAAGGCAAAAAAAAAAGATCAGAGAAAATATACAAAAAAATAGACACAAGAAGCAGCGAAGAAGAAGGAGAAAAAGAAGAGTAAGAAAAAAAACAAAAACAAGAGAGCAAGAAGACAAAACTCTCCCGTGTCTGGTCGTGGACTGAATGAGAAGATGAGTAAGCGATTCAGCAGCAGCAACGACGGTCACCCAGTCATGAGTGTGGGTCACCTTCTCCCGTAGCACAGTTCCCGCTTCCGTCATGGCGACCCAGTTCTTGTTGCACGGTGAAAAGCCTGAATGCCTGGCGTCGCGTCGAGGGAAGAAGCATTGTGCAACATGTGACCACGTGATTCCCGTCCCCGCCCGCTTAGAAGGGGAAGGTTCCGACATCTTTGAGTTCGGGTTTTGTGGGCTTTTGTGTGTGTGTGTGTGTGTGTGTTTTTTATTTTATTTTTTTTTTTTTTTGAGGGGGGTGAGGTTGGGCGGGTGGTGAGGGGGGTCTTTTGAGTGTGTGTGTTTTTTTTGGGGGTAGGGGGGGTTAGGGGGTCTTTTGGGTTTTTGGGTTGTTAGTCTTTTGGGATTTTTTGTCTTTAGGTCTTTGTTGGTGGTATAGAAGAGGGAGAGAGAGAGAGAGGGAGGGGGTGTTGTAGGGATTGTGGAGGGGGTGTAAATGGGAAGAGGGGGGGGGGCAGGGGAGCGGGGGGTTTAATGGAAGAGAGAGAGTAGGAATGTACGAGGGAGGGAAGAGATAGATAGATAGATTAATAATAACCTGCCATACATACGTATAGACAAGTACAATCACAAAAACGAAAAACGACATACCGATAAATATATAAACACCAAAACAAACAAAGGAGAGAGAGAGAGAGAGAGAGAAAGAGAAAGAAAGAATAAAAACAAAAACAAAAGACACATAGAGAAAGAAAACAAAAAGAATCACACAACCTCCCACCCACCGCCCCCCACCCCCTCCCGCCCCCATACCAACCACCCACCAAACAACTGTCAGGGAAAGTTTCAGACACAAGATTGCATGACGTTATGACAACCCCCCCACCCCCACCCCACCCCCCACGAGAACCAGATCCCACATCCAAGCCGTGACAAGATCTGCCAGCGCTGTCATCTGCTCGCTGCCGTGACAGATGACTGCGTAACGGGGACAGATCTCAAGGTCACTGCTGTTTGATGTTGTCTTGGCATGATTATTTGCTGCTGTTGTTTTGTTGTTGTTGTTACTTTTTCATGGTTGTTATTATCATCCTTATCATTATTATTATTAGTAGTATATTTTTCATCGACGTTGTAATTATCATCATTATTATTTTTATCATTATTATTATTATTATTATTATTATTATCATTATCGTTCTTATTATTATAATCATTATTATTATTATTATCATTATTGTTATTATTATTATTATTATTATTATTTTCATTATTATCATCATCATTATTATCATTATTATTATGATCATTATCAGCACTAGCATTAACATTATTATTATCAATATCGAGTTTCGGAGTGAACTTTATAAATGGATTCATTGGTTTTGTATTCTCTCCTACAGTACTCTCTCGCTCATAAAGCTTTCTCTCTCTCTCTCTTTCTTCATCGCTATTACCCTCCATCTCTCTCTCTCTCTCTCTCTCTCTCTCTCTCTCTCTCTATCTATCTATCTATCTCTTTCTCCCCCTCTCTCTCTCTTTCTCCCCCCCCCCTCTCTCTCTCTCTCCCTCTCTCTATCTCATACACACACACACACATAGAATAAAATATTTGTTTTCTTTCATTGTTTTCTCACCTCTTCTCGAAACTCACTCTTTTAAAACCCTTCCTTCTAGCTATCTAATCACACAATGATTGACTTTCTTATTTTCCTCTCATTCTCTCTTCCATAATTTTTATTATCTTCGTATATCGTCTCAACATCTCCAATTTCTCACAGTCTAAATAAAGTCTTAAGATATCCCGTGATTCCTTTTTTTTTTTTTTTTTATTCCTTTATTCCTTTATTTTATTCCTTTATTCCTTTATTTGATTTTTTTTTGTCCAAATTATGCAACACTCTCCGACCTACGAAGCGGCTATCTCACCTCTCCTTCTTATGGCTGGGATTGCATGCGTAATCAACAATGCAACGTGCAACATCCCCGTCGATACAGAGACGGCATAAATTACCAGTTCTCTGAGAAAATAGAGACACAATTTCAGTGTCTCCCTTTTCCCTGTGTTAATAGGATTCCCCCCTTTTTTTCCCCTTAAGGAGAGGAAAAGAGAGAGGGGTTATATCCATCTTTTCGTTTTATTAAGGGAAGCGGTGGTCACTTCTGTGTATGATGGGAGGGTTTATATTCTTCGGTGTATGAGTGGTAGGTATATTTCTTACTATGTGAGTGGAAGGTGTATTGTCTATTGTGTATGAGTGGTAGGTGTATTCCCTATTGTGTGTGAGTGGAAGGTGTATTTCTTACTGTGTGAGTGGAAGGTGTATTTCTTGTGTATGTGAATGGAAGGTTTATATTCTTCGGTGTATGAGTGGTAGGTGTATTTCTTACTGTGTGAGTGGAAGGTGTATTTTCTTCTGTGTGAGTGGAAGGTGTATTTTCTTCTGTGTGAGTGGAAGGTGTATTTTCTTCTGTGTGAGTGGAAGGTGTATTTCTTACTGTGTGAGTGGAAGGTGTATTTTTTATGTGTGTGAGTGGTAGGTGTAT
>NW_028234431.1:2751183-2778683 GCF_977035675.1 Penaeus japonicus
TTTTCTTATCTTTCTTCTTCTACTGTTTTTTTCTTCTTTATCATCATCATCTTCTCTTCTCCGTATTTTCACTTCTTATACTTTTTTTTCATTTCCTATTCCGTATGCAAATAAAATAAAAACTTTACCGCCTATTTTAACAAAAACAAAAATGGCGTCTGTATCACTATTTTCACGAGATCTTTAATTAAAGCTTTTCACAGTTTAGGCCTCATCATGTCGAAATTCGTTCCGGACACTCATGCAATCGATTCCATTGCAATTGACATTCCAAAAACAAAGATAAGGGAAGGCACGGGCGTTTATCAAGAAATCTAATGGTTAAATCATCATCATTCTCCGACGAATTGCAAGAAATTGACCGTGAAATTAATTTAAGAGATCCGTCAGCCATTTAGGCCTAATCCGGAGAATAGAAAAACACAACTATTGAATGGAAATAATATGGGGTTAGATGGTCTGAGCACTTTCGGCAGCCCATTACCCATAACAGATGCCCCACGTCGATGGCAGACCCACCCATTAACGAAGTCTCCCCGATGCCCAAATATGGGCGTGGGAAGGGAGTCGGAACCCATGGAGAGATGCTGGAATAGGGGCGTCTAAAGGTGTTATAATGCTCTATATCTGTATGTTGCGAGACAGTGGCATTTGTATGGTTATTGGGTGGTATTTTTATGGTTGTTGGATGGCTTTTGTATGGTTATTGGACGAGGATAAATCTGATTTACGTGTGAATATGAGACTGAAGTATTTTTCGTTATAGATTTTCGTTCGATATTCTGGTTCAACAAAGACGAACAAGGATGTAAATATATACGGTTAATGTGTAGTATATATAAGTTATCTTCTTGCATTACTGCAAAATAAAATGCATATATTATATCGTTAGCATTATGAAATTTACGACGTACTCTCTTTAT
This sequence comes from Penaeus japonicus, assembly GCF_977035675.1. NCBI lineage: Eukaryota > Metazoa > Arthropoda > Malacostraca > Decapoda > Penaeidae > Penaeus > Penaeus japonicus. The sequence goes on from NW_028234431.1 coordinate 2,752,107, forward strand.
TTCGCGAAATAACATGACACTTCTAACTGGAATACGTAATCCATATTTCGTTGAAACTAAAAAAAAAAAAAAAAAAAAAAAAAAAAAAAAAAAAAATCATGAATTCATGAAGATCACGAATGTTAATAAAACAACAGACAAACTCATATTTCTCTCTGAAAAGAAATATTCAAAATACTGAACCTCTGCGGCAACAGCGTTCGATATCTGAACATCTTAGACACTCCAAAAGAAAAAAGAAAAAGAACCAATCTCTCAAAATTAGCGTAAAAAAATAAATAAATAAAAATCACAAAAGAAAATGAACTAGATATAACGAAAGCGTAGAGTGCATAAACTCGGTAAAAAAAAAAGTAGAAATAAAGTTTCCAACCATTCATTCAGGAGAAAGGAAAACCTCAGAAGGGATCGAACAAGAGCAAAGAAATAGCAAAGCGCGACCTCGTCTGAAAAAAAAAAAAAAAATACGTACATAAGGTATAATCAGGACGTTGGATTTCTGGGGTTTGTTTGAATGGCCAGTGTGCAATCATGCAATGACGGAGACGCTTCTACAAGAGAGAGAGGAGAGAGAGAGAGATGTGGGAGAGAGATAGAGAGAGAGAGAGATGTGGGAGAGAGATAGAGAGAGAGAGAGGGGGGGAGGAGAGAGAGATAGAAGGGGGGGGAGAGAGGAGGAGGAGAGAGAGGGAGAGAGATAGAGGAGGGGGGGAAGGGGGAGGAGAGAGAAATAGGAGAGAGAGAGAGGCAGAGAGGGGGGAGGAAAGAGAAAGGGGGGGGGGAGAAAAGGGAGAGGAGAGAGAGAGAGAGAGAGAGGCAGAGAGGGGGGAGAGAGATAAAGAAAGAAAGAGAGAGAGAGAGAGAGAGATAGAGGGGGGAAGGGGGGAGGAGAGAGATAGAGGGGGGAAGGGGGGAGGAGAGAGAGAGAGGCAGAGAGAAGGGAGGAGAGAGAGAGAGGGGGGGCAAGAAAGGGGGGAGGATAGAGAGAGAGAGAGAGAGGTAGAGAGGGGGGAGGAGAGAGAGAGATAGAGGGGAGAGAGAAGGTGGGAGAGGGAGAGAGAGAGAAGAGAAAAAGAGAGAGAGGGGAGAGAGAGAGAGGGGGGAGGAGAGAGAGAGAGAGAGAGAGAGAGAGAGAGAGAGAGAGAGAGAGAGAGAGAGAGAGAGAGGCAGAGAGGAGGGAGGAGAGAGAGATTGCAAAGAAAAAAAAATCCAAATAGTTAGTTATACGCCAGCGGTCAACGTGCACAGACGGAAACTGTGCAAAAACCAGCTTACGCCAATGACCACAAAAAAAAGGAAAGAAAATATCCTCATCATCTAGAGAGGAAGGAAGATTAACGTCCATTTTGTTTGCAATGATCCCTGTAATGATGAAGATTCTTCTTTCGGAAATAAGGAACCTTCTTGGACAACTTAACGAGATAATTATGGAGAACCAGGAAGGGAAAATAAGGAAAGGAAAATAAGTTTCGAATTTTGCGACGTTTTAGGGTAATAACTGTAGCACATAAAGAGAATGAATGAGATAGAATGAAGATAAAATACAGTTAATTTCGTTGCAAAAAAAGGTTGTATATTGTTTGTAGGTAAGTATATTGTTTGTAGATAAGTATATTGTTTGTAGAGAAGTATATTGTTTGTAGAGAAGTATATTGTTTGTAGGTAAGTATATTGTTTTGTAGATAAGTATATTGTTTGTAGATAAGTATATTGTTTTGTAGATAAGTATATTGTTTGTAGGTAAGTATATTGTTTGTAGGTAAGTATATTGTTTGTAGATAAGTATATTGTTTGTAGATAAGTATATTGTTTGTAGATAAGTATATTGTTTGTAGATAAGTATATTGTTTGTAGGTAAGTATATTGTTTGTAGAGAAGTATATTGTTTGTAGGTAAGTATATTGTTTGTAGATAAGTATATTGTTTGTAGATAAGTATATTGTTTGTAGAGAAGTATATTGTTTGTAGAGAAGTATATTGTTTGTAGGTAAGTATATTGTTTTGTAGATAAGTATATTGTTTGTAGATAAGTATATTGTTTTGTAGATAAGTATATTGTTTGTAGGTAAGTATATTGTTTGTAGGTAAGTATATTGTTTGTAGATAAGTATATTGTTTGTAGATAAGTATATTGTTTGTAGATAAGTATATTGTTTGTAGATAAGTATATTGTTTGTAGGTAAGTATATTGTTTGTAGAGAAGTATATTGTTTGTAGGTAAGTATATTGTTTGTAGATAAGTATATTGTTTGTAGATAAGTATATTGTTTGTAGATAAGTATATTGTTTGTAGGTAAGTATATTGTTTGTAGATAAGTATATTGTTTGTAGGTAAGTATATTGTTTGTAGATAAGTATATTGTTTGTAGATAAGTATATTGTTTGTAGGTAAGTATATTGTTTGTAGAGAAGTATATTGTTTGTAGGTAAGTATATTGTTTGTAGATAAGTATATTGTTTGTAGATAAGTATATTGTTTGTAGATAAGTATATTGTTTGTAGATAAGTATATTGTTTGTAGAGAAGTATATTGTTTGTAGGTAAGTATATTGTTTTGTAGATAAGTATATTGTTTGTAGATAAGTATATTGTTTTGTAGATAAGTATATTGTTTGTAGGTAAGTATATTGTTTGTAGGTAAGTATATTGTTTGTAGATAAGTATATTGTTTGTAGATAAGTATATTGTTTGTAGATAAGTATATTGTTTGTAGATAAGTATATTGTTTGTAGGTAAGTATATTGTTTGTAGAGAAGTATATTGTTTGTAGGTAAGTATATTGTTTGTAGATAAGTATATTGTTTGTAGATAAGTATATTGTTTGTAGATAAGTATATTGTTTGTAGGTAAGTATATTGTTTGTAGATAAGTATATTGTTTGTAGATAAGTATATTGTTTGTAGATAAGTATATTGTTTGTAGGTAAGTATATTGTTTGTAGAGAAGTATATTGTTTGTAGGTAAGTATATTGTTTGTAGATAAGTATATTGTTTGTAGATAAGTATATTGTTTGTAGATAAGTATATTGTTTGTAGATAAGTATATTGTTTGTAGAGAAGTATATTGTTTGTAGGTAAGTATATTGTTTGTAGATAAGTATATTGTTTGTAGATAAGTATATTGTTTGTAGAGAAGTATATTGTTTGTAGGTAAGTATATTGTTTGTAGATAAGTATATTGTTTGTAGGTAAGTATATTGTTTGTAGATAAGTATATTGTTTGTAGATAAGTATATTGTTTGTAGGTAAGTATATTGTTTGTAGGTAAGTATATTGTCTGTAGATAAGTATATTGTTTGTAGAGAAGTATATTGTTTGTAGATAAGTATATTGTTTTGTAGATAAGTATATTGTTTGTAGATAAGTATATTGTTTGTAGAGAAGTATATTGTTTGTAGGTAAGTATATTGTTTGTAGATAAGTATATTGTTTGTAGATAAGTATATTGTTTGTAGATAAGTATATTGTTTGTAGATAAGTATATTGTTTGTAGATAAGTATATTGTTTGTAGATAAGTATGTTGTTTGTAGGTAAGTGTATTGTTTGTAGAGAAGTATATTGTTTGTAGGTAAGTATATTGTTTGTAGGTAAGTATATTGTTTGTAGATAAGTATATTGTTTGTAGGTAAGTATATTGTTTGTAGATAAGTATATTGTTTGTAGGTAAGTATATTGTTTGTAGATAAGTATATTGTTTTGTAGATAAGTATATTGTTTGTAGATAAGTATATTGTTTTGTAGATAAATATATTGTTTGTAGGTAAGTATATTGTTTGTAGATAAGTATATTGTTTGTAGATAAGTATATTGTTTGTAGATAAGTATATTGTTTTGTAGATAAGTATATTGTTTGTAGGTAAGTATATTGTCTGTAGATAAGTATATTGTTTGTAGATAAGTATATTGTTTGTAGATAAGTATATTGTTTGTAGGTAAGTATATTGTTTGTAGATAAGTATATTGTTTGTAGATAAGTATATTGTTTGTAGGTAAGTATATTGTTTGTAGGTAAGTATATTGTTTGTAGATAAGTATATTGTTTGTAGGTAAGTATATTGTTTGTAGGTAAGTATATTGTTTGTAGATAAGTATATTGTTTGTAGATAAGTATATTGTTTGTAGGTAAGTATATTGTTTGTAGAGAAGTATATTGTTTGTAGGTAGGTATATTGTTTGTAGATAAGTATATTGTTTGTAGATAAGTATATTGTTTGTAGATAAGTATATTGTTTGTAGATAAGTATATTGTTTGTAGGTAAGTATATTGTTTCCTCTCATTTCTAGAGGGTTAGACACAAACCATAGCATGACCGCGAGTTTGTTTGATTTTTCACGAATTTTGATTTTATTTTTATTTATTTATCTATTTCTGTTTGTGTGTGTGTGTGTGAGGGAGGATGGGAGGGAGGGAGGGGGGGGAGGGGGGAAGGGAGAGGGAGGGATGGAGGGGGGGGATGGGAGGATGGGGGGAGGTAAAGGAAGGAGGGAGTGAGGGAGGGAGAGGGGGATGGAAGGAGGGAGGGAGGGAGGGAAGGAGGGAAGGACGGAGGGAGAGAGGGAGAGGGAGAGAAAGAGAAACAGAGTAAGGCTTTAACAGCCATTATTATTATCATTGTTTTTGTTATTGTAAATATGGAGATTATCATCATCATTATCATTATTTTCATTATTACCATTATCATTCCTATCATCATTATTATTGTCATTATCATTACTCTTAACAGTAGTATCATCATCATCATTAGCATTTTCATAATTTTCATCATTATCATCATCATTATCATCATCATCATTATTAGCATTGTCCTTATCATTATCATTAGCATTGTCATTATTATCATCATTTTCACCACATCATCATCATCATTGTTATCATCATCCTCGCTATCATCATCATCACTTTCATCATTTTCATCATTATCATCATCATCATTCATCACTTTCATCGTTTTCATCCTCATCATCATTGTTATCATCACATCATCATTGTAATCATCATCATCATCATTATCATATCATTAGTGGTAGCAATAATAGTATCATTATGATTAGTATTATCATTGTTATCACAATTATCATTATCAGAGCAGAAAAATGATTCATGGAATATCGTTATCATAGTTATTGTTATTATCATTATCATTATTATTATTATAATTTTTATCATTACTATCATCATTCTTATTTGTATTACTATTATTGTTAGTGTTGTTATCATCATTATCAGTTTTATCATTATTACCATTATCATTATTGTTATTTTATTGTTTTATTATTATTGTCATCATTATCATTATTATCAATGGTATTGTTACTATCATTCTTATTCTTACTATCATTATTATCACTATCATCAATAATTTTGCTAATGATAATGATAATGATAATGATATTATAATAACAATAATAATGATGGTAATGATAATTATAATAATAACAATGATATTAATAGTTGAAAATAATAATAATAATAGTAATGATAATGATGATGATAATGATATTATTCTAGTTATTATCATTGTTATTATTATCAAAGTAATTATCATTTTATTGTTATTGTTATACGTATTACTATTATCATTGCTACAAAAAATAAGAATGACAATAACAGTGATAATAATGATAATAATAATAATAATAATAATAATAATAATAATAATAATGATAATAATAGTAATAAAAATAATAATAATAATAGTCAAATAACAGTAATGATGATGATAATAGTGACGATGATGAGGAAGAGGAAGAGGAAAATAATCATAAATGAGATGATTTTTCTTTTCTTTTCCCTTACACTAAACATTCAATTCCCGATGCCAGACTGACACCAAAACGACTTTAATGGTAATAATATGGTAATAAATAACATTATGTAAATGTTTTTTTTTCTGAACCTGAAGGCGTGTGGAGACTTCAAATCTGTAAAAGGGAAAAATACATATTCACAAACAGAAGATTGTATGTCTTAAATCGTAGTTATGTGTTTCTTCAGCGTAGAAATGGAAAATGTGTTCCCAAAAAAAGGCTACTAGTAAACATTTTTTGCAAGATATATCCATCTTGCTACTATATTATACAATAGCGGTTATGTTGGCATTTATTGCTTTACCTAGTTGTGTAAATATGATAAGCGATTTCAGTCTTACCTTTACTTTCTGCAGATGATTATCTTTTTTATAGCTAAAGCTGTTGTTTTATGTGTTTTTCATACCTGTAATAACGCCCCCCCCCCCTTCCACCCCCCGCCCCCGCCGCCTCTTTGTGTGGTTTTATTCTTAGCATTTATGTATAGTTGTTCTTAAAGCATTTGGAATCAGCAGTGACTGTAATAACAAGTTTGAATTTCGATATATTATGAAATGCGCATCTCCAGAGTGGCTATGGAGTTTAACTTTGAGGAAGTTATCTTCTACGTCCATTTTGGTTATAATTGGATGTGCCAAATTACTAATAATGTGTTTCTGATTAATTTAAGATTAGGTTATTCAGCATTATTCCAGATCTGTTGGTTCTTTAATATCTTCATTATCAACATTGCGAGAATCTCGTTTTATCATTAAAAGATAGAATTAATTTATGTGTGTGCTGTTTAGGTGGTTTTCATCATTTTCATCATTGGCAATAGATTCATATATTGATGAATAAGGTAAAACAACCACCAACCAGATATTACTCTATTTATAACGGCGACCTGCAAGAGATATTAGCAAGTGCAAGAACACGTTTTTTTTTTCTTTTCTTTCTTTCTTTCTTTTTCTTTTTTTTCTTTTTTTTCAATGGAAAGTTAAATGAACTTGTAACCTGCAATGTTGTTTATGGTGGAAATTCTAAGCAAATAAATTCTAAACTTGGATTTAATATTAATTAGTTATTAACACACGAGCTACATACATCATATCGATCAAAGCAACGGCACTTTTGTTAAGTAAGAAAAAATTACTTTGAATAATAATAATAATTTAAAATTATAATGATAATAATAATAATTAAATCGAATTTGAACCAATGATTGTGAGAGCTTTTTAGATGAATATGGTTATCAAGTTAGACATATAATTATGATACTCATATATCTTTTTCATGCTTTTATTAATTCCTCAGTCATTTAATGCTCCTAGTTCAGTTGAATCAATTTACGAATATATAAAATAGTGTACCCAAATACCATGGGATTCAAAGAACACTAAACTTCCCATTGTCTTTATAGAAAACAGACTTAAATATGGAAAACTTCTTTATAAACTTCTTCTTTAACCGGGAGAACTAGAAAGGTATTGCGAAACTCTAAGAATATCGAATGGGCCTATAACATGGAGAATATATTTAAATTAAGGACGGCAACACCAAGCAATCAAAGGATTACATTTTTTTTTTTTTTTACAATAGTGTATTGACATTCAAAAAAAAAAAAAAGAAGATTATGTCCCTTTCCCCTTTTCAGCCATTAATTAAAATATTTTTATATTTCAATTTGAAAAATAATAATCAAGGACATGTCGTTAATTGATTAAATGAAAGAGTTCTAGCTTTTGGAGCTAGAAGCTTTATTGCTTTCCAAAATGTATAATTATCGATCAACTTCAGATGAGTATTATATCACAGGCTATTGTGTTCATTGAGAAATTTCATTTATGTTTTACTTTCTATTCGACAAAGATATTCTTTTAAGTGATTTAATATTTTGTTGTAATACTAGTAGTATGTATATATCTTAACGCAATAATGTTATGTTTCTTGCATGAATTCAATTATAAGTTTTGTATTCCATTATTTTTCTAAATATATTTGTCTTCCACTCTTTTTTCCTACTATTAATGATTAAACATAAACCTTAAAATTTATTGGGACCTTTTCCTTCATATCTCTTTGAAAAAGGGTTTGTCCAACTAATATTTTCTGCCATTGCGTTTTTCATTTTGTTCATTTTGCATCGTAATAGATACATCTAAAAGAAATATTTCTTTGTATCATTTGCATAGACATATCAATATATGTGTAGCAATATACATATCATTTGATGTATAATCTGATCTCAAAAGCAATTTTACTTCTATTCAAAATAACCTACTCCCAATAATAACTATTTTGATTCCTATTGCAAATATCATATCCACGTTGTTGTGAGTCGACCAAGAACTAAATCACACCATTCAAGGGAATATATCTGAAAGACAATTGATAACAGGAACAACTGTTTTATTTAGTTTTGACATTGGCAACAATTTCCATTCTAATCAGAAAATAACATCTGTATTACAAAATTAATCCTACAACCATGACTAGCATTACTTCCAATTTCCAATCAAGACTTTCAGACTGCATATAGTTATTAAAAATTCTTTTAAAAATCACCCCTGCTGAAGTGAGATTTTATCATAATATATAAAACCTTAAAATCCATATAATATTTGATATCTGAAAAGTTATCATCACCCTGTTAGCATAAATATAAAAATTTAGATTAAATTTTCACTTCTAAATAAAAAAAATGTCATTTGACAGTCATTCCATGCATAAGATGCATAACCATCTGCACTTTGTCGTGGAAAATTACAAAGAAAACAACTTCAGAATTTCTCCGAAATAACCCAACTTCAGTGCACAGTCGGTACATTACCATCGATTTCATGGTGAAAGGATTGTTCTATCCCATAATACACAAGTGTCCATTTCTATCAAAGCACTCTTTTACCAAACTAAATATTTCTGAGCAAACACTGAATTACTGTCAAACTGTCCTTGCTTTCTCTCACATAAAAACACTAAAACCTAAGAAGAAATAAATGTAATTTTGAAGCTACCTCTCACCTTCCTTAGGAAATAAAGATATTTCTAAGTAAATGATGTACAAACACTCTCACATTTGGAATATTTCATGTACGGCCAAAAATACCTTGAACAGGAAACTCTTTTGCATATCCTTGTGCATATGTGCATAAAGCAAAGTGCATACAAATCAGAATACACTGGTATGCATAAATACATACCCATATACACATACACTCATTCTAGGTGCAGAAAGTAATGAATGTGTATATACAAAGTCAAACTTCCTGGCTACCCACACACATAGTCATTATTACATATTACATGTAAAGTTTATCTTCTATTGTCTTTTGGCACTAATATTCAGGTTTTATCTTTATCAATATCCGTTAAAAAAGTGCAATAGCGAATTCACCAAAATCACAAATTAAGAAAATTTCACAACTTATTTGAGATGCATGTAATATGTACATCACAACAGTAATATTCCACACCTTAACTCATATTCCATACAAAAGATATAAATCTTCATTATGTACAAGCCTAAAGGCTATCCTATCACATTCCCTTTTCATTAGAAAAGAATAATATTTGCTGCAGGAGTGTGAGGCAAACGAGTGCTAAATTCCATTAAAAAATTTAAAATGACAGTATGGACTTTAACTTAAAAATAAGACGATCAATTTTGCTCTCCAGGACACTGCTCTGAAGGTGGTATCTTACAGTGGATTAAATTTAAATCCACATTCTACACCTGAAACTTATTACTAGAAGGGATCATGTAAATCAGAAGTTTCAAGTTACAACCAAAATACATTGCTAGACAATCCTTAAACTCATCTGTTGTTGAGCAAGTATGACAACCTCTTCAATTCAAGTAATCCAAAACACAAGAAAAAGGATGTTTTCTTAGTACTCGAAGGTGATGGTCTTCGTCTTGAGGTACTCATTGAGGGCCTCTTGACCCAAGTCCTTTCCAAAGCCGCTCTGCTTGAAGCCTCCGAAGGGCGCAGCGACATCGGTCTTGTTGTAGGTGTTGACGAAGCAGGTTCCGGCGTCGAGTTTCTCTGAGACGAGGAGCGCTTTGCTGATGTCCTTAGTCATGACTCCAGAGGCCAAGCCGTATTCAGTGTTGTTGGCACGGGCCACAACCTCCTCAACTTCCCTGGTGGAAGAATAGGGGAGTAGGAATTAGCAAAGTAATTAAAAAAAAAAAAAAAAATTGACTTAAAATAACATTGTATACTTCCTTAATAATGTGGGAAAATATCATAACTTTTTAGCTTTTACTAAATTCCTTATTTATTTTTACTACCATTGTATCTTCCTGCAAAAGTCATTTAAATTCTAACAATGCATCATATTCAGCATCACACCAAAAGCACAAGGCACCACTGCCAACTTACCCATTGCCAAATTTGGAAATGACCATGATGGGGCCAAAGCTCTCCTCCTTGGCAATCCACATGTGATCCTCGACTCCAGTGAACACAGTCGGGTGCAGGAAGTAGCCTGGTCGATCCACCCTCGTTCCTCCATAGACAAGTTTTGCTCCCTCCTTCACACCAACATCAATGTACTCGAGCAGTTTGTCAAAGTGTGCCTTGTGGTTCTGAGGTCCATGAGCTGTGCCGCGGTTCAGTGGGTCTCCGATCACCTGGTGAAGGGAAAGCGAATTGTGATGAGCTCTCTTACTTCTCCTTCATCATCCCTAACAATATAGCTATTATAAAAAGTGATATTTTCTATTCTTGAACAATGACTGCTCTACATTACTTTAATATCAAGAAAGTGAAAGAGAGAAAGCGAAAGAGACAAATAGCAACTCACCATCTTCTTGCATTCCTCAATCACACGTGCTACAAACTCATCATGGATAGAATCTTCAACAAACAATCTTCCAGCGGCAATGCAATTCTCACCCTTGTTGAAGAACACACTGCTCATACCCTGCAAAAGCACAAAAAAAAAGCATATGAATTTAAGGTCTAATATTACATCAATATAATTTATACAATCTCTGTGTTCTCAAACAACATTTATGGCCACTTATCTTGAATATCATTAAAGATAAAGGTCTTCCAGTAAAAATTAAAGCACATATACTGAATTAGGTATCAAAATACTACTTAAATATAATTGATATAATTAAAAGTTCATCCATTTTCTCTTTTCATATTTCTGTACTTCATAACAAATCTGTCTTTGAAAGAAGAAAAACACAACTAACCATGCGAACAGCCTTGTCCAGATCACAGTCACTGAAGATGATGAAGGGTGATTTTCCTCCGAGTTCAAGAGAAACCTTCTTCAGGTTGCTGTTGGCACAAGACTTCATGATCACTTGACCAATTTCCGTGCTGCCGGTGAAGCCGAGCTTGCGAACATCTGGGTGATCAGCAATGGCCTGACCGCAAACACTACCTGGAAGATTATGATATTGCTGTTAGTGCTTGTGGTAAGTGAAAAAAAGTATACTAAGCTATCACGTGTTGGGACTTCTGCAAAAACTCCTTTTCAGACACTTCATAAAACTAACTGCAGTATGTCATAGGATGAAAACATATCACCAATTCTTTTTATCTATAGTATCCATAAAGTTTACTGGAAGATCTGACATGTAACCAGCGATGAAATAAAATCTTACCGGTTCCAGGGAGAACATTAATTACGCCAGGTGGAATGCCAGCCTTTGCAGAGAGCTCGGCAAACTTGAGCGCTGTGAGAGGAGAGACCTGGGCTGGTTTGATAACAACAGTGTTACCTGCAGCAAGGCAGGCAGCCATCTTCCATGACAACATCATTAAGGGGTAGTTCCATGGGGTCACCAAGCCGCAAACACTAAAATTGAATAACAGAAAAGAAAAGGTATGGATGGTGTCTATCAAACATGAATTTTTGTTGTTACTACCAACATAAAAATAGAAAAGCTGTTCTAGAAAAATGATCATTATAGACAAAAACTATACGCATAATTGCACATACAACTACGATCTACAGTGCTATTTCTGTTCCAAGTAATTGTACATGTGAATAATGGTGAATTTGTGGGAGTGTTGATAAACTTGTGTGTCAACTTAAATTTGTGTGTGCTTGTTTGTTGATATTTTTGTTCATTGCAAATGTTAATACATTGACAGGAATAATTTTATTGTGTTTTGTTACTGTTAAGAATGGGTATACAGAATTACTGAATTGACATTATCATACTATATAAACAGCCACTAGCTTAGTTAAAAAGTTACAAATAACTTACATGAGAACTTGATATTCATAAAAAGTGATGGAATGAGGCATCATCAAAAAAAGAAAAGAAAATATGAATACACATAAATCAGAAGAAAACATTCACTTTGTAATAAAAATCAATAAATTACAAAAAAAAAAGGTTTTAGAAATACTTATTAATCATGGTTGGATAATAAAGCACAAAGCTTGAGTGGCAACTGAAACTAGGTAAATCACAAACATAATATGAACAAATATATACATACACATATAGATAGATAAGCAAATATAGATAGATAGACAGATAGATAGATAGATAGATAGATTGATTGACAGATAGATATATAGATAGATTGATAGATAGATAGATTGATAGATAGATAGATTGACAGAAAGATAATTAGATAAGACAGATAGATAGATAGATAGAGAGACTGATAGATAATTAGACAGATAGATAGACAGATAGATGGCCAAATAAATCAACAGATTAAGAGGGAGAGTTGTGCTTCTATGTAATACACACCAATAACCCGATCAAAACTCCTTACCCAATTGGCTCCTTCTTTGTAATGGTCAAGTTGTGGTTTGGCCTGGCGTTGTTGATTGGAATAGTCGTGCCGTGGATCTTGTCGCACCAGCCGGCAAAGTAGCGCCAGGTGTCAATACTCATGCCAACGTGAGTCTTGAGGGCGAGGGTGTAGACAGCACCCGAGTCAATACTCTCAATGGTCGCCAGTTCTTCTTTGTGTTCGTCCATAAGGTCTGCGAGTCTGATGAATGGAGGTGATAAATTAATTAAATTTCTTTTCATAAATTGTGATTAATATTGTCAAGTAAGTGTTATTAGCTTGCAATGTTAATGAGTGCCATAATACATTTACAACATATTACAATGATCTCAGAGAGAATATAAGAATTAGTTAATGATCCGTTCTATGTATACTTCAGTAGCTTATCACTGTCATCAAATTTACCTCAAGAAATTAAAAGCACTTACCTGAAAAGAAGTGTACCCCTATCTCTGGCATTCATGCTTCCCCAAGGACCCTGGTAGAATGCCTTCTTGGCTGCTTGCACTGCTTTGTCAACATCATCTTTGCTTGCTGAATGAACCTAGTGTAGGAGAAAAAAGATATAGGTATTATTCTTAGTGTTTTAGTGTTTTAGTTTTTGTTGAAATTCACTAGATATCTATGCATTATATCTTAATCAGAAATTCAAGTTTTAGATCAATTAATAACCATGCTTAATTACCCTAACAGTTGAAATTACACATGTGCGCTTAACATTTCAACCTAAATTCAAACAAAACACACCATCATTTGCAATACAAGACACAACTAAATTTCTGTCTTCCGAGAAGAACCTCCAGCATAATACTCACGTCGCAGATGAGCTTCTCCGTAGCAGGGTCAATGCTCTTGAGGAACCTTCCGCCGGTGGCATCGACAAACTGGCCGTCGATAAAGAGTTGGTGAGCAAAGGAGATGTCCATGTTGTTGACGTTCATCTTGATGGCGTCAAATTCGAAGACCGGCTTCTCGTCACCACCACGCATTTTCCTTACCATTACCTGAAGGAGGAAAGAGAAGAAATGGTGGAGATTTTTTCTTTTCTTTTTTATTTTTTATTTATTTTTTTTTTTGGCATCATTATCATGTCCATTATTTTCATTTTGAAATTATTAATTGGTTACTTTTTTATTTTTGTGATTATTATGTCTGTCAGCTTTGGTGAAATATTTTCCATCTTTTTATCTTTATTTTTATTAAGAATCTAATGTCAAGATTATTACTCATTAAGGAAACGTTAAAAGATATCAAAAGCATCACTCTACAAATAGTTGTTCATCAAAAAATTGAAATTATATGTATTACAGCCCCTTTCAAAATTGTCAAATATATTCCTACTTTCTTATAATGAAATAGGAAACTAACCTTCAAAGAATATGGAAATATATAAAAGCAATTCTCCTTTATAAAATATAACTACTTTATCAAAATTTTCATACCTAGACAATGATGAAATTTAGTTACCTTGGCAATAATATGATCACCCTTTCCTATAGTATAATTTTCTTTAGTTTACTTTTTTTTGGAGGCAATGACAATTCCCACTCCAAAAATTATAGATTTGAATATGGATTCCTCACTTGAATAAACTCTTGGAATGTCGTGGCCATGAAGACGTCTTCATTTTCCAGCGATACTCCTGCCTTTTCCTTCACTTCCTCAACCAGTCTGAAAAATACCAACATAAATGTAAGACCACCAAAGAAGGAATACAATTTTCAAGAATCTGTCCATCAATATACTATAAACATAATTTTTTTCAATATGTAGCATAAATAACTAAGAATAAAAAAAATAAAAAATCACGAGACCCCAGATTACGGACCTTACAACATCCATAGATCCAGCACCAGACTTGAAGAAATCTGTATCGTCAGAAATCTCGATGTTAAGAATGGCTTTCCAAGTCTCCCTCAGCTTATCAGCAATTTCCTGTTCTTCGGCTGTCAACTCAACAGCCTCCACTGATTCGGCTGCGGCACCGTATTTCGAGGCATTCATCATCTTTCCATCAATGCTCAGACGTGTCACATTAACCTTGTAAAATTACAAAATGAATATTGTTAGGATAATCCTTCTTTATATCTATTTCATTAATCACTTATTCCATTATAAATTAATTTTCCTGTCATTCATGATATTTCATACTTTAAGTATATAAAAAAATGTACTGATAATCAATTTTAAATGTACTTGAAGTGAAATTCAAAAAATTATATATACACATCTCTTTAAAAAACAAGGGGACTGCAGGTATTTAACATGAAGTTCAATGCGACAAATTTTTGCAAGATAAGCAATGCTTCTGAATTTCTGAAATATAACTCTAAAATACCTGTAGCAAATAATGCATAACACAGTTTCCAGGGTATAGCAAACCTTTTTTAAGGCTGAAAAGTATATAACATTATCCACATTCTAAAAAAAAACAAAAAAAAGGGTCAAAGAATAACACTGACAAGGCAACTAATAACTAGACGAACCGTATCTCACCTTCTGGCCATCTGTTCCAGTAAGCAAGAGTCCGTCTTTGTGGATGACGCCGGGAGCGGCAAGACCTTCGATTGCAACTTCACGTCCATCGCTGACTGATCCAGTGAACATTTTTGATCCGAAGAGTTTCACCTGCGGGATACGGCATTGAGTTTGTTTTCCCCTTATTTGCATGGTATATGATTATGTATGTAAAGAAAGAGAGCAGAAAGGAGGATGGAAAGGGAGGGGGAAAAGGAGTGAGAAGTCAAGGGAGAGAGAGAGAGAGAAGGAGAGGGAGAAGAAGAGGGAGAGGGAGAGGGAGAGGGAGAGGGAGAGGGAGAGGGAGAGGGAGAGGGAGAGAGAGGGAGAGGGAGAGGGAGAGAGAGGGAGGGGAGAGGGAGGGGAGATAGGGGAGAGAGGGAGGGGAGAGGGAGGGGAGAGGGAAGGGAGAGGGAGAGGAGAGGGAGGAGAGAGAGAGAGGAGGGGAGAGAGAGAGGAGAGAGAGAGGAGAGAGAGAGAGAGAGAGAGAGAGAGAGAGAGAGAGAGAGAGAGAGAGAGAGAGAGAGAGAGAGAGAAGAGAGAAAACATTCAAAATAATAGAGAAAAAAATGAATTCCAACCCCCCCAAAAAAGAAAAAAATCATATCCCAACATAATGACCCCCCTCACAAAACATAATAAAAAAACAAAACTGAACATCATCTCCAATATACCTCCTGTCCATCCATAATCGTCCAAGCACCAGGCGATGAATCTAGACCACGGATGAAGTTATGGATGCTTTCAGCCGGCTGATCCCAGTTCACCTTACACAACTCCTTCTTGTTCAGCATCGCATCATATGTCGCGCCTTCTTCCGGTTGAGGGATCTTGGGTGCCGTGCCATCAGCAACCATGGTCACTGCCTCTGCCTGTTTTGGGAATATAAGAGAGTATCAATAGGTGTAGTAAAATGTATGTTTATATGGTGACATAATTTGTATGTTTTTATAAGGTAAGGTAATTTGTATGATTATACATTAGGAAGAAACATGTTTATAAGGTGAAATAATATGTATGTTTATCAAGTGTAGTAAAATGTATAAGGTGAAGTAATTTGTATGTTTATACACTAGGAAGAAACATATTTATAAGGTGCAATAATATATATGTTTATAAACTAGGAAGAAACATGTTTATAAGGTGAAATAATATGTATGTTTATTAAGTGTAGTAATATGTAAGTTTACAAGGTGTAGTAATGTGTATGTTTACGAAGAGGAGTAATAGGCATGTTTATATGTCATTTCATGAGATGAAAATGAAGGAGAAATCCAATACATTCATTCTTTTAAAATGATATACACAAACTATGTTCTGCAACTTATTTTTGCAATTTCCAGATCATATACTTAAGACACTCCCACAAATTTATAATTATAATAATAACAATCATGATGATGATCATGACAATAATTATGATAATAATAATATTAATAATAATAATAATGATAATAATGATGATGATGATAATAATAATAATAATAATGATGATGATGATAATAATAATAATAATAATAATAATAATAATAACAATAATAATAATAATAATAATAATAATAATAATGGTAATAATAATAACAACAGACAAATTTATACTCCTCATCTTAAATAGGAATCTACAACATCACATCTTTTACTTTATATTCCAATCTAAATACACATAAAACAATAAAACATCCCCACTTACCATAGCCTTGATTCCTTCGGGATACATGAACCTATTGTAGAGCGTGTCAACTGTGTCATTCGGGTCGATGTCCACTTCGCGCTGAAGGAGAATGGGTCCAGTGTCGAGACCGTCATCGGCCCAGAAGATCGAAAAGCCACCTTTCTTGTCTCCGCACATTAGGGTCCTGATAAAAAAAATTATGATTATGGGGACTCTTTTCCTCTGAGGCAATATTTATTCTATTAAAGCTTGTAAAGGATTATTTTGTTATTCATTGTAGTTAGAAACTTCTTTTTTTTCTTTTCTTTTTTTCATAATCACCAATAGAAATTATCATGAATTATAATTCTTTATGACAGGCTTCATTACTATGTCTTTACATATATGGAAATCTTTTATTCTAGTCATGTGCAACAATATATTGAACCAATCATTTTAATGAGAACACACTTTAAAAAGGAATGTCTTCAAAGTCAAGATTGAAATAAATGTTATCACAGAGTTATTAAAAATTTTCTATCATAAGTTATCAAAAGCATATTTGCTGTATGCTAGAAAAAACATTCAGTTTGCTACAATGTTAAAGCCACATACAAATAAACTTTAACATCACTTCTTCTGTCTCATATGAAAAAAAACAAATTCTATCAATATTAGGATACTATAAACTACAATATAAAATATAATGATTTAGTGATAAAGGAAATGAAAAATGCGCGACGGCAAATATGCCGATGATGCAAATTTGCTAAGCTTTCAATGGAAAAAGCTAAAACATTACCAATTAATGGAGGAGGCACCACGATGTCTTGGTAGGATAGAAGGATGATAGCAGATAGATTTGTGTCTGGGATGATTAATTACCTGTAGGTCAAAAAATACTGTGTCAAAAATCATACCAAAATCCCCCTCCTAAATTAATTGTTGTCTTTGATTAACCCATTAGCAGCGGATGGCATGATTTGCTGCAAAGGCAGTCGGTCATAGACGTGGATGGCACCGTGCCAGACATGTAAAACAGCCATCCTACTGCACAAACATTTTTTTAATAACAAGACCAATGGGTTAATGCATATACACAAGAAATAAAATAACAAAGCTCTATCTAAAGAAAAAAGAAAAAAATACAAACAAGCTTACAAATTAGCCATTATTAAAATATGACAGAAGACAAAGCATAACTAAATGACAAAAGACTATATGTAGATCATCAATAAAAATAAAAATCTTACAAGCTTTCCATAAAAATCCAACAAAACAGATTATCCTCCGAATTTATGAATGCTTCCATGCCTCCATGCCTGCCTCACCTCCATAGGAATAAACTGCGAGCAGAAAGGCATCACATTCAACTCTGGATCGACGGACAAGTACTTCTCCAGCACCTCGGGCAAAGCCACTCCCTTCTTCCTCCACGACTTGAATTTGAAGACCTCCACCCCATCGGCTGCGGCCATTGTCGCTGTAAACGAGATGATATCAGGTCAATTGTGTATCTTGCTTTGTGGTACTGTATATGCTTTCTTCGACATATAGGTCATATCCATTTAGAAAATCATTGTAATGGCAAAGGTGCTTTGTTTAATCTTTAATGCTAGCTATTATATAATTCTTATACTCATTTTTCTATGCTCTGAGTATTTTAAAACAGAATACAATAGCCAAATATAAAATTAATTAGTATATTAATTTCTTCCTTAATTTAATGACTTTATCTTATTCAATCCATGTGTACCTTAATAACCATTACAGTAAAATAATAATGATAATCATAATGACAACAATAACAACAATAACAACAAAATAAAAATAACAATAATAACAAAAATAATAACATCAACAACAACAACAACAAAAAAGTAATCAAAATAACATTTCCTTTAATCTTTATATCATCATACCAATAGGAAAAATAGGAAAAATACCAAACAGTAACCACCGTAAAAAAAAATAAAACGGTCGACATCCCACTTACCAAGAGGGTCTTCGCGAGTTCCCTGATCGGGGACGGTGAACACTCCAACCACCTTATGGCCATCTTTCACCAGCTTCTTGTACACCTCCCCGGCAAAGGTTGACTGCCCGATGATAGCGACCCTCATCCTGTCTAGCACACTCTGAAAGACGAGATGTGGGGATGAGTGTGTCTGTTCTGTAGGAGAGGGAGGGTGGAGAGGGAGGGTGGAGAGGACGGTGGAGAGGAGGGTGGAGAGGGAGGGTGGAGAGGAGGGTGGAGGGGTGAACTGAGAGAGGGACAGGGTTTGGGTCGGCAGAGGAAGTGGGGGAGGTAGGGGTGGTGGTGGAGGAGGAGGAGGAGAAGACAGAGGAGGAGAAAAGAGAGAAAGAGAGATAGAGTGGAGTTTTCTTAGCATTACCTATATACTAACAACAAGGAGGAGTAGGAGGAAAAAGAGGAAGAGGAAGAGGAGGGGGAAAAGGAGGAGGAGGAAGAGGAGGACCACCAGGAAGAAAGAGTGGAAGAGGGAGGAAAAAAGGGACAAAGAAAGAGAGAAAGAAAGAAAGAGGGAAAAAGAAAAAGAGAGAGAAAGAGAAAGAGAGAGAGAGAGAGAGAAAGAGAGAGAAAGAGAGAGAGAGAGAGAGAGAGAGAGAGAGAGAGAGAGAGAGAGAGAGAGAGAGAGAGAGAGAGAGAGAGAGAGAGAGAGAGAGAGAGAGAGAGAGAGAGAGAGAGAGAGAGAGAGAAAGGAATTTTCTTAGTAATACATATATGTTAATACAGAAAATATTCACTAACAAGAAAGTACCCTGTATATGCATTCTAACATGTCATCTAAGCATTCGTTGTCTCTAACAAATTATGAAATTCTCACAAATAGTCAAATCTTTATCAAATCTCTATTTGACAGTTAAAGATGTCACTGGGTACAAAATACTCAAAGCTTATCACATGCTTTCCTTATCATATGCTATCCTTTTATACCATAGGGAAAGATTAAATTCAAAAAGGAGAAAATATAATAGAAAGTACGAAAAATATGATAAGGAGAAAAATCATAAATAAAGAGAAATATACTTATATACCTTTTGAATTAATAAAACAAAAAATGGTTGTACATGAATTTCTTAGCGAGATCATTAATGTATGCTCACTATTGTATACTCTATATACATATGTATTTGTATGTAGATATGTGTATATGTATATGTATGTGTATGTAGAAGTATATGTATATATATCTATATGTATATACATATGTATATATATGTATAAATAAATATAATTAAATATATATATATGTGTTTGTGTGTGTGTGTGTGTGTGTGTGTGTGTGTGTGTGTGTGTGTGTGTGTGTGTGTGTGTGTGTGTGTGTGTGTGTGTGTGCCTGTGCCTGTGCGTGTGTGTGTGTGTGTGCGTGTGTGTGTGCGTGTGCGTGTGCGTGTGCTTGTGCTTGTGTTTGTGCGTGTGCATATGCGTATGTATACATATATATATATATATATTTATATATGTGTATGTATACATATATATATATCTATATATCTATATATGTATATATGTATATATGTACATGTGTGTGTGTGTGTGTGTGTGTGTGTGTGTGTGTGTGTGTGTGTGTGTGTGTGTGTGTGTGTGTGTGTGTGTGTGTGTGTGTGTGTGTATGTATGTATGTATGTATATATGTATATATGTATATATGTATATATGTGTATGTATGTGTATGTGTATGTGTATGTGTATGTGTATGTGGTTGTATATAATACATACATATATATATATATATATATATATATATATATATATATATATATATATATATATAGACACAAACACACACACACACCCATACACACACACACACACACACACACACACACACACACACGTGCATAATTATCTATCCATGCATATATAATTGCTTTCATAACTACCTTGACCACCAAACCAATAATGATTGCCTTCTTAACAAAAATAAACAATGCTAATGATCAACTGATTACCAATAACAAACAATGCCAATTATCCACAGCACTGAAGTGTACTTAACAGTCAACCCCATAATTAAAAGAAACAACATAATTACTAATTGGCTGATTTTGCGATGCGAGAGAAAACAAAAGTTAATCAAGTGTTGGTCTATTGCTAAAAATACAACTGCAACTCCGTGGCTTTTCTACAACAGCTGCCAAAACCCAAGACATTAAACTATGCCTTTCTCTAAACAACACGCAAATGCACGCAATATGGGCTCTAAATACACGCACAAGCACGCAATACAATGTGCTTCAAAGTTAAGTAGATTATCAAACGTCAAATAATAATGACATGTCAAAATTCATGATGATAAACACTGTTCACTGATATCTGCTAAAGCACTTGCTAAAAAAATATATATTTAAGATCGTATTATGTAATAAAGATTACCTGTTACATGAAGAGTTGATAATCCGATAATCCACAGCCCATCCATATAAATCCATTCACAACACAAATCCTTCAACACATCCTCATATAAATGCGTGTTTATATATCCACTTGGACACTAATCAAATTCCACACAAAATAATAATAACACACATTCTCCCCAAGAACCTCAATCCATCAGCTAAAACCACAGAGACCCAATCCGCCATCACCGACGCCCTGACATGACCTTTTTTTTTTACCTGAGAGGTGCTAAACCGCCTGTATATCTGAGCACAGGCGAACATGGCGAGCAGAGGGAAGGACGTGAGGCTTTGGTTGCACCGACTGGCAGACCCGGTTGTGCTGAGGTGATGCTTGGCACCCACTTGGAATCAACCCTTGGGATTGCCAACGAGGACTTTATTTCTCTTCTTTCTTTCTTTTTTGGGGGGTCTGGGGGGCTCGATGGCGCGTGCGTGTGGTTCTAGTGCTTGGAATGGTTTTTTTTTTTTTTGGTTGAGGGGTTGTGGTGGTGGTGTGGGATTTGGTTGTGGTGTGTTTGAAGGATGTGGATGTGTGTTGCATGTGGGAAATGTTGTTTGGTCAATCGGTGTCTTGCATCCCCGCCTCGAGAAGAAGCCGTGGCGAACTCTTCAAGCACAGTCATGAATGCAATGTCATGTTACTTTCGCAAAGTTTATGTAAATATCTTCTCCAGTTCGCAATAACAAACCAAACTATTCCCTGTCCCACAATAGCTCAGCTAATACCTGCAGGCATGACATCTATTAATAGCGACAATATCCGCCCCTCCCCCCTGTACCAAACAAAATAAAACAAAAATAAACAATAACTGACAAGTCACCCATCACATCCCACACAACAAAACCAAATTCCTCATTAAAATCAAAGCCACCAAGAGAGACAGAAAGAAACAACGAACATTCTCCTGGCGACTCTACAAAAAAAGAATTATACGTAGTGCGCCTGCGCCTACGGGAGGAGGAGGAGAAGGAGGAGTGCGTGTTTACTCCAAACCCACGTGTGTGTAACCCAAGAGACAGCCAGTAGAGTAGAAAGGCAAGGGCAAGGGTACAGAAAGAGTCTGGCCGAGTTCCTGTGGACATGATACGAAAGTCCCTCCTTAAGTTTTCAGGAAGATAGGTGTTTAATCTTTCTTTTCTTTCTTTTGGTGTATGTGCGTGTGGTGGAGTCATAAATCTGTGTAGCTATGTAGCTCTATAGGGGACTAATATCGATCTTTACGAACTTCCACTTCTCCCCCAATCTTTCTCCATGTATATATATAAAAATAACACTTAAGCTTTACCCTCCAATTCAAGATCTCATTCTCTCTATATAAAAGACACAATCATTACAATAAACGAAAGTCAACGACACAGATGACAATCATCCTACGAAAGTCACGCACGTACACATACACATTCGCATGGGAGGAAACTGCCGTAACCTTGGAAGTTATCATGCTAAGGTTGCCGACTAACAATCCAAATTTAACCGGTTATATCCAGTTCTGTCCGGCTTAGAGCCATCGGGTACTGCCCTCGAGTGAACAAACAAACATAAGAGCTATCTATTGTGCCCGTTTATAGGAGATAAGGTGTTCTATATCTTTTAGTTACCAACTGGCGTACATATATTATGTATCGGTACAGTTGCTGGCTCATGTAACAGATGGATTAGAACTTTTTTTTTACGATTTTATAAATGTAAATATTTGTTCCAGGGTGCATCTGGTGTATTTTGAACAAATTAATAGTTTTTTGACGTTAAATTTACTGTCCGGTCATATCTAAACACGACAAAAGAAACCTGTTGAAATACTGCAAGGAGCAAGGTAAATCTACCGCAAATTTACACGAAATAACTTTTCTTAGTAACACCACACTGACCGATGATAACCCTTTTTGTTAACTGCAACATTAAATATTGACAAAGTCATACATGATCATTAAATAAAACAACTGCTTATTCTCGGTTCAATAACCTTTGCTGACACCCACTATATATCACAGCTGGATCCAAACTGTTTTACATGGTAACTTATACTTCTAATAACTATTCAGTAAGTTTAGCTTTGAATCTGAATGTCATTGGCCTATTTCCCGTCATCTTGCGTAAATAAAAAAAATAGCTAAACTAGAATCTTTATTTCTTATGGATTTATTTTTCCTCTTCTTCAGCTTCCCTGCTTCTCCCTCCTGACGGAGACCGGTTCTGGAACCCGAGGTTTTTTGCTCGCTCTCTCTCTCTCTCTCTCTCTCTCTCTCTCTCTCTCTCTCTCTCTCTCTCTCTCTCTCTCTCTCTCTCTCTCTCTCTCTCTCTCTCTCTCTCTCATCCTTTTGAGATGTACGTAATCACTTGTCTCAATAAACTCGTCAGTCAAAAAAGTTTTTCTCTCTCTCTCTCTCTCTCTCTCTCTCTCTCTCTCTCTCTCTCTCTCTCTCTCTCTCTCTCTCTCTCTCTCTCTCTCTCTCTCTCTCTCTCTCTCTCTCTTTCGCTGACTTGGCCTTGGCGACGGAGAATGAACTCTGGAATATTTGTCTTGGGAGCGTACTGAAGCCTGGTCACAGTGGCATGAGAGATCTTAGCAGTTTATACAGAGTCAGTGTGGATGGTCGGAATGCCGTAATATATATTATCCTCTGACTCAATTTTAAGAGGAATTTCGACAAGTTTTAGCTACTCGAAGCACGACCGTAATGTTTCTTAATTAATTTCGTATCATAACGTTGCTTTCTACTCAAAATACAAATAAGTTCTTCTGAGTATGGAACTGTAGGTTTTGAACAGCAGGTAACGAACAGAAATATATTTCTTTACCTATCTCCAGGCTAAATTAAGAACACACGCTCTTCTACACGTGTGTGTAAGCAAAACACCTGTGAATATACATACATATATATTCGAGACATAGTAATAAATATCAGATGTTATAAAATTCGCCCTCTTTTGAGTGCGATGTTCAGCACACTCAACAAACTTTCAACAAATTATTTCTGAAATGCAATACATATTTCCTATTTATACAACATGCAGTGTACATTCTTTTTAAATAATATCTCCTAAACCATTGTATAATACAATAAGCAGCGAATTTACAGTTACTCCCTACATAACAGGTAGAGTACCTCAGTCGACGGCTAATGCCAAGGTCCCTTTAAATCTATGGGCAGCCCATTCAACAGGAGGCCTCACGGGGTTATGGAGTACGGTTACTTCCTCGCTGGTCCTTCTGCCGTACTGCCAACACACGACCTCTTCTGTGTAGAGGACGGTTCTCGCAACCCAAGGGCATTTATCTTCACATGCTTACATTTTCGTTCGTAAGCACTTGCCTTCGTCGACCATCACCCCAGACGAAGGATGTGGCAATCCTTCCAATAATATTTCGTAAAATGTGTATGGACATTGCGAAAATAACCTGACTCGGTATGCGAAGACAATGCGAAGACCATGGTGCGAATATGACCACTGGGATACGCCGATTTAATCAGACTCGACCTGCGTCTCTCAGCCTGTCTCTGAAACCACAGCCCGCAACAGGTTACCTATAATCCGAGCACTTGGCTGTATAACCGCAGCTAATATTTCGACCATGTAAAAATACTGTATTTGAAGTTACCTCCTCGAATTGTACCTTCTATCTAAGATTTCGTTTATAACAATTATCTTTGTAACAAATAGTTAGTTTGAAGACAATAGACATCGATAGGTAGAACGGATATTGTGACAGCCTGATAATATGAAGTCACTGTTGCTATCGAGATTATATATAAATTGGGGAGGGTAATCACACGAACCACATGATACCATAGAAAGATTAACACTGACCATAATCCTTAGATAATGTTCATATTTACCTGATTGAAACCCTTTCGAATGTGGAAACTCGTAATTTCTGAATGAATCTATTACATAATATACGTTACTTTCCTCCAGCTGTTGTGCCTGTCACCTGAACGCCATCGTCTCAGAAAGAGTTCCTTATTAGGATAAGCAAACCATCTTTCTGTACTTAGACTTCATATTTATTGGATAGACAGATATTAGCTAAGATCAATCCAACTAAACAGTCAAAAGAGGGAAGGGAGGTTAAACTATTTTTAGACGGGTACGTGCCATTATTTGCCCAACAAACGTAAGACCCAAACATCCGGGCACTAAAAATATCTATTAATAGATCGGATATTCAGGAGACCAAGACCAAAAACACTGACAATAACAACAAAATCAAGGAGGTTAGAATAACCTTTGCCTATTTATAACCAACACATTAATAATTGGTTACAAGATATAGGAGACCTGCTCCTTTCATCCCAAAATACTATTTTGGATCAGGAGGGGGAGATGTTTGTTTGTGTGTGTGTGTGTGTGTGTGTGTGTGTGTGTGTGTGTGTGTGTGTGTGTGTGTGTGTGTGTGTGTGTGTGTGTGTGTGTGTGTGTGTGTGTGTGTGTGTGTGTGTGTGTGTGTGTGTGTGTGAGAGTGAGTGAGTGAGTGAGTGTGTGCGTGTGCGTGTGCGTGTGCGTGCGTGTGCGTTCTGCAATCACATACACATGCGAATATATAAATAGGAATACAGACAAAATATTTAAAGAAATAATTCCGAGATTATTGGGTATCTCCAAGGTCGACACCTAAAGGGGTTAAACAGGACAAACAAGTTTATGAGGAAAACAACCGGCAATTAAAATATCGATCTATTAACTAAAACCATCAGCAACTGAATGATACACAATATTTTTTTCTGCGCTTTATCTTTCCAAATTGTTACTTATCTTACCGGTATTCCCCCGAGTACTTAACTATCCTTCTTAATCGTTCTCCAACAACTTATACTCTCCCGTGTCAAGTCCCTCCCCCCCCCCTTTATCCTCTTCCCACCCCCACTGCTCCTTCATGACACCCTGCCACTTTGACAATCCCTTCTCCCTCCGGCTAAACTCCTTCTTCTCTTCAGCTAGTCTCACCCTCTTGCCCCACCCCTCTCCCCCTCCCTCTCCACCCCTCTCCCTCCCCTCCCCACCCCTCTCCCTCCCTCTCTTCCCCACCCCTCTCCCTTCCCTCCCTCCCCCCTCTCCCTCCCTTCCCCACCCCACTTCCTCGCCCTCCTTCCCTTCCCCACCCCTCTCCATCTCCCTCCCCTCCCCACATACTTCTGCCTTCCCCCAACCTGTTCTCACCCCACCAACCTCCCCCCCCCCCTTAGGAGTAGGGAAATAGGCCTTAGGATATAGATATAATGATATAGGCTAGGGACTGAGGTCAGTTTCCGCGAGACAGGTCAGATAATTCGACTATAACGGAATATATGTTTTTCTTCTTTCTTTTCTTTCTTTTTTTTCTTTTTTTGAGAGGGGGGGGGGTGTAATCAGAAAGAATATACGTAATGTAGGACTTTGTGTTCCCTTGTCATTTAGTCTTTTTGCCATT
>NW_028234431.1:2798683-2806183 GCF_977035675.1 Penaeus japonicus
AAAAAGAATAATGCACAGTTCAATTCTTTGATTATGAACAACAAATTATTAAATAAGATGCTTGACACTATCAAACCGCACATTCCGTCCCAAGTATCAAAAGCGGCAGAAATTGCTCACCTTTTGCCAAACCCAACAATTAGAACCACCACTGGACAGCGCATAGAAGACCTAGAAGATGGTTCAGTAATGGCTTTCGCTGCATCCAATCGTGGCACCAGCCCACTGACTACGTCGGCAAACAACCCAGGTGCCAGCATCTGCACAGTGACTGGGGCTTTGCATGGCTCCAGTGGGTATGGTGATTCGGTAGATAAAACCGCCACAGCTTTGCAACTAGATAATATTGTAGGACTTTCAACAAACTTCCAGGTAAATAATAATACTATAATTCTTCCTTCTTCTATGGCTCAGGGACAGACATCTCAACAAAGACAATTTGATAATTTACAACAAGTTCTTGGCACTCAGGTTACAAAGCAAATTGTTGAACCACAGCTAGATGATTTAAAAGGCGACCAACTTAGGATTTGGGCCACTACTGTACCAACTACACAATTAAGCCAAGTAACAACAAGCAATTCATCAAATATCACCGCTACTGGACATTCAACTGCAGAAAAAAATTTGAAGAGAACCAACCCACCAGCTGTGCATCAAACTAATGCAAACCTGAAGTCTTACAATGTCATGTGTGTACAAGATGGGTTGAATAAAACTGGAATGCTTTTGGACATGCCTGTTAGACCACAGGGAAGTGTTTGTACAAAATCAGGCATGATTACATCCATAGACCCGATGTTTCCCACAGTAGTTGTCACTTCAGGCAGTTCCTCCCCAACTTCACTTGGGACATACGGGACGTCAAAAACATCAGGCACCTCCCAGGAAGCTACAACTCGCGTGAGGTTAGCAGATCTTTTGAATCGAGGATCAAGTGCTGACACTTTGTTGGGGGGTGGGATGAGTCTGTCGTTGATGGGATTATCAGAGGCTCGACTACCGCACACTGGTGATGTACTCCTGTCAGAGTTACATCGTAGTGATGAGAGTGACCTGAGCCTCAGTGCCTCTCTGACTGGCTCTGCTGCTGATGAGCTTCACAGCAGTGCAAGTGCTCTGGTAACAGAAGCTTCCCTAGGACCTGGCATTGGAGGAGACACTGCACCGCTCCAAGGGTTGCCTTCTCCTCCACTTCCAAGTTTTAGCTTACCAAATATAACCTCTGATTTTATGGTTAGTGGAGTATCTAATAACAAAGCCTGCCCATCTAACCAAGGTCCTCTCCCTGCTTTGCTCTCCAATTTGGCTACAACTGCTGACCTTGACCAGTTTTTAGAAAATTCCAACATGTGCATTGACATGAATAGTCTTTCAGAGTCTGATGCCTCCTTAAGCACAGGTCCAGGTGCTTTTGTTTATTCTCCAGAAAAGGCTGATAGTTTAAAGAAGTCCTCCACAACTAGCTCCGCAGACCTTACCTTTACCAGTGCTCTGAAAGCTGCTACCAATAAATCTGAAAATGAACAGCTGAAGTTAGGCTCAGAGTTAGAGTCTTCCAGTAGACTTCTACAGCATCAGGACTCAGCAGTGCTAATTGAAACCACAAAGTCCTCGACACCTGTGGCTCCCTCAAAAACTAGTGCTTCAGGGACATTCAGTGGTCAGTTTTTGTCATCGCAGGTATCATCAGGAACACAAAAAGCTCAGTCAAGCAGCACAAAGAAGTCTGAAGGTCAAGCCAAGAATACAGGTCACAGTGAAAAGAGGAAGGAAATATTCAGAAAGAATGAACTTCTCGTTCAACAAGTAGCTTGCTTCAAGTGTCGCTTGTGTTCCTGTTTGAGTCAGGACAGGAGCCTGATGGTGAAACACATGAAAGAAATGCACAGCCAATATCTCTCAGAGTCTGAAGAATCAGAGGAGGAGGTGGAAAGACCTGCATCAAAGAGAGTGAAAGTCTTTGTGCCACGGAGTGAGAGCAGCCAGTCTGAAGGCTCTCCGCCTCCCAACCCTCCAATTAAAGCTAAAGAAAAGTCAAGTAAAAAGAAGCAGAAGGAACCTGTGGATAAAGTTGAGAATCCCAAAGCAACGCCAGGCAAAGGGAAGAAAAAGGTGAAAGTAGAAGAGGAGAGGCAAGCCAACGGGACTATAGGAGTATTTATAAAAGCCGAACCAAAAGAGGATGAGGTATTAGTTAAGAAGGAGTGTGAAAAGGAGACAGTGGAAGATGAAGACCTTAAGTTAACAATAGATCTGGAGAACAGAGGAGAGAATAGAAGCGACCAGGATTACGATGATGATGATACCAATGACAGCACCACGACAAATGACAGCGGGAGTGTTAGCTCTGTGAAAACATACCTCGGCAAAGGAGAGCAACCTTTGTACAACAAAAATGCAGGCATCAAATTGAAAAGGAGTAATTCCAAAGTTAGTCTGCCTGACAAGAGTCATGGTATCAAGTGCGATGTGAATGGCTGTAGTGTAAGGCTGAAGAGCGAGAGCAATATTGCCTATCACCGGAAGTGTCATGCAGAGAATTCCATGCAGTGCCAGGAGTGTCCTACAAAGTTCGGAACATGGAGGGACTTGGCTCTTCACCTTTGGCGCCATCACCTTATTGACATTGACTTACACAAGTGTGATAAATGTGACTACAAGTGTTATAGGTAAGTTCTATTTTTTCCCCTTATTTTGTATAATCTGTTTTAGCAAGTACTAAATATCTATTCTATAACTATGTAATTCAGCATAGAAAGTGATGAAGATTTAAATGCAGTGTAATTGTGTTTATGTATAACTTTTTAATGAATTTCAGAGATAGTTATTTTTTTTCATTAACCTGGCCATAGTATAAAATGTTTTGAGAAAGTTGCTCCTTTATGATAGTTATTGAATGTTATTTATGTTGACTTTTGATGTTTGCCACTTATTTATTTGTTATTTATTAGATCTAGCATATTATTGTATATTATGACAAAGGTAAAAATGATGTTACAATGTGTATCTACAAATTTGTTGTGCACCTACACCATCTGCAACATTCCATCTTGCAGAGAAACCTTGGTTATAGCTCCCATATTATTTGAATTTATGAGACTCTTCCACTGAATTACCACAGGGATTGTCAGTAAAACCTTGCTATCATTAGATTAGAAGTGTAGATTCTATACACCTAGTAATATCTCAGATAGACAATTCTTATGGTGGGTCTTGTGATCGAGGCCGGGCCGCCTTGTGCATGTAGCCCGGGCGAAGCGACGTCTTCGCAAATCTGTCTGAACTGAACTGAACTTGTGATTGAGTTAGTAGAGAACTGCACTCTTAGACTCATATCTGAGGGTAGCAGATCTAGGAAATTGCAAAATATGGAAATGAAGCAATTTTAAAGTATCTGTATAGGTTATGCCATTTGCACTATAACTTCAGTGACATTAAGGTTAATATTTTATGATAGGAGTAAAGGGAAGCAAAAAGAAGTAGGGGGGGAAAGGAATTTACTTGATGAAAGAAACTTTATGTATGTATTCATGAATTTACTTATATCTTAACTCATTTTATCCTATTCTATTTCACAGCTACAGCAAACTGATGAATGTGCATCATAAGATACACAGTGATGAGAGACCGTCCCTATGTGACACGTGTGGCAAGAGGTTCAAAACTACAAAACAGTTACGTAACCACAAGGTAAGAGTTGAATGTGTCATGATAATGGTTGTGTTGTTTTTATTGATATTATATTTATCATCACTATCAGTGTCATTATTATTATTATTGTTATTATTATTATCATTATTGTTTTTGTTATTATTGATATAATCCCAATTATGATAATATGTTATTATTATTGTTGTTATTATTACTTCAATCTTTATCATTATCAAAGTAATCATTATCACTGTTATATATCATTTTGGTTGTTGAGTTATCACTGCAATTATGTGATGAGTCCATAAACTAATAGATCCCCTTGGTGCCAATCCTCTCCTCCCCTCAGGCTCTCCACCTAAAAGTGCCGCAGATCTTGTGCGAGACATGCCAGAGGCCGTTCACGGACAAGCGGATGCTGCGGAATCACATTGAGTTCGTGCACAAAAAAGTGAAGCCGTTTTTATGCAACTACTGTGGCTATTCGACTGCCTCCAAGTCTACTCTCAAGATGCACATGAGGCAACACACAGGTGAGGATTTCATGTGGAAGGTATACAGTGTGAAAGATAAGAAGGAGTGAGTGAAGGAATGAATGTGAGTAACTAAAGGAAGGAAGGAAAGAAAAGAATAATGAGTTGAGTGAATAGTTAGATAAAGGAAGGATAGAAAAGATTATTGATTGAATGAATCATTGAGTATATAAAGAAAGGGAGGAAAGGAAGAAAGAATGTATGAATAAAAGAGAGAGAGGAAGGAGGAGGAAGATTACTTTGCATCATTTTGCTAGTTCTTTTTCTATGATATTGTAAAGGTTATATGGTAATGAAACTCAAAAGGATTGAGAAGGGTACAAAAAAAAAAAAGTCTCTAAAGAAATAATTCTGGTATAATTTTCGAAACGACAGTTGCATACCTCGCCATTTTTAATGAAATCATTCACGCTCATATTTCCTTCAGTGTTAGTCATCACAAATTCCGTTCACAAGAAGTGTTAGTTAACGAAGGGAATTCACCTTTTCAGGAGAAAAGCCCTTTGCCTGCGAGGAATGTTCTTACAGGACGGCAGATCACAACTCGTTACGGAGGCACAAGATGCAGCATTCGGGAATAAGGCCATACCGCTGCCCGTACTGCGAATATGCCTCCATCCAGTCCACCACATTCAAGGTTCATCTCAAGGACAAGCATCCTGGCCTTGGTAAGTCCTTGCTGTAATTGTGCTCTGCCATTTAACCCACACAGGACGGGTGGTACAGCATGTGTACCGCGCATTCAAAAGCCCAGTGGCCGGGCGGCACAGTATTGTGCCAGCCATTCAATTGATTTAGGCCTAATAATTCGAACGCCCCGGCATTTGGACATTCAAGGCTAGAATTCCCCCGTCGGGGATGGGTTAATACTGTTTTCATTATGTTTCTCTGATTTTGAGTTTTATGATTATCAGTATTATTCTGACTTGCATTTCTCTGCAAAGAGGTGACTGTGAATGTCGCACATTTTCATTATTATTACTAGTGTTATCTTAATTGTCTTTTTATCATTGCTATGTTTATTATTATCATTGTGGTATTGGATTTCATTTCAGCTCAGATGAATGGTATTATGTTTACCTGTGTCGTGTGCCCATTCAAGACTATAAAACGAGACAATTATCTGGCACATGTTGCTGAACACAGTAAGAACGACAACAAGAAGTTACGACAAAGCGTAAGCTCAACCACTACCACTACAACAGTTACAACCACTACGACCACCACTACTACTGCAACCAAACCTCCTTCACCAGAGGTCAGTGTTCTCATTTTAGTGATATTTTTATGCTATTTAATGAACCAGTGTTTTTGTTTTTTAATCAGAATTTTCAATGTCACTTATACTTTTTAAAAATTCTTCTTCAAAGACAAGAGAGAGAAAAAAAATTGTTTGAAAATATATATGTTTCAGTGGAATTTAAGCTTGACTACTATATATGAAGAATTAAATAAATCCCTTAGACTGAATATAGATTAAGTAAATTAGATATATAAAGTAGTTCAATAAGTAGATATGATAAGACCATTTAGATACATAGATTCAATAAATGAAAGAGATAAATGAATAAGAGGGAGAGGGGTGACATGGCCAGAGAGTTAACCCCTTCACTACGGGCAGTAGAAGACGCTCCCCACGCCGCATCCGAACTGCTGGCGCGCGCCAAATTTTAAATGTCGCTATGGAATGTGACGAGTTTTAAGCCAAAACCTCTACAAGTTTTAAGCCAAAACCTCAACATAATCATCATGTGTTATCAAAATATGCATAGCTAACCTCTTCCCCCATATGCATGTGACAGGTTATTTGCATGGGTTGGGAGGAAGATGGAAAGAGTGACCTTGGTGGGAGGCCTCACTCAGATGACCAAAGAAAACAGTTGAAGTTGCGATGCAGGGCGCATCGGTACCTCCCCTGGTATAAGCCAATCCTACTCTTATGTAATAAATTAATAATAATGAAAGTCAAGTAATCCATCGTATCATATACGACCTCTATTCTGAAAGATCTCGTACAGTATCCGGAAGAAAGAAAACCTAAATCCAACAGAACTCAGCCATGACGCAGTATGTGCGTCCTCGGGTTTGTCACGAGCGCTGCGAGGACGCAGTATACGCGTCCTCGTAGTGAAGGGGTTAAGGAGGTAGGGAGAGTGGGACAATCAGGGTGGTGGGATAGATATAGGAAAGTGGGACAATCAGGGTGGTGGGATAGGTATAGGAATGGTGATGAAGCAACAGGAAAAATAGGACAGTGTCAGGCAATTCACAGATTTGAAAATATGCACCAATACCCATTTCATATGGCCTCAAAATGTCACAGAAATTGGTCAAATGTCAAAATTTTCTCCAGTTTATTACAATATCTCCCTAATGCAAGTATTTCTTGACACTCTCTTTTGTTAATTGACATATATGACTTTGCATGATTTTGTATTTCAGACTATTGTAAGTGACATGACACCACCTCCGCCACATGTAGTTAACATTGATGTCAACAGTGGCGCAGTAACGGTCGAGAGTCCGCAGGAAACAGATTTTTTATCTAATGTCAGTGTGCCGGTAAGAACAGTCTGTTTCTTTAAACTATGGGATTTCTTTATTATCATTAATTTATTTGTTGTTTTTATGAATTGCTATGTGGATAGGATCATTTGTCAAGTCCAGTTATAAGTAGTAGTGGCATTAAATGATTTTTATGCGAATCAACCTTCTGGTATGATTGAAATATGAAAACTCGTTAAAATTTTTCATATTGTTTTAGCTGTTATTATTGGTATTAGTAGTAAATGTATTAAACTATTTTTACATGAATCAACCTTTTGACATGATGATTAAAAGGAATATTTGAATTCTAGGGTGGACTTCAGTTACCCATACCAGGCCAGCTGATTATGGCCGGGGATCAATATTTTTACGCAGCTCTGGATTCGACAGTTTTATCTCAGGTGAGATTTTAGTGCATTCAGTTTTTATTTATCAAATAATTTTAACAATAGAAGTGTTTATCAGGTATAATATTGCAAATGAATAGTCTTGGAGATATGGCATAGTGATTAGCCAGCTTTCATTGTCAAAGGTGTAATTGGTAGTGTTAATATCACCGTCTTGGTCTCCGTTTTAGCTATGATTAGTACACTTTGTTGCATCACCAACAACTTGGTACACATAAGCTGTCTCTGTGACTATGATGTGTGGGTGTTAAGTGTGGGTGTGTCAGCAGGGTCATGCGAACAAAGAAACTGTGTAAAATATGTTAATGGCAATGGATTTTGTGTCTCTTTTTTTTCTTCCTTTTTGCTTTACATATTTG
>NW_028234431.1:2813683-2816183 GCF_977035675.1 Penaeus japonicus
TATGTATATTTAAAAAAAACAAAAACAAAACAAAACTGATGCACTTTCCCCTCTTAACCTCAGGTACAATCTAACGAAAGAGTACTGCGTCTGACTCCCTTGGTTGTAACAGTTCCAGTGACCTCAGAGGCATCGAGTTCTCCCTCTCAACAGGAGCTGGTGTATGTAGCCAGCACCAGTCAGGTAATGTTCCAGTGTGTGGGCTTCCTCGCTATCTGACGTGAAGTTCTGCGCCAGTGTTATTCTTCTATGATCCTAGGTTATCTGAGGAATTTTGGCTTATCTGTATTCTGTATGATAAGCTTAGATGTATATAGTTTATGTTTTTATGTGTTTTTGATGTAATAATACAAGTAGTAGTAGTAGTAGTTGGAATTTAGTAATGATGATGATGATCATCATAATGATAGTGATAAGGATAATTATGATAATGATATTAGTATTAATAATGCTTATAGTAATAATTATAATGATAACGGCACTAATCATACGAATGATAACATTATTAAGGATAATACTTTTTCAGGGAGGACAGTGATGATCTACTTTAGGGAAACAAAAGAAGAAACCTCTCCAACACAAGAACGGAAAGCTGGTTGCCTCTCGTCTCGACTGCATCTTACGAAAGACGTCAATTATTATCTGAAGAGATTACGGGCTAAGGAGACCAGACCCTTCTTTGTTAGTTGGTATTTCAAGGCGTGCCATCGAGGTTGTAACCCCTCCACGTTCCTCTTCACTAAAAAGAAAGAATAAGATAAATATGAAGCCGTGAAGGAGATACGACCAATATTATGTTTGTACTGTTCTCTTGCCGACGGGAGAAGAGGGGTTTTCGTATTTGCTGTTGCAGCAGCGTATTCTGATGTTTTTGTTTTCTTTTCCATGGGAGTAAATGTTTCTGTTATATTTTCAATGTAAATGGTGATAGAAATTTTTCCTTTGATTGTAGATTTTAGAGGACCATTCCAAGTATATATGTTGAAAATGATTAGTTTTAGTTAGAGTGCGGATTGTATTGTTATTTAATGACAGAAACTGAATAGTAGGCCAAACCTAATCGTATGTAGAATATATGGAAGAAGAAACAATATTCTGTGATAGTAGTTGCAGTCTTATTTGTTAAGATAGTATTTGAAAAATACTGAATGATGTAGCAATATTCCTGGGTTTTTGAGTTTCACATCTATCTACGCTATCACCCCTTAGTAATTACCTTCTATGTGTACTATTCTTTAAACTGTTCTCATGTGTATGGCAACTCTGTCATTGTATTCTCGTTGTGGTTTCATTCGCTGTCATGGTGGTTACTGTGTAACAACAGTTTGAAAAAGATGAAAGTAGGAAAAAAAAAATCAAAGAGCAGACAATTTATGTGAGGTAATGTAACAGCTGGATTATAACATCTTTAATGTATTATTTATTTGTGAATGCACAGTAAACCCTCATTTTGCTGCATGTTTTTCCATAAAATATTAAGTGGAGAAAATACTTCAGATATATTCAGATATGAAATTAACAGAAATTGAGAGCCACTCAGTAGAGAGCTAGAATGAAGGAGTTGAGTGCATATATGTTTATGTGCCAAGCTCAGTAGTGTCGTTACCTTTCCAGATCTCATCTGTGTCTGATGTCGGCTCTTGCATGTACTCATGTTCTCTCCATGTTCTAGTGCTTTTGTGCTTGTTTGCCAACTTAGGGCCAAAGTTTTGTGCTTATCATACAAGTGATGATAATATTCCAAAGTGGTAGCAGGAAGTGGTATCACTAACAATTTTTTTTTAAAGTGTGTTGCATTACATGACAGACAAGCATAGTATCGAGATGATTACGTGACAGATAAGCATATTTTCTAGATGGAGATATGCGTGTCAAAGTATCTATTGATGTTATACACAAGTATTTTCTGATGATTAGCATTGTGTAGCATATATGCAAATTTCATGCAACTACAGTTTCTTTTTTAGAATTTAACCTCAATGCAAAAATGAGGGCTTACTGTATTTTTCTCACTTATTTATTTATCTATTTATTTTTCTTGAGTGTCTGTTCAATTTCCTTCTGCAGAAATGTTTTTCTGTTACCTCTAGTAACATGGGTGTGACTAAAAGCTTCTGTGTAAAGATTGAGCACTGAGAACCGTTTATCGTCCAGGTGTCGCTGGTGGTAAATGATGTTCAATTTCTGTCCTGGGGTAGAACGATTATTTTGTCGTATTGCGTTTCGGTTTGGTTGGCTCTTTCTGCCTTATTTGGAAGATTCTAAGGAAAGGAGTTTTTGTCATCTTAAGTTCTTATGAAACAAGAATCACACATTTTAAGTCTTTCATAGAGGTACAAGATACATTTATCTCCGCATAGTTTTTGGAACTTTGTAATTGTCTTTATGGATATACAGTACTGATATTCTTCTTTTCTCTGCTTTGTTTTAGAAGTCTGAATATATAAGATAACAGGTATATTTATCCTAAATAAGTCAATCTGAATGTGTGAGGCTTTAT
>NW_028234431.1:2831183-2833683 GCF_977035675.1 Penaeus japonicus
GAAAGGATGGAAGGTACGAGAAGGACACAGACTACCGGCGCCTTAGGATTTTGGACAATTCCGAATTACTTTTAAAAAGGCCTAAATGGCATATTCTAAATGTAGGATTTTTGTATTATTTGTGTCGTTAGAATCCACTCCATCCTACCAACAAGACTTAGCGAGGATGTCTTATGACTTTATCTGACATCAGAATTACTGAATTGCTGAAATAACCTTAATTCAGTCTTGTATACAGTATATGTTTGGTTCCTTCCTTAATTATCAACATTATCATTTTTCAGTTGACTACTAACACGTTGACCACGTATATGGCCTGCCCGTAAACCGAAGTTGCTTAAGGACACACACACTCTCTCTCTCTCTCTCACTCTCACTTCCTCTCTCACTCACACCTCTCAACACCTCACACTCTCTCACACTCACACACTTACACACACAAACACACACACACTCTCTCTCTCTCACACACTCACACACTTACACACACACACTCTCTCACACTCACATACTTACACACACAAACACACACACACTCTCACACTCACACACTTACACACACAAACACACACACACTCTCTCACACACACACTCTCACACTTACACACACTTAAACACACACTCATACACAGACAAACACACATGGCTTTATAATCTCTAATACATACAAAGATTGTCTAATTAAAGAAGGAAAATAGTCCAAGTGCAGTATTTTTTTTCACTTCATATAAACATTTGCACAGGAAGTTTGTTGTCATCATTATTTATGAAAGAGTTGGAAGTTGGTGTCATTTTTGTTGTGATTTCCTGAAATAAAAACAACTTCACGCGAATTTGAACGTTTTGAAATGTAGGTCTATGTGTAAAACCTTTTTTTTCATATGGTATATATAATGATATTTAGAATATTTATGATATGCCGAAGAATAGTACTCTACGATTACTCAATGTATAGTGTCATGCAAATGCTATATGGATTTGAAATTGGATATGCAAATATTAGACGGTAGCAAAATATATTCCGGATGTGCTGAAACAAAACATTATCATCAATTAATAAAACACTGCCACAAAATGAGAGGAAAACCTCGCGACGTTTCGAACTTTTTAAAGAAAGTTCCTCATCAGGCGTAAGCAATCCAAAAATTCTTTATAAAATTCGAAACGTCGCGAGTTTTTCCTTTCATTTTGTGGCAGTGTTTTATTAATTCTGTTATGTGCACGTTACTGTGTTTGTGAATTTTGTGATTATCATCAATATTTTTCATTGTTTGTAAGCAAAGATAAGCTATTACATTAACGCTTTAAAAGGAAATGAATAAAGATAAAAAATAGACTTCGTTCTATATCACAGCTAAACCCGGATGTCACACAAAGAATACAGATATCGTATATCAAAAGATACATACAAACTCCATCAACATGCCTTTCCCTCGACGAAGCTGAAACAAATGCTTACGTGTGTCTTTTCATACGGAGTTTCTGTCCACGAGACCTCGATTAAGTGTTCAGAGTGGGCTGTGAACACCACGGTTGCGACAGCTAAGTGAGCAAGTCATACCCAGATGAACAAGTGTCAGAGAGAGAGAGAGATACAAGAGCTATGGCACTCCTGTTCTGGCACCGAGTCTGACTAAAAAAGAAAACGCCAAAGGGACATCAGAGCTTAAAAAAAACACACATTTCGTACGCGCTTCTACAAAACCTATATAATTTTTATACTAACCGAAAGAGCAACATTGGTCAAGTAATCGTAGACGAAAATCACGTAAATGAATAGAGACACATAGCAACCCCCAGGCCGGATGGAAAGCTAGCGCATCCGTTTGGCTAAGAGGAGTGACTTACTTCTTTGAAGGCCGTTTCAAACGTCCTTTCGTCTCCTTCTACTCGTCGATTACGGACGAGTTGCGAGTTGGAAAAGAACATGTGTCTTGTGGAATGAATTCGGTGCAACATGTGAGAAAACAATCAGTGGTGTAAAAGGACGTGTCTGTATTCAGACTGTGACAGCTGTGGGTGTGGTTAGGTAAGGTAAGCCTCGATTGCGCAAGCGTAATTACACCAATCTCTGCGTCAGGATTTTAAAGCGTGTTATCCATGTAAAAAAAAAGAAGAGATAAACAATCATATCATCTGAATTCAGAAGACGCAATCGCCTCAGGAATACGAGAAGAAGAAAAAAAAACACTAAAAATGCCAAAATCGTTTTACATTCCCTACGAGTCATGACAGAATATATAACACACTGCGCATCCTTTTACCAAGAGCTTCCCGTGAGCTGAAGCCGCAATCATAACACAGTTAACACCCGTGCTATCACCACCAGTGTCCAAGATGAGTAGCCAAGGTCTACACCGGCGATGGCTGGTGGTGTTGACAGTGATAGGCCTAGGCTGGATAATCGCCACCACAGTCACTGTTGTAGGAATGTTCATGACTGCATGTCAGAGGGAAGTCAAGGTAAGATCATCATGCACAAAGTCCTTGCGCAGTCATG
>NW_028234431.1:2841183-2848683 GCF_977035675.1 Penaeus japonicus
TACGATAACCTGTAGCCAGTATGTAGAAGCTGTTGATGTTGTTCCGAGGTGAACCTTACCTTAGGAAAGTACCTACATTACGCCATAACACTGTACACCTACATAGACCATAGCTCTTGTCGGGATAACAGGACTATTCAGGGGAAACAATATGTTAACAAATGTACTTTACTGTAATAGATATATATGTACATAATTTGATATTGTACAACACTGTACAAAAGATACTGCTATAAGCAATATCCTAAGACCCTGATTCCATTCTATCTACATAATACAGTAGTAGTCACCATTAGAAAAAAACACTAAGGGACTACTTCCTAACGATAAAAAAACGAATGTTTATCGGCAGCAGCAATGCAAAGAAGATATCTGACTGAGGATGAATTCTAGAAGTTCCTGAGGAGAAACCTAGATGAACCCAGCCAGTTGGATTAAAGACCTTAAACCTTTTCTTTTTCTTTCGTCAAAAAACAAACAAACAAACAGTCTCTCGATTTAACAGCACATGAGCGCAACATTCCTATTTTGCCTTTCTTCTGTCTTCATCTGGTAGAAATAATGTACATGCGAATAAGAGAGGAATTTTTTTTCTTCTTCTTCCTCTTTGGAACAATTGCGGAATACAAAAAAAACGATAACTTGTTCGAGGGGTAAAATCTACTATAGGTCTACCTTGTACCGCAGTTCTAGTGGCTGGAGACACACGGCTGTCCTCACATCATTACCAGTAACACAGTGACGCGGAGAGCACCAACACATCAGAAGCTGCCACTGCACGCGCTCGAGTATGGCGCTGAAACGAAAGCTCTTCCACCCATACAGGTCTTGTCTACACTTACAGGTTAGGAGATACACTGACGTCGGCCCGGGGAAGCACCACAGAAGGACTCAAGAGGCCGTGTCGCTCTCTCTCTGTGGCACTTTCTCGCAGGACCTCTGGGAAGCAGGCATACCATGGTTCTCACGCGTTCGACGATCTCGAAAGGGATTTTCAGCCAAAGGCAAAAGGGTCCTTGGAGTTAGGAGGAGGACCTTGAGTTTCGCGTTTGAAAGAGGATTAGAAAAGAGGGAAGGCCGAGCTTTTTTGGATTGGGCCGTGATGAGTGAGATAGATTTCATTCGGTGAATTACGAAAAAGGATCCATTTTTTTTTCTTTCTTTCTTATAAAAAGGAACATGCACACGTAAATACGATGGAGTCGGAACTACGGAGGCGATGCAATACTGTGGTGGGGGGGTGGGGGGGAGGTTGAGAAAAAGCGAAATACTAAGAAACCAAAATACCAAAAATCAACAACAACGTTAACTAGGGGGACATGAGTGAGTAACCATCAATAACAAATGAAGTTCTTAACAACGCAGTTCAAGTTGGCATAACGACACTTGTGGGACCTGCCTTCGCCAGCCAGGCTCTTCGCCTCCACTCGCCACGCAAGGAAGAAGGCCACGACGGCCTGGCGAGATGACATTTCTTGAGGCTCGAGGGGGAGCTGTGACGCCTCACCGGTGGCTCAAAGGCCCAGCTCTACCACTCTGCAAGGATTGTCGTGACGTGACTCGCCTCGTCAGTAATGAAAGAAGACTCAAACCCCACACGTCCTGAACGCCTCACCCACCAGTCCAGGACTCATCGGGGGAGAGAGAGGGACCGCAACGAGGAGTATCCTACCTCCTACGACTCAGACTCGCGAGGAGGAGGGAAGGAAGGAGATGGAGAGGAAGGGAAGGAGGGCGTTTACAAGATGAACAATGATTATTGCTACTGAAAGGCTCCTCTTCACCCGTAATTACTCGACAGAACGCGAGCGCTCGTGGAACACCAGTGGCGCGGGTTCTGTAGGCCGCTCACTCGTTCTCCTGCTCGTACACCAGGGGGTCATGAAGGCAGCTGAAGAAGAACGACTTGAAGGCATTGATGAGGTGGTAGCGGTTGAGGTCGAGCATGTAGTCGTCGTCCGTGTATACCTGCGGAGAGGGAAACGGGGAGGTCGTTGATAAGCAGGTTTTTGGAATACGTATAGGCCTACTTGGCATTCCTGATCGTCATACGGCACCGATTTCAGTGTAAGATGTACTGTGAATCCGACATTTTTTTTTTTTTTTTTGGAAGGGGGGGGGGGTGAAGGAGTCCTCAAAATACATTCAAACTGATAAGCTTTGAAAAAAAAGTCGAAACGAATAAGAAAATTAGGATTGCAGACATTTTCCAGATCATGAGGTTTTCTGAAAGGCGGTCTTAGGTGAGCCATTTTAAACTCAAAGCCGCCATATCTGACACATTTCATAATCAGGTTATTTTTTCCCGGTTTGAATTATGAAACAGGAATACTTGCTTTATAAAAATCCAGATTGTCGGTATCTGACACTAAATTATCATTAACGAACAGTCCAAACGAGGGCGTGGGATTTTAGAAAAGAGTGAAGTACCTGTGGTGGAAAATGGGTTAGATTCCTACAGTTCTCAAAGAGATAGGCCTACTTTTGACTCCCAACTGCGTATTTTACAACCTAGGAAGAAGAACACCAATTTTCGAAATAAGGTCTGGCGAACGCTGAAAACATAAACTGGACTTCAGTCAAAAAATATGTTACCTCATCTATTAAGAATACATTATTAATGTCAGAACAAAAGTTAGATAGGATTTATAGCTAAAATGACCTTCACATGGAATATTTAGAAAACCTAGCAATAGGCCCTGCATTATGAAAGTGAGTGTGATTTTAAACAGAAAATATAATAGCAAAGCTCAACGGAAACATATATAGAGATTCCATATATAATACATATGAAGCATTGATAAGCAGAAAGGAAAAATGTCTAGCTACAACCTCGTCAATGCTCTTTACTGTAGAAAAAGGGGAGCACTGCTAAAGAAATACATCATGAATACAGCATACATATACATAAGCACATATTACAATGTTCTATTTATGAGTTTATACTAATAATCCCCTACTAGTGAATCTAAGACAGTCTAGGCCATGCCAGACTTTAGAAAATACTGACAGATTCATCCGCAGAAAATTCACCGTAGAAAAAAGTCTCCAAACTGGACTCCTCGTTGTAAAAAGACACATTTACACATCTCCCTATGGGGGAAAAAGACCTTGTACATCGCTATACACAACTAAAGACTCACGTTCAATAGAAAACGGATCTCGGGGCTATTCTACTTCGATCTACCACGCCCAAGACGTCAAAAAAAAGTCCCATCGGCTCTTCTTTGGGAATGTTGAGTCTCCGTGTTACATCCCAAAGCCCCCATCCCCCCACCCACCACCCCACCCCCGAAAACAAAAACAAAAACAAAAACAAAGGACCGGAAAAAGCAAGGAGCAAAGGAACCACTGTGAAGGAACCACTTTGAAGGAACCACTTCGAAGGAACCACTTTGAAGGAACCACTTCGAAGGAACTACTTTGACCTCCGCTCACTGCCGCGTCCTCCCGAGCGTTCTTCCTCAAAGAGTTCCTTCGAGGCACCGTTTATCCAACACGAACTCGGACAGGAGCGAGTGGAAGTGGTGTTCGGCGGGAGAGAGAGAATAGGACGCGTCCGTGTAAACCTAAAAGGGGGAAGACTTACACTGGCCTGGTTGTCCGCATGCGGTTAGGGGACTGGAAAAGATATCATAATGTGATGGCAAACATGATCAAGTGTTTGAAGTGTTTAAAGAAGTGTTTGAAGTGTTTAAAGAAGTGTTTGAAGTGTTTAAAGAAGTGTTTGAAGTGTTTAAAGAAGTGTTTGAAGTGTTTAAAGAAGTGTTTGAAGTGTTTAAAGAAGTGTTTGAAGTGTTTAAAGAAGTGTTTGAAGTGTTTAAAGAAGTGTTTGGAGTGTTTAAAGAAGTGTTTGATGTGTTTAAAGAAGTGTTTGGAGTGTTTAAAGAAGTGTT
This sequence comes from Penaeus japonicus, assembly GCF_977035675.1. NCBI lineage: Eukaryota > Metazoa > Arthropoda > Malacostraca > Decapoda > Penaeidae > Penaeus > Penaeus japonicus. The sequence goes on from NW_028234431.1 coordinate 2,845,080, forward strand.
TGATGTGTTTGAAGTGTTTAAAGAAGTGTTTGAAGTGTTTAAAAAAGTTTGAAGTGTTTAAAGAAGTGTTTGAAGTGTTTGAAGTGTTTAAAGAAGTGTTTGAAGTGTTTAAAGATGTGTTTAAAAAGTGTTTAAAGAAGTGTTTGAAGTGTTTAAAGAAGTGTTTGAAGTGTTTGAAGAAGTGTTTGAAGTGTTTAAAGAAGTGTTTGAAGTGTTTAAAGATGTGTTTAAAAAGTGTTTAAAGAAGTGTTTGAAGTGTTTAAAGAAGTGTTTGAAGTGTTTAAAGAAGTGTTTGAAGTGTTTAAAGAAGTGTTTGAAGTGTTTAAAGAAGTGTTTGAAGTGTTTAAAGAAGTGTTTGAAGTGTTTGAAGAAGTGTTTGAAGTGTTTGAAGAAGTGTTTGATGTGTTTAAAGAAGTGTTTGATGTGTTTAAAGAAGTGTTTGAAGTGTTTAAAGAAGTGTTTAAAGAAGTGTTTGAAGTGTTTAAAGAAGTGTTTGAAGTGTTTAAAGAAGTGTTTGAAGTGTTTAAAGAAGTGTTTGAAGTGTTTGAAGAAGTGTTTGATGTGTTTAAAGAAGTGTTTGATGTGTTTAAAGAAGTGTTTGAAGTGTTTAAAGAAGTGTTTAAAGAAGTGTTTGAAGTGTTTAAAGAAGTGTTTGAAGTGTTTAAAGAAGTGTTTAAAGAACTGTTTAAAGAAGTGTTTGAAGTGTTTAAAGAAGTGTTTGAAGTGTTTAAAGAAGTGTTTGAAGTGTTTGAAGAAGTGTTTGAAGTGTTTAAAGAAGTGTTTGAAGTGTTTAATGAAGTGTTTGAAGTGTTCAATGAAGTGTTTGAAGTGTTTAAAGAAGTGTTTGAAGTGTTTGAAGTGTTTGAAGTGTTTAAAGAAGTGTTTGAAGTGTTTAAAGAAGTGTTTAAAGAAGTGTTTGAAGTGTTTAAAGAAGTGTTTAAAGAAGTGTTTGAAGTGTTTAAAGAAATGTTTAAAGAAGTGTTTGAAGTGTTTGAAGAAGTGTTTGAAGTGTTTGAAGAAGTGTTTGAAGTATTTAAAGAAGTGTTTGAAGTGTTTAAAGAAGTGCTTGAAGTGTTTAAAGAAGTGTTTGAAGTGTTTAAAGAAGTGTTTGAAGTGTTTGAAGCTCGGTGGGAAGGTCACAGTGCAAGTTGTGACGTAAGGAACAGGTGAAGTAAAGGTATTTAAACAGTAGGTTGGTGTGTCTTTTTTCAGAAAAAAGGAAAAGATTAGGGAGTTGATGGAGAAGAGGTGAATGAATGGGAAATTCACGAAGAAAATGAATATGAATGAGAAACGTATACATAAATTAAAAATGCTGCAGTATATGTGAGCCTAAAATCTCTAAATGAAGTAAAAGCTTAAAATCTGGGTTCTTCTGCTTTACATGCATATACGTATGCATATGTATACATACAGACATGCATAGATATACATACATACATACATATATACATACATACATGCATACATACATATATATATATATATGTGTGTGTGTGTGTGTGTGTGTGTATGTGTGTGTGTGTGTGTGTGTGTGTGTGTGTGTGTGTGTGTTGTGTGTGTGTGTGTGTGTGTGTGTGTGTGTGTGTGTTTATGTGTGTATGTGTACATATGTGTATAATATATATATATATATATATATATATATATATATATATATATATATATATATATATATATATATATATATATATATATATACACACATATATATATATATATATATAAATATATATATATATATATATATATATATATATATATATATATATATATACATACACACACACACACACACATACACACACATATGTATACATACATATGTGAATATATTTACATAAATTAGATTTAAGAAAATATAATCAAATATGCAAATCAATACCTACAATCAAAGCCAGACAAAATAGAGGAAATAGAATAAAAGAAATAAAGGAAATAAACAAAGGGAAATAAATATATGATCAAATAAAGAAGTAGATAATCATCTGAAATAATAAAAGACCATTTTAATATATGAACACACGCACACACATATAGTTAGATGAATAAATAAATAGATACATAGACAAACAAACAGACAGACAGATAAATATATATAGAGAGAAAGACAAAAAGAACGAGAAAGAGTAATTAGACAAATAAAAAAAAAATTGTATGAAAAAACAACAAAACACATTAATAAGAATGATGAAGCCGAAAGGGAAGAACGACACCAGATACGAACGACCCCCAAGTAAGAACGACACTAGGTAAGATGACCCCAAGTAAGATGACCCCAAGTAAGAACGACCCCAGATAATATGACCCCAAGTAAGAACGACATGAAGTTAGAACGACCCCAGATAAGAACGACACTAGGTAAAACGACTCCTAGTAAGAACGACCCCAAGAAGAACGTTCAAAGGTAAGACGACCCCAAGTAGCACGACCCCAAGGAACACGACCCCAGGTAACACGACCCAGGCTGAAACGACCCCAGATAAAAACGACACCATGTAAGAACGACCCCAGGTAATAACAACCCCAGATAAAAACGACACCATGTAAGAATGCCCCCAGGTAACACGACCCAGGCTGAAACGACCCCAGATAAGAACAACCCCAAGTAAAAACAACCCCAGATAAGACCGACCCCACAACGACCCCGGCGACGACGACCTACCACATGGGTGAAATAGGACCCCTCGGCGATGAAGGAGTGCGCCAGCAGGAAGGCGTGGTGAGCTGCAGGATCTCTCGTGCCGTGGGCGAGGAGGACGCGGTTACTCCCGAGGTCAGGGGCAAGGCGGGTCAGGTCACTGTCCTCGTAGCGGCGTCCGGCCCCCTCGCTGTCCTCCGCTCCTAGGAGGCGCTCGGCCCAGAAGGAGCCTGTGGAGGGGCGGATAGGGGAAGGGCGGAGGAAAGGGGAGGGGGGAGGGGGAGAAATAAGAAGGTGGGTAGAAGATGAGGAGTGGGGGGGGAGGAAGGTAAGAAGGATTGTGGAGGGGCGGAGGGGAGGAGGGGGGGAGGAGAAAAAAAGAAGGCGAGAAGAAGGGTTATGGAGGGGGAGGGGAGGGGGGAGGAAGGTGAGAAGAAAGTACGAAGGGATGTGGAGGGGCGGAGGGGGAGGAGGGGAGGAAGGTGAGAAGAAGGTGAAAAGAAGGGTTATGGAGGGGGGGAAGGGAGGAAGGAGAAAAAGAAGTATGTGAAAAGGGGGATTGAAGAGTGGGGTGGCATAGGGAGAGGAAGGAGAAAAAAGAAGGTGAGGAAAAGGTGAGAAGAAGGGTTATGGAAGGAGGGAGGGGAGGGGGGAGGAGAATGGAGAAAAAGAAGTAGGTGAGAAGGGTGATTGAGGAATGGGGTAGGGAGATGGAGGTGTGGGAAGAGAGGGGGGGGGGGGTATTTGTAAATCATATGGCTTTCCGTGTTTCTGAATTAAGTGCTAATTTATTTCATGTTTTATTATTGATTAATATTGAAGTGCTAAAAGTTATGGTTACATGCCAGTAGACAAAAATCTTTAGTATGTGATTACGTACCTACTAATAAAGAAATGAATTGTAAATATTCCTATAAAGTCCATTTTATTTTTTATTAAACGAATACAAAACAAAATTCTGAT
>NW_028234431.1:2856183-2866183 GCF_977035675.1 Penaeus japonicus
AGACGAGAAATTTCATCTTTTCTCGTAAAATTTCTTCTTTTCTCGTAAAATTTCGTCTTTTCTCGTAAAATTTCTTATTCTCTCGTAAAATTTCTTATTTTCTCGTAAAATTTCGTCTTTTCTCGTAAAATTTCGTCTTTTCTCGTAAAATTTCACCTATTTTCGTAAAATTTCATTTTTTCTCGTAAAATTTCATCTTTTCTCGTAAAATTTCATCTTTTCTCATAAAATTTCATCTTTTCTCGTAAGATTTCATCTTTTCTCGTAAGATTTCATCTTTTCTCGTAAAATTTCATCTTTTCTCGTAACATTTCATCTTTTCTCGTAAAATATCATCTTTTCTCGAAAAATTCCATCTTTTCTCTTAAAATTTCATCTTTTCTCTTAAAATTTCATCTTTTCTCGAAAAATTTCATATTTTCTCGTAAACTCTCATCTTTTCTCGTTCAACCGAAGAGTCGTTTCATGGGTACTCGGTGACAAACACATAATTGATAAAAATGGAAAGAAAGAAATGAAAGGGGGATAAGGGTGGGTATAAGGAGGAAGGGGGAAAGGCGGGAAGGTGGGGAGGGGTGAGGAGGGAGGGGGGAAGAGGGAGAGAGAAAGGAGGAGGGGCTGAGAGGAGAAAAGGTGGGGGGGAGGGGAGGGGGGAGGTTATATAGGCTTGCATTTCTAGTTAGGATTTCTAGTGGTTATGTTGTTCAGAATATCTTATCCTCATCTTTTCTCATCATCATCTCTTTATCCAAAAAAAAAAGCTAAGAATGCGACGAATCTTAAATATGCAAGACAAGAAACGGGGCTCGGAAATTTTTTTTTTTCCTTTTTTTTTCTTAAATTATTTTCCAAAAGAGACTCTTCGCAACAAGAAACACTCTAGCAATAAAAGTTTTGCCGAGTCTCTGCAAGGAAATGTTTAGAAAAATGACATTGTTCCATTTGTGTTTGTTTACTTCAGAGTCGCGTAGAAACTCGTTCTGACATGTCTGAGATCTGGGTTTGTTGTTTGTCTGTCTGTTTGATTGATGGGAATTTGTGTCTTTGAATTTGTCTGTGTTGCTGTCTTGGCTTTCTGCTTTTGTTATTGACTTTGTAAGAATATCTAGTTATTTATTTTGGCAGAGAAATCGTATTTGTTTTGGGATTTGATATGTGAGATCTTTATTCTTTTTAATTTACAACAATACGAAATAAAATCGCAGGATTTTTTTTTTAATTTTTTGACGATCAAAAAGAACTGACAATAAATTCCAAATGTCAAACCTAATAAAAAACGACTTCCTATATATAAGATCAATCAATTTTCTCTCGTATTCCCTCTGTTGTTTCCGTCTCATGTTAATTGCAATCAACAATGAAGGAATTGATATTGATACACAGATTCAAATCTTTCTCAGGGAGACAGCATTTAACACGGAGTTGTTATTTCAATTAATACTCTAAGAGATTATAGTAATTTGACTATGTCGGACCTTATAGTGTCATCTCTTGATATAAAAAAATCGAACAAATATTTAACAAAAACGTCAGAGAAACTTTCTAGAATATCCAGTGCAAAAATGTCATACTAGTGGATGATGTATTTGGGAAAATATTTTTCAAATATTTTTTTTTCCTGAAGAAATGATAATGATGACGATAATGATAATGATAGTTAAAATAATGATGATAACAGTAATAATAGCAATGATACTACTAATACTAATGCTAGTACTAATGATAATAAAGATAATAATCATAATGATATTGATAATAATAATGATAACAATGATATTGATAAAGATAATGATGATAATGTTGATAATGACGATAATGTTGATAATAATGATAATAGTAATAACGATAGCAGTAACAATAAGATTATCCTTATCATTATCATCAAATTTCTTATCATCATCATTATTTATACTCTTAAATAATTATAACACGAAAGAAAAGAGAGAGAGAGAGACAGAGATAGATAGATAGATAGATAGATAGTGAGAGAGAGAGAGAGAGAGAGAGAGAGAGAGAGAGAGAGAGAGAGAGAGAGAGAGAGAGAGAGAGAGAGAGAGAGAGAGAGAGAGAGAGAGAGAGAGAGAGAGAGAGAGAGAGAGAGAGAGACAGAGACAGACAGACAGACAGAGACAGACAGAGACAGAGAGAGACAGAGAGAGAGACATACAGAGAGAAAAAGAGAGAGAGAAAGATAGATAAACAGATAGATATATAGATAGATAGAGAGATGAATAAACACACAAGAACACCATAACACCACAGTCAACACCTAGAGATTCTTGCACGAACAATTCCACCGAGAAGAAAGATTGCACAGCCACACCAAACTTGCATCAAAGATTGAGTGTTATCACAGATTCTTAATGAAGATGTAAATTACCAGTTAATAACCACAGGCTAACTAATTTCAACATAAATTTCGCTTGATGATAGCCAGCAAGGAAATTAATTTGATAATTGTTGTTAGAAAATGTTATATTAAAATATCAAAGGTAAAGGTTAAGGAATTGATAAATGGATCGATGGTGATGGTGATTATGGTGATGATGGTGATGATGATGATGATGATTATGATGATGATGATTATGATGATGATGATGTGATAGTGATAATAATGATGATGATGGTGATGATGATTATGATGATGATGATTATGATGGTGATGATTATGATGATGATGATGTGATAGTGATGATAATGATGATGACGATGGTGATGATGATGATTATGAAGTTCATTACCTTCAAATTATTTTAATGACGATGATAATAATGACAGTGATAATTTTGATGATAGTGATGATAATGATGATAATAATCATGATGATAATGGTAATAATTGGTAATAGTTTTAAAGGCGATCACAACAGTAATAATAAAAATAATGATAATGGTAATAATGATAATGAAAATAAAACGGATAATAATAAGGGTAATGATAATGATGATGATAATGATAATGATAACAATAATGATAATTATAATAATAGCAATAATGATAATAAGAATAATGATAATGATATGAATGATAATGGTATGGATGATAATGATGATGATAATAATGATAATAATATTAATAAAAATGAACATAATAATATTAAGGTTAATGATGGTAATAACGATAATAATGACAATGATAATCATAATGACAATAATAATAACAACGATAGTAATAATGATAATGATAACAATAATAGTAATAATAACAATAATGACAATGATGACCACGATAATGATGATATTGATAAGAACAACAACAAAAAGATAATAAAGATACCATTGGAAACAATGATGATAATAACTAACTAACATTTACAATAATCATAATAATCATAATAGTTATAACATAAAGATAAAACACCAAGAAGGTTAACACTAATATAAATAATAATAAAGATAAAGATAAGAAATCAAGATAAAGATAAGAAATCAAGTTAAAGATAAGAAATCTTTATATCAATCAAGGAGAATAATATTAAAGGAAAGTGACTTAATTGACAGCACGACTTATCAATAATAACACCTATGATAAGCTTTTTATTATAGAGGGATAACATGCCACACCAAAGTCTTTCAATACTGCTCTTGATTTTGTTTTTTTGTTTTTTTCTTGTTTTTTTTCTTGTCCAGTTCAAAATAAAACTGGATGCTATCAACAGAAGCAGTCGGTTAGATTAATTAAGGTCTTATCATATGTCAAAGAGGAACATACGAAGACCTTTTTTCGAGCGAACCGAGTGACAAATACACCAACAAAAGCTCCTACAAGAACAATCAATGTTTTTGTTTTTTGTTTATGCGGGAACAACAACTACAATTGTGTTGGTTGTTTTGACTGGGGGGGGGGGACTGAGGGGGCTGGAGAGGGGGAGATTGGGAGGGTGGATAAACATCGGAACACCAATGATAACAACAACAGCAATAGCAACAACAACAACAATAACAACAACGTGAATTTAAAAACATCCACGACAACAACAACAACAACATTGAGGGGAAAAAGGACACAACGACACTACCTTTTTTTTCTTTTTTTTCAAAATTTTCAAAGTTTGTTCGTTTGTCTGTTTGTCCCAACCACATCTTGACATCTTCTCGTTGCAAGCATGACATCACCACAAGTTCCTCTCCACGATAACATCAACCTCACGGACGTCAGAAAAGTTTCAATGTTATTATCCTATGTTTGATTAGATTCTCGGTGATTCTAAGATTCTCAACTTCTTTGACTTTGAGTGTTGAGTGATTAGATTTTTTTTTTTTTTTTTTTTTAGATTCCATTGAGTTTTGAGTGATGTGGGGGGGATTCTAGCTTTGAGATTTGCAATATTTTTGCATTACAAATAGAATTTACTAAGATATTAGATAAATTCGCAATTAAAAAGATATATATTTTCAATCAACAAGAACTGAAAATACATTCCAAAGTACCGTAACATCAGTTAATAAAAATCAACTAATATTAATATCAATATCAACTAATTAATATCAATATTAATAATATCAATATTCTCCAATCAACAGGTGAAACATGCCTGAAAAAATAAAGATTAACCTCTACATCCTACCAAATCCTGAAAAAAAGTGAAACATCATATGAAAGGTAAGATATATATATATATATATATATATATATATATATATATATATATATATATATACATTATATATATATATATATTATATATATATATATATATATATATATATATATATATATATATATATATATATATATATATAATACTTCTCATTCCTAGGATATGAAAAATACTGAACTCAACATTGACAACATGACTTCGATATCCATCCACATTTAGAATAATTTTGTGCTGGCTAATTAGTTGATGAAAATCCTGTCCTTACATTAATACTTAAAAGCACAAGACTCAAAAAAAAAAAAAAATTACCCTCATTAACCCTCAAAATATAAACCATCCCACCAACTTCCTCTTGAACCTAGCAACCTCAAATGTGATAAACAACATCAACTTGAACCTACTCTTCAATAGGTTCAGGTGGAATCAGTCTCGTTCTTGGAGGAGGAACCTGCTTGCTCTTGAGGTCGTAGATCCATAGCCACGCCTCCGGGATGGGCGTGCTGACCTGAGGTGGGCGAGGGGGAGAGGTCAGGTCAGGTCAGGTGGGGTCAACCAGATTTTATAATTGCATATGGTTGGGAGAGCCTGGGGGTTATTTAATAGGAGTCTCATTTACTGAGGTTAAGGCAGAAAGCAGTAAGTGAGTGTTGCAATTCCGATAAAACGTAGTTTAGATGATACTTAAACACAGTACGGTACCTAAAAATAAAGCTTAAATACACGCACATACACACACACACAAACACACACACAATCACACACACACACACACACGCACCCACATCCACCCACCCACACACAAACACACACGCACCCACATCCACCCACACACACACACACACATCCACACCCTCAAACACCCACACACATCCACACACACACACCCATACAACAATATACCACCTCTCCATTACACCCACCACCCCCTAGGGAACCGAACCGAAACAAGCTCTCACCGTAGGATACCGTAGCGTCTGCACCGTCGGGTAAACGTTATCGGCGTAGACGAGAACCGGAAGCTCCCTGACGCCGGTGTTGTTGAAGGATATTGCGGCGATGTAATCCCCGCTCGGGTTGGGCCATACGGCGTGTCCCTGGCCCAGGATCTCTGCAAGGGTGAAGGAAGTGTGGGCGTGATGCAGAATTAAGTTTTTTTTTTTTTTTTTTTTTTTTTTTTGAAAAATTGATAGGAGTGTATACAGAATTAAGTGTACGTGTGTGTGTGTGTGTTTTCTTTTCTTTGTGGAAAATTGATAGGAGTGTCTGATTCGATGGTATAGCTATGGTGAATGTTTCATACCGAGGTTAGAGCTGTCTCTTGGATGTTATGGCATTTGTGCTAGATATAGAATGTGATGTGATGTTGTACTTAAGATAAATCTGCTAAGCTATTGTAGGATGCAGTATGATGAAGATATCCTTCACGTAACATTCAATATCAATCTCATGCATTCTGCGTCTCAATTAAACTATATATCCGTTTAATTTTCTTTAAACAACATATTCATTTAATTTTCTATAATGTTAACTTGAAGTGCATCAAGATTCCCAAATGCAGCAAAATTAGTTCTTAAAAGGGGAACACCTCTACTATAGAATCGATAACACTATGATATTATGTTGGAAATCTGTCTATGACCTTTGACCTTTTGATCTCATTGCTTTATTCCTCCCTAATGTAGAGTGTAATGAGTGAACATGTTTATCTTGAATGAAAAAATACCATGTTTCATACAATGACAGAAAAAGCAACTATACAGTAAATGAGCCTATTTTGCGTATAGTTTTATTATTATTATTATTATTATAATTTTTATTTGCTATTATTATTATTTTGTACAAAATAATTTTTACACTTCCTGATGCTAAAAACATATAATAATTCCAGCATTTATGGCCTCAATGATATGGCCACACACACCACGCTCCAGTTTATACAATTTAATCGTGCAAAAAGCTGACCTAGATAACCCGTCAGACTGAGAGATATATACTGCCAGATGAAGTTGGAATCCTTGAACGAATAAAAAGAACTTTGGCGTCGCTTTAATATTCAATACTTTATAACTTTTTAATCAGCGGGAATTGAGGGCGGGTGGGGGATCATAAGGATGGAAATAACTTTAGGAAGTTTTAAGTAGAAGTTTTCTACATGTCGGGTTGGTGGCAGGTGATGGTGACATGTAAAATCTTCTACATATGTGGTTAAAAATAGATTGAAAAAAAGAAAGAAAGAAAGAAAGAAAGAAAGGAAGGAAGAAGAAGAAGAAGAAGAAGAAGAAGAAGAAGAAGAAGAAGAAGAAGAAGAAGAAGAAGAAGAAGAAGAAGAAGAAGACGAAGAAGAAGAAGAAGACGAAGAAGACGAAGAAGACGAAGAAGACGAAGAAGACGAAGAAGACGAAGAAGACGAAGAAGACGAAGAAGACGAAGAAGACGAAGAAGACGAAGAAGACGAAGAAGACGAAGAAGACGAAGAAGAAGAAGAAGAAGAAGACGAAAGAGACGAAGAAGAAAGAAGACGAAGAAGAAGACGAAAGAGACGAAGAAGAAGAAGAAGACGAAAGAGACAAAGAAGAAGAAGAAGAAAGAAGAAGAAAGAAGAAGAAGAAGACGAAAGAGACGAAGAAGAAGAAGAAGAAGAAGAAGAAGAAGAAGAAGAAGAAAGAAATAAAAAAGAAGAAGAAAAGAAGAAGAAGGAAAGAAGAAAAGAAAGAAAAGAAGAAAAAGAAGAATAGAAAGAAGAAGAAGAAGGGAAGAAGAATGAGAGAAGAAGAAGAAGAGAAAAAAAAAAAAATATATATATACATATATATATATATATATATATATATATATATATATATATATATATATATATATATATATATATATATATATATAACAACGTAGAAGAGTACAAGAATACATATCTAAAAATGTCCAACAACACATACCTGAACATATCTTTGTTAAAATAGCTTTCATTTCGTGCGTGACTTGTAATGGCTACATACGAAGTAACGTTCGGCAAATTAAAGTTATTTTCAGGACTTCAACAATACACACCAATATTTCACCGAATATAGTCTGGGAATAGACTTCGAAGAAAGACTAGTAAAAGGAAAAGAGACAGATAACTCACACGCATGCGCGCCCATACACTCATACGTACATACTGCGAGAAAGAGAGAGGAGAGAGTGAGAGAGAGAGAGAGAGAGAAAGAGAGAGAGAGAGAGGGAGAGGGAGAGGGAGAGGGAGAGGGAGAGAGAGAGAGAGAGAGAGAGAGAGAGAGAGAGAGAGAGAGAGAGAGAGAGAGAGAGAGAGAGAGAGAGAGAGAGAGAGGGAGAGAGAGAGAGAGAGAGAGAGAGAGAGAGAGAGAGAGAGAGAGAGAGAGAGAGAGAGAGAGAGGAAGAGAGAGGAAGAGAGAAAGAGAGAGAGAGAGAAAAGAAATACGCCACACGCCACACATACGCACATACCCACACAACCTCACAACCCCATAATCACACAACCTCACAACCACACACCCACAACCCCACAACCCCACAACCACACAACCTCACACCCACACACCTCACCTTCATAGAGGAGATCAGGAACTCCGTTATATAAGATATCCGGCGTGGCGTCAAAGGTCAAGGTCACTGGCTTGGAATTCGGAGACGTCAAGTAATACACGTTGCCTTCGTTCACTACTACGAGGGCCGCCCCTCCTTCGCCCACCCACGCCGCGTGCTGGTACCGTGGGTGGCCCACCTCTTGGCGCCAGAGCTTCAGCGGGTAGTAGTGGCTGCGGGGACGGCATGGGGGAGAGAGGGGGAGAAGAGGGGAGAGGGGGTGGGTGAAGGGGAATTGTTATGTATATACTATATGTATATATATATATATATATATATATATATATATATATATATATATATTATATATATTATATATATATATATATATATATATAGTTTATATTTATATATATATATATATAGATATATATATATATATATATATATATATATATTTTTATATATATATATATATATATATATATATAATATATATATATATATATATATTTATCTATTCATGTATATGTGTGAGTGTGTGTGTGTGTATCTATCTATCTATCTATCTATCTATCTATATATGTGTATGTATATATATACATATATATATATATATATATATATATATATATATATATATATATATATATATATATATGTGTATGTATGTGTGTGTGTGTGTGTGTGTGTGTGTGTGCATATATGTCTGTATATGCAAATATTAAATTTTCTGCTGTTATTAAGGATAGACTTTAATATATATAATTCTTATTCGTACTCTCTTTTGTAATCATATACTTATCGATCCTTTTTTCCCTTTTTTCTTTATCTTTATATCCAAAGTCATTCCTAAAAAACAACAACTATAAAGTCCATAATTTACTCACTCTGTCGTGACGTCATATATACTATACTCAGCGGTAAAGGTGAACAACCGACCCTGACGGAATTAAGGAAGATGAATAAATCAACGAAATCAAACTTGATACTAGATATTCATACAAGTATTTCATTATTTGAAAAGAAGATAGTTAATCATAATGAGGATGAAAGAGATATAAAGGAAATTATATTGATAGTGAGAACTATCACTACTTGATCCTCTGAACTCACCATGATGACGTCATGAACCAGAAGAACGTAGCGCATATTGGGAGACACTGAGAACTCGGTGGCTCCTGTCTGGTGCTGGGGGGAGGGGGGGTGGGGGAGGGGGGTAAATGGTTAGGTTATTGTCTTGTCCTTTGAGTATATGTGGAATCGTATGTGTCTTTAAGGAGATGTATTTGGTCATTGTGAATGATGGAAACATTTACGAAAATTTAGGTATAGGTGGAGAAATGTGTGATGGGATGTATGTAGATAACTAGGCTGGCATTGCCAAAGACAAAGTTCTATAGGCCAACACCAATCATACCCCATCCCCAACCAACCCACCCCCACCTCCCCCCCCCCCCCCCCCCCCCCCCACACACCCACACCCCCCCACCCACCCACCCACACCCCCCCCACACACCCCCCCCCCCCCCCCCCCCCCCATCAACATAAATAACAATCAACTCACAAAATATATAACTCAAAAACTCCATCTACAATAACATACAATAAATCCAAAAACAATCTAACTAAAAAAAAAAATCTAAAATATCTCAAAACAAACACACCCCCACACCCCCACCCCTGACAACTCATTTGCCCCCCCCCCCCCCCCAAACCCCCCCCCAACAACCCCCCCCCCCCCCCCCACACACACCCCCCCCCCCCCCCCCCCCCCCCCCCCCCCCCCCCCCCCCCCCCCCCCCCCCCCCCCCCCCCCCCCCAACCACACACCCCCAGACACCCACACAAACCCCCACCACA
>NW_028234431.1:2886183-2893683 GCF_977035675.1 Penaeus japonicus
TTCACTCGTTCGTTCTTTTGTTCCTTCTTATTCTCTCTCTCTCTCTCTCTCTCTCTCTCTCTCTCTCTCTCTCTCTCTCTCTCTCTCTCTCTCTCTCTCTCTCTCTCTCTCTCTCTCTCTCTCTCTCTCTCTCTCTCTCTCTCTCTCTCCCTCCTCTCCCCCTCTCCCCATCTCTTCCTTCTCCTCATTTCCCCTCCTTTCCTCCCTCTTCCCCATCTTCCTTCCCTAACTCACTCCTCTTTCCCATCCTATTTTCTCTCGCTCTTCTTCTCCCCCCCCCCTCTTTCCTAGTCTCCTCCCCTCTTACTATCTCTACCACCCTCTCCCACTGCCTCTCCTCTCCCCTCCCTATCCCTCTCCTATCTCTTCCCTACCCCTCTTTCTTCCCAATCCCCTCTCTCCCCCTTCCCCTCTCTCCATTTCCCCCTCCACTACCATCCCCTCCCTTCACCGCTTCTCTCTCTCTCTCTCCTCTTCCCCCTCCTCCCCCCCTCCCTATACGCCTTCCCCTCCTCTCCCCCTCCCTCCACCCCTTCCCCTCCACCCCCATCCCCTTCCTCTACCCCTTCTCCTCCTCTACCCCCTCCCTTTATCTATTCCCCTCTACCCCTTCCCCTCTCACCATCTCCCCTCCTCCCCTATCCCTTCCCTCTCCCCCTTCCCCCCTCCCTCTCCCCCCTTCCCCCCTCCCTACCCCCTCCCTCTCCCCCCTCCCCCCTCCCCCCCTTCTTGAGGAGCGTGTACCGTATACGTGAGCGAAGGCGATCTATTGATCTATTGCACAAGAACCTGAAATCATGTGCACACACTGGGGGAGTTTCGTGATGATAATTTTGCTTGCGGTTGGAAGAGGAGGAGGAGGAGGTGGAGGAGGAAGAGGAGAAGGAGGAGGAGGAGGAGGGGGAGGGGGGAGGGGGGAGGGGGAGGGGGAGGAGCAGGAGGAGGAGGAGGAGGAGGAGAAGGTGGTGGAGGAGGAGGAGAAGGAGGAGGAGAAGGTGGTGGAGGAGGAGGAGGAGGAGGGGGAAGGGACGGAAAGGGTTAAGGGAGGATGAGGAGGAGGACGAGGGTGAGGAAGAGGAGGAGGAGAAGGGAGAAGGAGGGGGGGGGCAGGATGAAGAGAAGACAGAAGAAGAGGAGGAGGGGGAGAGGAGGAGGAAGAGGAGGATGAGGAGAAACAATGAAGTGGAAGAGGAAGAGGAGGAGGAGGAGAAGGAAGAGGAGGAGGAGAAGGAAAAGGAGGAGGAGGCGGGAAAGGAGGGGGGAGGGAGGACTGGCGGGAGGGAACGGAAAGGGGGAGGGAAGGAGGAGGAGAAGGAGGAGGATAAGAAAAAAGAGGAGGAGAGAGGAGAAAGAGGGGCAAGGGGATTGGGGGGAGGGGACGGAAAGGGGGAGGGGAGGAGAAGGAGGAGAAGGAGGAGAAGAAGGAGATGGAGGAGAAGGAGGAGGAGGAGGAATTAAAGGAAGCCTTAATAGAAATGATGATGATGATAATAATGATGATAACAGTGATGATGATATGGATGATGATGATGTTAATAATGATGATGAGAGTAGTAATGATGATAATACTGATAATGATAAAAATAATTGTGCTAATACTAACAATGATAATGATAATGATAGGAATAAAAATTATGATAATGATAATAACAATAACAGTGATAAAAATGATGATAATGAAAATAACATAAACAACAGTACTATTACTACTAAAGGTGATAATGATAATGATTATATCAATAATGATGACAATAAGGAATTAACAATAATGTTAAATCAAGTCGTCTTTTTTCAAAGAAAACTTTTAATTCAGAGTGTAGAATTCCAAGTTCGTTTTTTCTGTTTCTTAGACAAAAAGAAAAAAAAATTGTGTCTTTCTTTCGTGTTTTTTTTTTCTCTCTTTCGTTCGTATTTCTCTCTCTGTCTCTCTTTCCCATTTTTTTCTTTTTTTCTAATCTCTCTCTCTCTCTCTCTCTCTCTCTCTCTCTCTCTCTCTCTCTCTCTCTCTCTCTCTCTCTCTCTCTCTCTCTGTTCTAGGCCTTTTCGTATTTCATATTGCATATTTGCGTGTCTCTCCTCTTCTCACCTCGTCTCAATATCTGTTTAATCATATCTTTAAGTCTATAAATCTATTTGACTTTCTAAATATATTCACATCTATTTACTTCTCTCGCTCTCTCTCTCTCTCTCTCTCTCTCTCTATCTATCTCTCTCTTTCTCTCACCCTCTATCTCTCTCTCTCTCTATATATATATTTATATATATTTATATATATCTATATATATATATATATATCTTTCTCTCACCCTCTATCTCTCTCTCTCTCTCCCCCCCCCTCTCTCTCTCTCTCAGGGACAGATATAATCAGACAAATGCATACACATATACATACATATACCCATCTAATTATCCCCCCATTCCTTGCTCTCCTCCCCTCCCTCTTTCCCCCTCCCCCTCCCTCTCTCTCTACCCCCCCCCCCTTTTTTTTTCCAATTCCTCCTAATTCAAAATCAAAATGAACGCAAACCGCACAGTGGCGCGTATTCGTCCGGATTCACGCGCATTTAGCTACACGAACGCACGCTATGGCGGTAGTGGGAGGGACTGGGCGCGGCTCTGTGTATGTATACGTTGGTCCTCGCGTGACTGCTCGGGGTCAAAGGTCACACGATCCGAGCTATAAAAAGGGGATGAAAATGTTGCTATTTTTTTTTCCTTCCGTTAATTCTTGCTCGTGTACGTATGTATGTGTATGTGTGTGTGTGTGTGTGTGTGTGTATTTGTGTGTGTGTGTGTTTCTGTACGTGTTTATGTGTGCTTATGTGCGTTTGATCTTGTACCCTTATTCCCCTTACCATAATGACCAAAATTATTTAAGGAGAAAAAGACCTAAATTACGACAAGACATCAATACCTTACGAACAATCTTAATCAATCAGAAATAATTTAATAATGACAAAAAATTAAAAGAAACTCGACCTACTTACCCGACACATAAATAGGCCTATATCTTTCCTTTCTTCTTTACAGACTAATATAAAAAACACCCCCTTGCAGTCAAACGTGTCAGAACATGTCCGATCAAAGTCTAAAACTCAATTAAAACGACATAAACAAAGGATAATCCAAGTGAAACAAAACACACCACTTTCCATTCACCTTTTCTCAATTGTAAACGCCCTCTCGATCTGTCGCTAAGGTCTAAAACAACGACTCTCTCGTACGTGAATTTCGACCTTAGAGACACCGAAAACCTCCTTCTCTGAGTCGAGGGTGGTTTAACATGATGACGTCATCATAAACTGCGACATGAGCCACCAGGGGGCTTGGAAGGGAGGGAGGGAGGGGGTGGAATGGGGGGAGAGGGGAGAGGGGAGAGGGTGGTGGAGGGGTAGGGGAGGGGTAGGGGAGAGGGTGGTGGAGGGGTAGGGGAGAGGGGAGAGGGTGATGGAGAGAGAGAGAGAAAGATAGATAGATAGATAGATAGATAGATAGATAGAGATAGAGATAGATAGATAGATAAATAGATAAAGAGAGAGAGAGAGAGAGAGAGAGAGAGAAAGAGAGAGAGAGAGAGAGAGAGAGAGAGAGAGAGAGAGAGAGAGAGAGAGAAAGATAGATAGATAGATAGAGAAAGAGAGAGAGAAAGGAGAGGTTGGGGATAAGGGAGGTAGGAGTGGAGAAGAGGGAAGAGGGAAGAGGGTAGATAAGGTGGTGGTGGTGGGGGGGGGAGGAGAGGGAGAAAAAGGGAGAAGCTAGGGAGAGGATAAAGGGAGGGGAGGGGGAGGTGAGAGGAGACGATGGTGATAGGGTGGGAGAGAAGGAGAAGGGAGAGGATACATGGATGAGAGGAAACAGGGGGAGAGAGGTAGGAGAGGGGACGGCCGGGGTTGGGAGAAGAGGGGAAGAGAGAAAAGGGAGAAACGAAGATGGTAAGTGACATGAAGGGGAAGAGAGGGAACAAGGGGAGACGGAGGGAGGGGGGCGGGGGCGGGGGCGGGGTGAGAAGTGAGACGAAGGAGGGGAATAAGGTAAGGGGATATTGTTACTGCTTACCTTTTACCGTCACACACACACACCAACACACACACAAACACACACACCCATACACAAATACCCCCACAGACACTCAAACACCGATACTAAAAAAAAAAAAAAAAAAAAAAAAAAAAAGAGAGAGAGAGAGAGAGAGAGAGAGAGAGAGAGAGAGAGAGAGAGAGAGAGAAGTCGACATAAAGAGAGAGAGAAGTCAAGACATAGAGAGAGAGAGAAGCCAAGACATAAAGAGAGAGAGAGAGAGAGAGAGAAAGAGAAGTCAAGACATCCAACAAAGCATCAAGAAAAGTTAACAATTCTTAGAAGAAAACCTCCTCCACTCCTCCCACAGACATAAAACTTCTAGGCTGTGGCTTCATGGAGGCTTTGTGTCGAAGGAAACAACTTCTTCATTTGGAACTCCTTACGAAAGAAGAAAAAAAAAAAGTCTTCTCACGTTCTGACATGTTTTGTTTTGTTGTGTTCATGTTGGTGCTTGTTTATAACGGGGCGAGGGTGGGATAAGGCCTCTGTTTGTGTTGTTTGTGATTTTGTCTATTTGTGTGTGTTTGTGTTTGTGTGTTTGTTTGTGTTTTTGGTTTCTCTGTATTTACCTGTGTGTGTTTGTGTTTGTTTGTGTGTGTTTTTGGTTTCTCTGTGTTTACTTGTGTGTGTTTGTTTTGTTGTTATTTTGTTTTCTTTTTTTGTGTTTGTGCATTTGTGCGTGTTTGTTTTCCCCTTCTTTTTGGGAGGAGGGTGGTGGGTTATCTCTGCTTATGTGTGTTTTTATCTTTTGGTTCTTTATTTCTATTTCTTTGTATTTCAGTGTTTGTTTATTAGTTTCTTTCAATTCTTCATATCTTCGTTTTTGTGTCTATGCGTTTGTATATTTTCTTTATTCCTATACCTGTCAGTTTGTCTCTTTTTAAGTCTCTCTCTATCTATCTATTCACAATCTTCTACCTACTTTCATATCAATCTCTCACCCTCTACCTATCTCTATCTCCATCGGTCTATCCATCTATCTACCTATCTATCTTTCCCTATCCACCCATCCATCCATCCATTCGTCCATTCATCTATCTATCTATCTATCTATCAATTCATCCATCCATCCATCCATCCATTCATCTATCTATCTATCTCTATCTATCTATCCATCTATCTACCTATCTATCTTTCCCTATCAATCCATCCATCTATCTATCTATCCATCTATCTATCTATCTATCCATCAATCCATCTATCTATCTATCTATCTATCAATTCATCCATCCATCTATCAATCCATCAATCCATCCATCCATCCATCCATCTATCCATCTATCTATCTATTTATCTATCTACCTATCTATCTTTCCCTATCCATCCATCCATTTATCTATCTATCTATCTATCTCTATCTCCGCCAGAACAATCTCTCACGAAATAAAATACCTCGAAGGATTTCCATTCTAACCTGAAGTATAAAACCATTTTAACGCAGATTACAAAACGCAACAGAAAACGCGAAATGTCACTTGGATTAATTAATATCTTGAGATCTTTATTTTTATTATTATTTTTTTTAAAGTCGCGAAAGGAATTAGCACTTAATTTGCATAGAGTATATCGTATATCAGGTAGAAAAATAGGAGGAAGGGAGGTTGGAGAGAAGGAAGGAAAGGAGGAAGGAAGGAAGGAAAAAGGAAGATTGAAGGAAGGAAGGAAGGAAGGAAAAAGAAAAATGGAGGAGGAAGAAAGATGGAAAGAAGAGAGGAAAAAGAAAAATGGAGGAGGAAGAAGTTGGAAGGAAGGAAAAAGGATAAGGAAGAAGAAAGAAATAAAGGAAGAAGAGGAAGAAAGGAAGAAGAGGAAGAAGAAAGAAATAAATGTATCGATTATTATAAAAATATATATATGACACAATAATTGAAAGATGGACAGAGAAAACGAGAAGAAGAATAAGACGAAGAAGGAGGAGTAAAGAAGAAAACATGAAGAGGGAGGAGGAGGAAAAGAAGAAGAAGAAGATGAAGGACAAGAATGAAAACAAGAAAATGAGGAAGAAGAGAGAAAATAAATAAAAAGAAGAAGAAGAAGAAGGAAAATAATAGCATTAATATTAATAATAATGATAATAATAAGAGGAAGAAAACAAGAAAAAAGAAGGCGAAGAAGAAAAGAAGAAGAAGAAAAAAAACGAAGAAGAAGAAAAAAGAAGACGAAGTAAAAAAAAAAAAAAAACGAATAATAAGAAAAAAGAAGACGAAGAAGAAGAAAAAGAAGACGAAGAAGAAGACGAAGAAGAAGACAAGGCAATCCCATCAGACAAGTGAATAGCAAAAGGACCATTAACGTCTAAGATGCTTAAGGAGGATAATAAGGACAAGAGAACAAAACAACGGAAGAAAAAAACAAAAAACACATTAACACCTCCCCCCTATATCTGCATGGCGTTCGATCCCCTCTCACTGACACGGGATTCGGCTACGATAAACCCCTCACAAACTCGCTCAAACCAATAACCGAAAAAAAACATCAAATACCCCCCAAAAAAAAAAAAAAAAAAAAAAAAAAAAAAAAAAAAATATATATATATATATGAATAAAAAAAAAGAAAAAAAAAAAAAAGAAATCCGCTAAAATAAAAATAATCAAAATTTCCAAAGCCGGATGACCACCAGGCAAGCAAGCAGAAGCCAGAGTCGGTCGCAAAGAAGCGAACGCGCCGAAGGGGGAAAGAGGGAGAGGAGAAAGAAGGGGAAAAGGGGGGACAAGGGGGGGGGGGGA
Organism: Penaeus japonicus; assembly: GCF_977035675.1. Taxonomy (NCBI): domain Eukaryota; kingdom Metazoa; phylum Arthropoda; class Malacostraca; order Decapoda; family Penaeidae; genus Penaeus; species Penaeus japonicus. Next base: position 2,892,991 of record NW_028234431.1, read on the forward strand.
GGAGGTAATGGTCATCCGGGTTATTAAGTGAACGGGCGGAGACCTGGAAATGGATTCCCTTTGGATAAGATTCTGGATAGGATAGGATAGGGAGGGGTTGATGGTGGGTGTGTGTGTGATGGGGAAGGGATGGGGGGGTGATGGGGTGTGTGTGATGGGGTGATGGGGGTGATGCGGGGGGGGAGGATGGAGGGAGGGGGAGGATAGGATGGGATGTGTGATGGGGTGTGTGATGGGGGGGTGATGGGGGTTTTGATGGGGTGATATTGGAGTGAGGTGTGTGTGATGGGATGATCGAGGGTGTGTGTGATGGGGGGGGGGGGGGGGTGGGGGTGAGGAGAGGGAGGGTGAGGGGTGATGGGGGTTGGGAGTGATGGGGGAGGGATGGGGTGGGGGTGGAGGGAGGGGGATGATGAGGGGAGGGGGAAGATGGGGTGGTGGGGGTGAGGGATGTGGGAGGCAGAAAGAGAAGGGGGGGGGGGGGGGGGTGGGGGTGGGGGTCCCCCCCCCCCCCCCCCCCCCCCCCCCCGCAGGGGGGGGGGGGGGGGGGGGGGGGGGAAAAGGGGGGGGGGGGGTAGAGCGAGAAAGAAGGAAGGGGAGAGGGAGAATATGAGAATAAGAGAGATATAGAGAAAGAGAGAGAGGGGGGGAGAGAGAGAGAAAGAGAGAGAAAGAGAAAGAGAGAGAGAGATA
>NW_028234431.1:2898683-2906183 GCF_977035675.1 Penaeus japonicus
ATATATATATTCATATATGTATATAATTATATATATATATATATATACATATATGTATATAAATATATATATATATATATATATATATATATTCATATATATATATATATATATATATATATATACATATAAATATATAGATACATACATACATACATACATATATATATATATATATATATATATATATATATATATATATATATATATATATATATATATATATACATGTGTGTGTGTGTGTGTGTGTCTGTGTGTGTGTGTCTGTGTGTGTGTGTGTGTGTGTGTGTGTGTGTGTGTACACATATATATATGTGTATATATATTATATATGTATGTATAAATATATATATATTATATATATACATATATATATATTAAAAAATATATATAATATATATATATATATATATATATATATATATATATATATATATATATATATATGCACACACACACACACACACACACACACACACACACACACAGAAATGGGCACACACCACACACACACACACACACACACACACATATATATATATATAATATATATATATATATATATATTCCTTTTATATATATATATATATATGTATATATATATATATATCTATATATATATATATATATATATATATATATATATATATATATGTATTTGTATATTTATATGTATATATGTGTGTGTGTGTGTGTGTGTGTGTGTTTACGTTTATAAAAAAAACTATTTAGATAAAGATAAAGTTTAGATAAAGTTTCAACAAGTTAAGGCCATATTCCTATAACGGAGAATGCGTTCGCACTTCAACCTTGTCCCATTCGTCTCATGTCACAACCAGAACTATGCAAGCAGATTTATTTCTTGCTTTTGCAGTCATTATTTCCATGACCTATATGTGTAGGTGCCATGGTGTCTCTTTCTCTCGTCTTCTCTCTCTCTTTCTCTCTCTCTCTAACGTTTTACTTGTTTGCATATTTGCTTTCTCTTTCTCTTCTCTTTTTATTTACTTCTCTTCATCCATTCGCACTTCTATTCTACCTCCCTCCCGCTATCACCCTTTCTCTCCCTCCCTCTTCCCTCTTTCCTTCCTTTCTCCCTCCCTTTCCCCTCTTCCCTTACTTCTTTCCTCTCCCCTCCTTTCCTCCTCTTCCCTTCCTCCCTCTCTCTCCCCTTCTTCCTCCCTCCCTCCCTTCCATTTCCCTTCATCCCTCCCTCCCCTCCTCTTTCCTCCTTCCACCCTTCTTCCCCTTCCCTCCCTCCCTCCCTCCTCTTACCATTACCCCTCCCCTCCTCCCATAAATCCACCCCCTACCGACCACGCCCCACCCACTTCCCCCTTTTCCGTCTTCCCTCCCTCCTTCCTTCCTTCTTCCCTCCCTCTTCCTTCTTCTCCCCTCTCTCCTTCCCCTCTTCCCTTTCTCCTCCTCTCCCCCTACTTTCTTCCTTCTCCCCTCTCTCCCTTCCCTTCACTCATCCCCCTCTCCCTTCCCCCCTCTTCTCTCCTCCCCCCCTTTCTCCTCCCTCCCTCCCTCCCCCTCCTCATCCCCCTCCCTCCCCTCTCCCCCCCTCCCTCATTCCCCCCCCCCCTCTTCTCAGTCTTCCCTCCCTCCAACGTCTCCCCTCCTCCCCCCCCCTCCCTCCCTCCTCCCTCCTCCTCTTACCCTCCTCCTCTCTATCCCTCGCCCCCTTCTTCCTCTCCTCCTCCTCTTCTCTCCTCCCCCCCCCGATCTCCCCCCTTTCCTGCCCCCTTCCCCTCTTTCATCCCCCCCTACTTCCTCCCATCCCTCCTCCTATCCCTCTATTCTCCCTCTCTCCCCCTTCCTTCTCTCTCCCCTCCCTTCCCTCCTTCCCCCTCCTCTCCCTTCCCCCTTCCTTCTCATCCTCCTTTCCTTTTCTCTTATCCCCTCCCCTCTCCCCTCCCCTCCCTCCCCCCCTCCTTCCCCTCCTTTCCCCCCTCTTCTCTCCCTTCTCTCTTTCTCTCTTCCCCTCCCTCCCATCCTTCCTTCCCCCCTCTCCTTCTCTCCTTCCCTTCCCTCCCTCCTTCCTTCCTTTTCCCTCCTCTCCCTTCCTCCTCTCCCCCTTCCCTCCCCCCTCTATCTCCCTACCTCCTCCCCCTCCCCCGCTCCTCTCCTTCCCCTCATCTCCATCACCCCCCTTCTCTATCATCCCCTTCTCTCTCCATCTTCTCGCCTTCTCTCTCTCCTCTTCTTCCCTCTCCCCGCTTGCCTCTTTCTTCTCCCTTCTCCCCCCCTCCATCCCCCTCCCCTCCTCCCCCATCATTCCCTCCCTCCCCTATTCTTCTTCCCCCTTCCTGTCCCCCTCCCTCCTCTTTCTCTCCTCCTGCTCCCTCTCCCCCCCCTCCTCCCCTTTTTCTCCCTCCCCCCTCTCTCCCCCTCCCCCCCCCTCCTCTCCTTCCTCCTTCCCCCTACTCTCTCTCCCCTCTCCCTCCTCTTCCCCCATCTTCTCTGCCCACTCTCCCCCTCTTCTGCTCGTCTTCTCCCCTGGTCCGTCCATTTTTTTTTCTCCCCTCTCCCTACTTCCTTCTCCCTTTCTTCCCTCTCTCCCCTCTCCTCTTCTCTGCCTCCTTACCTTCCCCTTTCCCCTCTGCTCTCCCTCTCCTTCTCTCTCCTCTTCTTCTTGTCTCCATCCCGCCCCCATCTTGCATCTCCCGTCCTCTCCCCCCCTTCCTCCCCCCTCCTCCCCCTCCCTTCCCCCTTCCCCCATCTCCTCCTCTCCCTCCCGTTCTCCTCCTCCTCTCCCTCATCCTTCCTCTTCCACCCCTCTTCTCTCTCTTACCCCCCTCCTCACTGCCCCCTCGATCCTTCTTTCCTCCCCCCTCTCTCCCCCCTCCACTCCCCCCCCCCTCTCCCCTTCCCCTCCTTCTTTTCCCTCTTTTCTCCCTCCCCTTCCCCTCCCTTCTCTAGTTCCCCCCTCCCCCTCTTCTCTCCTCTCCCTCTTTCCCCTCCTCCCTTCTCCTTCATCTCGTTCCCTCTCCCTCCCCGCCTCTGCCCCCCCTCTCTCCCTCTCTCCTCTCCCTCCCCGTCCTCTCCTCCTCCTCCCTACTCTCCCACCTCCTTTCACTTCCCCCCCCGTCCCCCCTCCTCTCACCTTGTCTCTTCCCCGTCTCACTTTCCCCTCCCTTCTCCTCCCCTTCCTCCTCCCTTCCCTTTTTCTTTCTTATTTCCTCCTCTCTCCCTCCCTCCTCTCCCCCGGCTCCTGCCCTTCCTTATCCCCCTCCCCCCCCCTCCCTCCCTCCTCTCCCCAATCCCCGTATCCCCCCCCCCCCCAATTCTTTCTCCCCCTCCCTCTGACTTCTTCCTCCCCCTATCCCTCCCTCCCCTCTCTCCCTCTTCCCCCCCCTTCTCCTCCCCCCTTCGTCTTTCCCCTCTTCCCCATCTACCTCTCTTCCCTCCCTTCTCCTTCCTTCTTTCTCCTCCCTACCTACCTCCTCTCCCCCTCCCTCTTCTCCCTCCGTTGCTCTCCCCCTCCTCCCCTTGCCTCCCCTTCCCCTCCTCCCCCTATCTTCCCTCTCCCGCTCCCCCTCCCCTCTCCTTCTCGCCTTTCCCCCCCTACTCCCTCTCCTCTCCCCCCATCCCCTCCTCCCCCCCTTCCCTCTTCCTTCCCCCCCCCTCCCTCCCTCTCGCTTCATCCCCGATTCCCCTCCTCATCGTCTCCTCCCCCCTCCCTCCTCTCCTCTCTCTCTCCTCCTCTCCCCTGTCCCTTCCTCCCTTCTTCCCCCTTCTCCTCCCTCTCTCTCCTCACTCCCCCCTCCTCTTTCCCCCCTCCCTCCCCCATCATCTCCATTCCCTTCCCCCTTCCTCTCCTCCTCCCCTCTCCCTCCCCTCCTCCCCCGTCCCTCTCCCCCCCTCCCCCTCCCACTCCCTCTCTTCTCCTCCTCCTTCGCCTTCCTCCTCTCCTTCTTGTTTTTTTCTCCTTTCCTCTCCTTCCCCCTCCCCCCCTACTCTCCTTCCCCCTCCCTCTTCCATCTTCTCCCTTTGTTTTTATCCTGCCATCTCCCTTCTCTCTCCTCTCCTCCCCTCCCCCTCCCTCTCCCTCATCTCGTCTCCTTCTTCTCCCGCTCTCCCCCTCCTCCCCCCTCCATTCCTCCCCTCTTCCTTCCTCTCCCCTCCCCCCATCCCTTCCTCCCGCCCCCCCCCCCTCTCTTCCCCTCTTCTCCTTCTTCCTTTCCCCCCTCTTCCTTCCTCCTCTCTCCCTATTCTCCCCCCTCCTCTCAGTCCCTCCCCCTCCCTCCCCTTCCTCCTTCCTCTCTCCTTTCCCCCCTTTCTCCTCCCCTCCCTCTCCCCCTCCTCCTTCTCCTCCCTCATCTCTCCCTCCCCCTCTTCTTCTCTCCCCCTCTCCTTCCTCCTCTCCCCTCTTTGTTTGGGGGTCATTTTTATTTTTGTTTTTTTATTTTTTACATATTTATTTTTCTTTTTGGTTCATATATTAATTTTATCCCTTACTCCTTTCCTCTTCCCTCTCTCCATTCTCCCTCCCTCTCCCTTCCTTCATACCTCCAAACACCCCTCTTCCCTCCCTCCCCCCTCCTCCTCCCATAAATCCACCCCCTACCGACCACGCCCAACCCACTCCCATCCCAACCCCCCACCCCCCCCCCCCTTCCCACTCCCACCCCCATTCCCCCCTTCCTCCCCCACCCCCCTCCCCCCCTTCCCACCCCCACCCCCACCCCCACCCCCACCCCCCACTCTCACCCCCACCCCTACCCTTACCCCCACCCCCCACCCCCACTCTCACCCCCACCCCCACCCCCCACCCCCACTCTCACCCCCACCCCCACCCAAAGGCACCGCACTATGACGCGAAAAAGGCCCCGCGTCGGAGGTGAGAGACGCAGAAAAAGACCCGATTAATAATGCAGACTCCGGCGCTCACACTCGTGGTAATAGGCTCGACCTTGGCTTCCCGGTACTCGCTCGGTCTTGAAGAGGCTCTCGCGTGACCTGGAAGGTGGTGGGTTGTGACCTGTAGGGTTGGGGTGTGGTCTGTAGGGTTGTGGCTTGTGATCTGTAGGGTGGTTTGTGATCTGTTGGGTGGTTTGTGATCTGGAGGGTTGGTTTGTGATCTGTTGGGTTGGTTTGTGACCTGGAGGGTTGGTTTGTGATCTGTTGGGTGGTTTGTGATCTGTTGGGTGGTTTGTGATCTGTGGGGTGGTGGTTTGTGACCTGTAGGATGAATCATGACCTATAGGATGACCCGTGACCTGTAAGATAACTCACGGCCTAGAAGATGACCTGTAACCTGTGGGATGACCCGTGACCTGTAAGATAACCCGTGAGCTATAGTGACCGTGACCTGTAAGATAACTCATAGCCTAGAAAATGACCTGTAACCTGTGGGTGACCCCTATAAGATAACCCATGAGCTATAGGATGACCCGCAATCTTTAGGATGACCAGAATCTACCTGAATCTACCTACACTATTTACGTGTTTCAGTCTACCACTCATCACCCAAAAGCAACATAAAATCTAAACTATTTCTTCTGCTTCGTCCAGCTAGTGAGGCCATTAGCCGTCATGCATGCACATCGAGGGAAACGCCCCACGTAATGTTAATGCCTGTTTATACCTCCCTTATTCATGCACCGAAAACCGGGACGACCATGAAGTAAATGTTTATTTTATTTTTTTTTCTTTCTTCCTTTCTCTCATATTTTCGTTTTTTTTTTCTCTCTTTCTCTTTTTTATGGAAGGAATAATGGTTTATCTTTAATCTTTTCATTTTTATTTTTGGCGAAGTAATCTCCCACGGTGATTGGTGATTGGTGATTGGTTAGCTGGTTTCTTGGTTTGTCAGATGGATTAGCCAAGCGCTGACGGCAGGATTGTGGCGGAAGTTTATGGGTGAGTTGCTCATGGCTAAGTGACCAGGTGATTAGATTTTGGTGGTGAATCGGATCCGAGAGAGAGAGAGAGAGAGAGAGAGAGAGAGAGAGAGAGAGAGAGAGAGAGAGAGAGAGAGAGAGAGAGAGAGAGAGAGAGAGAGAGAGAGAGAGAGAGGATAAAGAGAAGGAAAGGGATAAAGAAAGAAAGACAAAAAAGAGAAAAGAATATATGGAGAGAAGGAGAGAGAGAGATAGAGATAGATAGATAGATAGAGAGAGAGAGAGAGAGAGAGACGGAGGGAGGGGGGGGGGTAAAAAGAAAGAAAGATAGAAAGAAAAAAGAAAAAAGAAATATAGAGAGAGAAGGAGAGAGAGAGAGAGAGAGAGAGAGAGAGAGGAGAAAGAGAATGAATTTAAGGGTTTTATCGCCAATTCATAACGTCATAGAAAAAAACTTCGGGAATTTATTTTATTTATTTATTTATTTATTTTTGTGGCACAATTGTAGATTTGTATATTATTTTTGTGAGACGGTGGATGCTTACGCTCTCTGAGCATTTTTTCTTTTTATCTATACAATATCTTGATTGTTTATTTTTATTTGTTAAACATATCTATTTATCACTCGTTATACCTGACCTTTTATTCTTAATTCCATGAACATATACTTGACACATGGAAAGACTGGGCAATAATATACTTACAGATAAAGTGATCATTAAGCTGCTAGATTATGACACTGTAAGAATATATACACAAACTAATTAAATATGTCTTCTTTAAGTACTGCAGAGGCTATAAATGCCACATTTATGGTCTCTGCAAAATTATAGTTTATGAAATTTTTCGTTCTATCTGAGTACGAAAGAAATATATTTGAATCTCGGGATATAGATAATCGTAGAAATTAATTGACGAATGTAATTAAGATGGATGTGTATTCTCGAATTTGTGATTGCTTTTATACCCCCCACCTCTCTCTCACACTCTCTTTCTTTCTTTCTCTCTCTCTATTTCTTTCTCTCTTTCTCTCTCTCTCTCTCTCTCTCTCTCTCTCTCTCTCTCTCTCTCTCTCTCTCTTCCCCCCCCCCGCTCTCTCTCTCGCTTTTTCTCTCTCACTTTCATTTTCTTCTCCCTCCCTCTCTCCCTTTCCCCCTCCCCTCTCACTCTCTCCCTTTCCCCCTCCCCCACTCTCTCTCTCTCTCTCTCCTTTTCTCTCTCACTTTTTTCTCTACTTCTTCTCCCTCCCTCCCTCCCCCTCCCTCTCTCTCCCTCACCCCCCTTCTCTCTCTCTATCTATCTATTTATACATTTAAACACCTATCCAAATATATAAAAACAAAAAAATACAACACATCAACATCAACATCTACCAAAACACATGCACATAAAACCCCGTTAAAGTGAACACACCTGACACCCCATAAACACACATATCTCAACCAACACAAGGCCGATACATCAATGACCAAGCTCTATTGAAAAGCAAGATTATAGAGCCACTTGATAAAGAGGAGAAAGACGAGCGCTGTTAATGAACCCTGTCGCCTAGCCCTCGTTCACAGCATCATCTATATAAGTGTATTTCCTGCTGTTAATTATAGCACAGCGTGGTCTCTCGGTACCCGTGGGCTTGGGAAGGAAAATTTGA
>NW_028234431.1:2913683-2921516 GCF_977035675.1 Penaeus japonicus
ACATTGAGTTAGGTTAGGTTATTTTTTTTTCTAGGATAGGTTAAGTTGAAAGAGGTAGGGAGAGGGGGAGGAGAGAAGGGGGGAGAAGGAGAGGGGAGGGGAGAGGGGAGTGGTAAGAGGAGGGGGAGAGAAGGGGAGGCGGATGAGGGGGAGGAGGAAGGGGTAGGAGGAGGGGGGTAGGAGGAGGGGGAGGGGGAGGTAGAGGGGAAGGAGAGAAGGGGGGAGAGGAGGAGGGGGAGAGGGGAAGGGGGAGGCGAACGGGGACGGGGAGGGAAGGAGGAGGGAGAGGAAGGGGAAAGAGGGGGAGAGGGGAGGCGAACGGGGAAGGGGAGAGGGAGGGAGAGAGAGAGAGAGCGGAGGGAGAGAGAAAGAGAAAGAGAAAAAGAGAGAGAGAGAGAGAGGGAGAGAGAGAGAAACCATAGTTCTGGGTCAGTCACCCTTTCTCGTTGCAATAAGAAGATGGATGGGGGGAGATACAGAGAGGACTGGAGAGAGAGAGAGGGGGGGGGGGGGGAAGAGAAAAAGAGAGAAAGAGAGAGGAAGAGGAGAGAAAGAGAGAGAGAGAGAGATAGACAGATAGATAGATAGAGAAAGAGAAAGAGAGAGAGAGAGAGAGAGAGAGAGAGAGAGAGAGAGAGAGAGAGAGAGAGAGACAGAGAGAGAGAAACACCATAGCTCTGGGTCAGTCACCCTTTCTCGTCGCAATAGGACGCGAGGCAAGAAGTCTCCAGGAAACCTCCATGATAAGAAGACGGAGAATATTCTAGATGCAACGTTGATGAGATTAATTGTTGAAACCTCGTATACAGTAATGGTGATTAAGATAATGTTGAACAAGTTAGGATACTGAGCCTGGCGAAATAATGAACGCAATAGACCGCAGTGTTCAACTAGATAAAGATATTGAACGAAACAGACATAATGTTCAACCTAAATCGCTGAATATTTCGTTCAACAATGTTTCACAAGATAAAATACCGAACAAAATCCATAACAAAGATCGAACAGATAAGATATTGAACAAAATAGACAGGAATGTTCAACCAAATAAACAAATATTCTTTCCATTAAATGTTAAACAATATACAATGCGGAACGAGATATAAATATTGAACAAGAAGCACATTAAGATGTTGAACAACCGACCAGAGGAATGAACAGGATCGCCCGGGAATACCTGAAGGTGAATAATTCTACACGCAGACACCCACAGGTACAATAAAGAGGGGAAAGACGCAACACACACACACACACACACACACACAGACACACACACACACACACAAAAAAAAAAAAAAAAAAAAAAAAAAAAAAAAAAAAAAAAAAAAAAAAAAAAAAGGAGGTAGTTTTATTTCGTGTCTATGTAACGATTTGTTATTTTCTTGTAATGCTGTTTATTTGTGAAATGAGGCACATAGACAAAACATAAATATAAACATTTGTTCTGTATGAACAGATGGATCATTTAATGGATAAGATACTTATGATTTTACTTGAGGGGGAAAAATTACACTCGAAAGAGAAAAAAGAAAGAAAAAAAATGTTTCTACCATTCTTTTTCTTTCTCTATTTCTCGTTCATCCAAAGTACCAATATATATATATATATATATATATATATATATATATATATATATATATATATATATATATATTAATAATCATATTCACATCTTACGCCTAAAAAATAGAACAATTATACACAACCATATCCTAAACACACACATAGAAACAAACACAAAAACACACATCTAACCCTCTCTCCTTTCCTCTTCTGAACCTAAACATAGAACTCTCATCTCTAAACATCAACTCAGGCCAAAGTATGGCAAAAGTCAAACAGTAATAGACTTTATGTAGAACCTTTTAACGAAAGTACTTTACTCGAACATTTATAGTGCGGTATTGTCACAAGAGGTTTCTTCCGCTCGTGAACTGGTTCGAAGGTTCGAGAAAATTATCTCTGTCTCAAGAGCAGTGCCATGAGATCACTGTCTGTGTGTGTGTGTGTTTGTGTGTGTGTTTGTGTGTGTGTGTGTGTTTGTGTGTGTGTGTTTGTGTGTGTGTGTGTGTGTTTGTGTGTGTTTGTGTGTTTGTGTTTGTGTGTGTTTGTGTGGCTGTTTGTGTGTTTGTTTGTGTGTGTGTGTGTGTGTATGTGTGTTTGCGTTTGCGTGTGTGTATATATTTGTACAAACGGACGTGTCCAAACATGCATGTGCGTGTCCATGCACGTGCGTTCCTGTGTCCGTATTCCTATCTGCACGCACTAACCTACCTAAATATCTACCCACTTACGAGCCTGCGCCCCCCGAGTGCGCGAGAGTCCCGCAGGACACCCAAGGACTCCGCAGAGCGCCGCGCCGTCACATCCTCATCGGACGCACATCAATACCGGCAGGACGGGTCGCAGGAACAGCCGCTGAACGTGTTCCACTCGTGTTTAATCTTCCACGAGTCCCAAGATGCAGCATCCCCGGCATCTCCTTCTCTTGGCTCGGGTGATGCTTCGGCCTTTGTGCAACTTCGTCTTGTTGTTGTTGTTTTTTTTATGATTATTTACAACTTTCATTATTTTTTCATATATGTTTTGCTCTTGTTTTTTTTTCTTGATTTTTTTGTCTGTTTGTTTCTCTTCATTCAATTTCTTTTTTTCTTATCGTTGTTGTTTGTTTTTCTTTATTTCTCTTGTTTTATTGTTTTAATTCATTTTTTTGTCGTTATCAGTATATATATATATATATATATATATACATATATTATTGTTACCAATTCTATTTATTTATCTTTTTCTTCCTCCTTCACCCATTCATCTTTCTATTTCATCAACTTCTCTGTATCTTGCTTTCTTCATTCATCCATCTCTCATCAACTTTATTCTTTTATTCCTCTTCCTCTTCGTCCTTCCTTCATCCAACCTCATTATAATATATATATATATATATCATCATCATCATAGACGATGATATAGATATATATATATATTATTATATATACTATATATATATATATATATATTATAGGTATATTATATATATATATATATAATTTTCTATTTTTCTTATTCTTGTTTTCTTCCATCTCTCTCTTTTACTATCATCATTAACTTCTCTTGCTTCATCCGACCTTCCCTTTGCCCTGTCATCCACGTGTCATCCGTCATCCATTGGGATTCTGTTGCTTTCGAGTTTTTTTTTCATTTTTTTTCATTATTTATTTATTTATTTATTTATTTATTTATTTATTATTATTGTTATTACTATTATTATTATTATTATTTATTTTTTTTTTTTTTTTTTTTTTTTTTTTTTACAATTGAAGAGAATCCTTACTTGACGTTTAGTTAGGAATGAGTTATGGTGAGTTGTGGTGATGCGCTGGAGGTAATTTCGATGGTGGTGATTGTAAGATGGTGGTGAAGGTGGTGAATTTAGCGGTGGTGATAGTGGTGATGGTAGTGGGGATGGTGATTGGATTGTGGTAGTGAGTAGGTAGTGGGGTTGGGTGATTGTGGGGGTTGGTGTTTAGGGGGTGGTTTGGATAGGCATGGGGTGGTAGGGGGGGGGAGCAGGGTGTATGGGTGGTGATGGAAGGGTGGTGGTGATGGTGGTGAGGGTGGTGAGTGTGGGGGTCTGGTGGTGGTTTGGGGATGGTGGATCGGTGGGGAGGGTGATGGGTGGTGGGTGGTGTAGGGTGTTAGGGTGTGGTAAGGGTGATTGTAGCGGGGGGTGGTGAATAGGGTGGGGTGAGGTTGGGGGGGATGGGATGGATGAAAATGAAGATGAACAAAGACGACATTCAACATCTAAGGGGCTTCAGTAAAGGATGAAGATTGGGTCGCTCTCGTGAGTGGGGTGGGGCCGTTACGCATGCGGGTGCGGGAATCTCGAGAGCGCGACGAAGGGCGGGAGTATGGAGCGCTGGCGCGCGGCTGCGAGCGAGATGGGACGCGAGCGTCGAGCCCGCGATGGAACACGAGAGAACAGAAAGAAATTCCAGCGCGCGAGCAACAAGAACACAGAGAAAAAAGAACGACCCAGGCAGGCCAGCTAGAGAGAGCGCGCGCTCTCTCCTCTCTCTCTGACCCTCCCCCTTCCCCCCTGCTTCCCTCCCTCTCTCTCTCTCTTCTTCCCCCCCAACTCGCGCGCGAGAGCGCGCGCACTCTCTCGGCGCGCGCGCGCGCGCTCGCAAGACAGAAAAAAGCAGGCAAGAGAGGAAAAACGAGCGAGACGGGACTTGGGAAAGGTATGGCGCGCGCTGGGGGCCTATGAAAACCTTTCAGACCGGCTCTCTTTTTTCCTCCTTTCCTTTCCTCCCCGCCCACCTCCCTATTTCTCTCTCTTCCCTCCTCTCCCCTCCCTCTCCCCCCACCACTCTCTTTCCTATCTCCCCCCCCCCCCCTCTCTCTCTCCCTCCCCCTCCCTCCCTCCTTCCCCCCCTCTCTCTCTCTCCCTCCCCCCCTCTCCCTCCCCCCTCCCTCCCTCTCTCCGTCCCTCTCTCTCTCTCCCTTCCTTCCCCCCCTCTCTCCCTCCCTATCCCTCCCCCCCTCTCTCTCTCTCTCTCCCTCCCTCCCCCCCTCTCTCTCTCCTCTCCCTCCCCCCTCCCCCTCTCCCCCCTCCCTATCCCTCCCTCCCTCGCTCCCCCCCTCCCTATCTCTCTCCCCCCCTCTTCCCTCCCTCCCCATCCCCCCTGCTCTCTCTCCCTCCCCCTCTCTCTCTCTCTCCCCTCCTCCCCCCCCCCTCTCTCTCCCCCTCTCTCTCTCCCTCCCCCCCCTCCCCCCCTCTCTCTCCCTCTCCCTCCCCCCCCCCCCCTCTCCCTCTCCCTCGCCCCCCCCCTCCTCTCTCTCTCTCTCCCTCTCCCTCTCACTCCCTCCCCCCCCCTCTCTCTTTCTCTCTCTCTCCTATGCCCTTTCATTTCTCCATCTCCCCCAAAATCCCCCAAAGCCGGCGCATCATGTTCCGTTTTCTCCTGCAGCGCCTCCTTCAGACATTCCACGGCGCTGGAATCGTTATTTTCGTTTTCTGAAAACTGTCTGTCACTTTCTCTTCGGTTTGTTTGCGTCTCTTGGTAAACTCTTTCTTTTCTGTCTGGCTTTATCTGTCTGTTTGTCTATCCGTCTGTCTTTCTTTTTTCTTTTTATTTACTTTTTTTTTCTCTCTCTGTCTCTGTCTCTCTCTTTCTCTGTCTCTCTAACTCTCTGACAGTGTTTCTATTTCTCATCCTCTTTCTCTCAATCTCCTCTCATCTCTGTCTGATTGTTTCTCTCTCTCTCTCTCCATCTGGCTGTCTGTTTGACTCTCTGTCTGTCTGTCTCTCTGTCTGTCTGACTGTCTGTCTATCTGTCTGTCTGTCTCTCTCTCTCTCTCTCTTTCTCTCTCACACACACACTCTCTCTCTGTGTCTCATCTCTCTCTCTTTCCTTCTCGAATTAAGTTTCCTCCCCCCCCCCCCTTCTGTCCCTCTCTCCTCCCTTCTTCGCCAGGTTGAAATGAACTCAAGGCTTTGGAGTTCAGATCAAATTTCTTCAAAAGAGAGAGGGATGGGGGGGGGGAGGTGAAAAGGAAGAGGAGGAGGAGGAGAAGGATAAGAAGAACAAGAATAAGAAGAAAAAGAAGAGGAGTAAAGGGAGGAAGAAGAAAGACATAAAAAAGAAAATCAAATACAAGAATCAGAAAAAAAACAAGAACAGAAATACAAAAAAATATATAAAATAAAAAAACGTATTCTCCCATTGCCATTTTTCTCTCAGATCTGTCTCGGATTGTCTTGCCTAATCGAATAAAGTGTCCCTTAACCTCATCTGCCTATCCGGGTGTAATCCTGCCCTCAGCGCTGCTTAAGACGGTCTGACTCGCTCGTCATCTGGACATTCCTCTCCTACGTGGGGTGGGGGTGGGGGTGGGGTGTAGTGGGCGGGGTAAGGTGGGGTGGGGATGGGGTTGGGGTGTAGAGGGCGGGGGTGGGGTGGGGGAGGGGGTTGGGGTGGGATGGGGGGGGAAGGTGGGGTGGGATGGGGGGAGGGGGAGGGGGGAAGTGGTACTATATTGCATCACGGGGGTGGGGTGGGGGGTGGGGGTGTAGAGGGTAAGGGGAGAGGGGGAGGTGGCACTTTGTTGCGTCACGGGGGTGTGGGTGGGGTTGGGGTTGGGTGGGGTGTGAAGGGTAAGGGGAGGGGTGGGGGAGGAGGAGGAGGGGGGAGGTGGCACTTTGTTGCATTACGGGTTAGATGAGTTGGCTGTGGGGATGGGTTTGTTTAAGGGGGTTGGGGGGGGATGGGTAGGAGGGTGGGAGGGTGGGTTGGAGAGATGATGGAGAGAGAGAGAGAGAGAGAGAGAAAGTAAGAGAGAGAGAGAGAGAGGAAGAGAGAGGGGGGGGGGAGAAAGAGTGAGAAAGAGAGAGAGAGAGATAGAGTGAGTGAGAGAGAGAAAGTAAGAAATAGAGAGAAAAAGTGAAAGAGAAAGAGAGAGAGCGAGAGAGAATAAAGTTGAAAAAAGAGAAAAAGACAGATAGTCAAACAAACCACCTGAAAATGTGAAAATATAATTTCGGTAATTACATTATTTACGTCCCGTGTTTCCAGTGATAATAAAAAAAGCTATTCCTTCAAGCCACGAATTTCGATAACTTACTTGATATTTAAACATCTAATTAAATATTCATATAAAAAGACCAGTAAGCCGATGAAAAAGACTCGTTACAAAAGTAATTAGACAAGTATATATAAAAAAGTCCGAAATAATTATTTTTTATCTATTCATTCATATATCTATTTATTTATTTATTTATTATATATATATATATATATATTTTTTTTTTTATTATTATTATTATTATTTTTTTTTTTTTTTGGGGGGGGGGCTCTTAACACCAAATTAAGAATTAATTAATCAATTCAAACACATCCCTGTTCCGAACTCTCGAGCATTGGCAGAGGAATGAATACAAAAATATAGGGCTGGATGAGCGAATGAGAGAAATGGATTAAACGAAAGAGGAATTTGTTTTATTGTTTCATTCGCTTTTTGTCTTGTTGATTAAGATGATACGTTGAAGACTTTGTTGCTACGCGGTGACTAGACGAATAAGTGTGTGTTATTCTTATTTTTACTTTTACTTGTACACACACACACACACACACACACGCGCGCGCGCACACGCACACATACATACATACACATACACACACATACACACACACATATATATATATATATATATATATATATATAAATATATATATATATATATATATATATATATATATATAAAGAGAGATATCTCCATCCTTTTTTTTACTTCCGGTAATGACGTAAGGAATATAACAACGACAACAACAAGACGAGAATAACCTCACTTATTTTGCGAAACGAACACAATGTTGATTTAACAAGTGAAGGTCACTTTAGCATGACTAGTCATAAAGCTGCATTCCTGTGACCTCATTAAGGACCCTTTTCTTCTGCTTATTAGTATCATTATCATTATTCCCTTTTTATCATCTCTATTTTCATTATCATTATCACCATCATTATCATTATTGTTATTATTATCATCATTTTATTTCGGTCCTCTTTCAACATTACGTTTTTTTGCCCATCTCGTGATTTTCCATAATTTTATATCAGTTTTATATCTATAATCTCGTTCCCCTTACATATAATTACTATCATTATAATATCTCATCTCCCCAAATCATATATCTATCTATACATTTTACCTGCTATCTCTAACTCTTCATCTAATCCATTCTCCATTCACCCTAATTATCCTTCACAAGTATACATCCCCGTTATTCATCGCATAACCCAACCAATCACGGAGGAATCTGATACCAACC
>NW_028234431.1:2926616-2929116 GCF_977035675.1 Penaeus japonicus
ATAGTCACACAGATTATGTTGCTTATAACAATAAAGGATACACAATTTTAAACGTTTTTCTATCAAATGTATCTATAGTGTCAAATACGAAAAATTAACACGGACTTATTTCGATAAAATCGCAAAATTTTAAAGATGCAATGTAGTGTTTAAGACATGCATCACATCAGGCTACAGTAAGTGAAACATGGCGGGCATTATGCGAAGACTTTATCAAACGACCAACTAACATTTCGTAAACCTCATGATAAAAAAAAAAAAAAAAAAAAAAAAGATAACTGGGTAATCTATCTTCAAAGAAGTATGCTAATATGAAAAAAAAAAACACGAAACAATAATATAAAAAGGATAAAACCAGGGATCTGATAAACAAAATCACATAACTGGCGGCCTCATACTATCCTAAATTGAAAAGCATCAATCACAAGACACAACTCATATCACTCAGGGCGTCGATAACTTGGTTGATCTCGGAGAAATATCCTCGGGGGATAGGGGGGAGGGGGGGGGCCTGAACTTCCCGGGCGAGGCTCTCATTTTCGAAAAAGGAGCGAGAAAGTTTCCTCTTATTTCACCTTAGAAGTTATGTTTGAGCTTTGGCTGACTTTTGTGATACATATAAATCCATTCATTGATTCAAACGTGTTGGTGCACTTATATGATGAAACACACGGAAAGACACATCTATTGTTATCTGTCAACTTACATATCTATATCTATGTCAATATATATATATAATATTATTATATATATATATATATATAATATATATATATATATGTGCGTGTGGTGTGTGTGTGGTGTGTGGTTGTGTGTGGGGTGTGTTTGTATGTAATATGTCATATATATCTATAATATATATATATATATATATATATATATATATATATATATATAACTATATATAATGTATATATAAACATACATACATAACCATACATATATATATATATATATATATATATATATATATATATATCTATCATATCTATATAATATATATATATATAGATATATAAATATCTTATACATATACATAATATATATATATAATATATATATATATATATATATAAATATATAATATATATACATATATATAGATATTATATATATATATATTATATATATAATATATATAATCAAATATAAATCTATCCAAATATGTGTGTGTGTGTGAGTGTCATACTTCTACACTCAATATATAAATATACTAAATCTTTAATCTCTACACTATCAAATATATATATAATAAATAACTATATAAGAAGTGAGTAGTGTATGAGAGTGTCCCTACAACTATCTAATAAAAAACCTATAATATGTATAATTCAATATCATTAAGTCTATAACTAAATAAAAATCATTAAATATCATAATATCAATATATATATAAATAATCTGTAAATATACATATAAATAAGCATATACAAACATATGTGCATATATGACTATATCATAAAAATATAAATAAATAAATAAATATATAAATCAAATATAGTATCTATATACAAAATTAGAGAGTGTATATGTATGTATAAGTATGTATTTAGGTAGTAACGTATGTAATATAACAATATTCAATAATGACTTAGGTCTTTCAAACTCACCCCCCCTCGCCGAGGTGCCCCTGGCACTTACCCGAGACCCACTGCGTGCCCATGGCTGAGGCGACGAGGGCGGGTTCTGAGGTCCGTTATTACGAGTCTTCTCCCGTAGAAGGTGGGCGGAGCTCGCCCACGAGGAGGGTGGCGATGGGACCCTTAACATACGAAGTAATGATGCCAAGTGAAATGAGGATTCCTGTCCAGTTTCTGCTTGGGCCGTCAGCTTCCTGGCGAAGGAGAGAGAGAGGGAGAGAAAGAGAGAGAGAGAAAGCTTGAGTTTGGCTCTTTTGGTGTCCTTTTGAAACAAGTCTAGAAAGCATCTAACTTCAGATCATGGGAATTGATGTCTATTTCTGATTATCTCTGATCATTTCTATATTTTCTGATTATTTCTGATTATTTCCGTCGTCTCTTTCCTTTCTGATTATCAAAAATGGCTGACAATTCTCCTCACTGAACGTTTATATCCCCTATTTTTATTCTTTCTTCTAAGTATAGCATTATCTACTCCTCTCTGCTGATTCCTTCACCAAAATTAAATATGAAACGCACTAGCAATAAACACAAAACAGCAGTAAACATTGTCACCCTTCTTGGTCTTCTTTGCGAGGTTAGGCATGAAAGTCTGATGTGTCCCCAGACTCGTGAATATTGTAATGCCATTCAACACGGAGGCCGTGACACAGAGAGGCTTGGCATGTTGTTTGTGTGTGTGTCCCCCTGTGTTTGCGTGTGTGTGTGTGCGTGTGTCCCTGTGTGTGTGTGGGTGTGTGTCCCTTTGTGTGTCTGTGTGTGTGTGTGTCCCTGTGTGTGTGTGTGTGTGTGTGTGCGTGTGTCCCTGTGTGTGTGTGTGTATGTCTGTGTGTGTCTGTGTGTGTGTGTGTGTGTGTGTG
>NW_028234431.1:2931616-2933358 GCF_977035675.1 Penaeus japonicus
CACACAAATACACGCACACAAACAGACTAAACCAAGTTTATGTCCTACAATTATACTTAAGAAAAAGTCAAGTTAGCCAAGGGAGAAATTGAACTTTTAAACAAAACAGAAACAAGAGGTCCCATTGAAAAGTTAGGAATAGTTTGTGAGGATAAGGATGAAAAGAAATTGAGGTTTCCAAAAGGGAGAACTTGTGATGAATGAAAATAGGTTTCTAGGATGTATTTATTAGAAAAAAAATAACATTACTACGAAAGGTTATACGATTATCTAGATAGAGTAGATACTTTCCCCTGGGATTAGATTTCTTTATATTAAAAAAAATAGATAAGAATAGACACAGACACATGCATATTACAACACAAAAACACATAAAAACACTCACAAACACACATAAAAACACTCAACAAAAAAAACAAACACACACACACACGCACAAACACTCGCACATTCCCTTAACTCTATCACAGTTGCTGTTTTCTCTTTTTCTTATGATTCCATGAAGATTATGCCTTAAAAATATGCCGTTAGTACCAAATTGCGCAAGATTAGGCGATGGCATTGCGATTAATGAAGCTAATCGTCATTCTTTCTATGCCTTTTGTTATTCTTTTTATGCCTTTTTGTTATCCTTCTCTATGCCTTTTGTTATCATTCTCTATGCCTTTTTGTTATTCTTTGATGCCTTTTTGTTATCCTTGTCTATGCCTTTTGTTATCCTTCTCTATGCCTTTTGTTATTCTTTTTATGCCTTTTGTTATCCTTCTCTATGCCTTGGTCTTACCTGGTCTTCCGCCATCACGTAAGCAACGTAGGCTAAATACGCCTGCAGTACAAACTTGGGAATTACATAAAGTCCAGCTGAAAATGTCATCAGTCTAAATCAAGGCTTTTTTTTTTTTTTTTTTTTTAATCTCTGATCATTCCTAATTATACTGTCAGAACTCTTTCTTTGTTTTTTGTCATGAAATTTGAAAAAATAAAATTCTCATTTTATAGCAAAAATTAAAACTAAGCTGTTAGATTTATGGGAAGATTACAAGGCAAAAATGATTAAGGTACTGTAACCTCCATTATATATAGGAAAAATATAATATATAGATATATATATATATAATAAAATAATTATATTTAATAATATTATATATGTAACATTATATAAAATTTTTTAAAAAAATAAAATATATAAAAATATTATATATATAAATAAATTATATAAATATATAATATATATATATATATAATATATAGATTATTATATACACTTTATGTAATTATATTTATGTATATATCATATATATATATAGTATATTTATATATATATATAATATATATATCTATCTATAATATATATATATACTTTTATGTATATATAAATTTAATGTATAATATATATAATATATATATATATATATATATAAATACATATATAATATATATATACTATATATATAAAATATATAATTAAAAAAATTACATACATATATATATATATAAATTATATATTATATATATAATATATACATAAAAGTATATCTCACTATATATATATATATATATATATAAATATATATATATGATATATATATATAGTATATATATGATATATATAAATATTGGTTTTTATAATATATTACAAAATATATATACATAAAAGTGTATATATATATATATATATATATAGATCACTATAAATATAGTACTAAATATATATATATATATAATATATATATATATACATA
>NW_028234431.1:2953458-2958458 GCF_977035675.1 Penaeus japonicus
TGTCACTTCGGTGTCATGCACAGGGTCAGGAATGCATGGAGATCATAGACTCATGGCCGTTGCGCTAGTGAAAGTCATGCGTTTCTATTTTTTTTTCTTTCTTACTTTTTCTTTTTTATTTCTTATTCTTTAATTTTTAATAAATTTATTTCTATGCATTTTCTTTTTTTTTTTACTTTAAATTCGTTCGCACAGCGGGGTTTTGGTCCATTTTTTGTATTCTATTTATATGCATTTTCATTATTTTTTTACTTTTTAAATTCGCTCTTACGGCGTTTTTTTTTTTTTTTTGTTTGTTTGTTTGTTTGTTTGTTTGGTCCAATCTCTAATCACTTTATATAATATATATATATATATATATATATATATATATATATATATATATATATATATATATATATATATATATATATTTTTTTTTTTTTTTCCTTTTTTTCCTTTTTTTTCTTTTTAAATTCGCTCTTACGGCGGGAGGTTTTGGTCCAGTTTCTAATCACTTTATATATATATATATATATATATATATATATATATATATATATATATATATATATATATATATATATATATATATATAATTTTTTTCCTTTTTTTACTTTTTAAATTCGTTCGCACGGCGGGGTTTTTGGCCCAATTTTATGAAGTGTTTCTGTTTACAAGTTTACCTGGGAGGGCTACGCGTGGGCACTCAAGCCTCGTTTTCTTCTTTTTTTCTCTCTTTTTTGTCTTACTCTTCCTTGACTCTTCCATTTCTTCTTCGTCTCTTCCCTTACTCTCCTTCCTCCTTCTTCTCTTCCTCGTCTTCTACGTCACCATAATCTCTTTTTTTTTTCATTATCTTCATCTTTTTGTTTCTTTTCCTTCTTCTTCTTATCTTCAATTCTCTTCCTCCTTTTATTACTCTTTCTATTTTTCTTCATCCTCACTCCTCCTTCTCCCCCATTCTTCCTCCTCCTTCTTTTTCTTCTTCTTCTCTTTCTCCTCCTCCTCCTCCTCCTTCTCCTCCTCTTACTCCTCCTCCTCCTCCAACACCTCCACCTCCACCTCCACCTCCACCTCCACCACCACTTCCACCTCCACCTCCACCTCCACCTCCACCTCCACCTCCACCTCCACCTCCACCTCCACCTCCACCTCCACCTCCACCTCCACCTCCACCTCCACCTCCACCTCCACCTCCACCTCCACCTCCACCTCCACCTCCACCTCCACCACCTCCTCCTCCTCTTCCTCTTCCTCCTCCATCCCTTTCCTTCTCCTTCCTCTTTTTCTCCCTCCTCCATCTCCACTCCTTCCCGTCTCCTTCCTCTTTTTCTTCCTCCTCCATTCCTTTCCTTCTCCTTCCTCTTTTTCTCCCTCCTCCATCTCCATTCATTTCCTTCTCCTTCCTCTTTTTCTCCCTCCTCCATCTCCATTCATTTCCTTCTCCTTCCTCTCCCTCCTCCATCTCCATTCATTTCCTTCTCCTTCCTCTTTTTCTCCCTCCTCCATCTCCATTCATTTCCTTCTCCTTCCTCTCCCTCCTCCATCTCCATTCATTTCCTTCTCCTTCCTCTTTTTCTTCCTCTTCCTCCTCCATCCCTTTCCTTCTCCTTCCTCTTTTTCTCCCTCCTCCATCTCCTCTCCTTTCCTTCTCCTTCCTCTCCCTCCTACATCGCCATTCCTTTCCTCCTCCTCCTCTTCCTCTCCCTCCTCCATCTCCATTCCTTTCCTTCTCCTTCCCCTTTTTTCTTCCAAGGTCTGACACCGGCGTAACGTTACATATCGTGCAACCTTGAATCAGCTGACGAGAAAAAAAAACAAAAAAAAATACTCCCGGTGTGTTTACTTTCGTGACGTCATCAAAGGCTAAACCAGAGGGATCCGAACTTTGATCGTTTTCGCAGCACGTTTGTTGATCTTACTCTCGGATTCAAGTCAGGGGAAAGTAGATAGATAAGTGAATCATTTGATTAAGTAGATTATTTCGTTAATAAAGTTTAATAAAATTAGATTATGATATTTATGATACGATGAAAGATCTTATTCATACAAAAAATCACATGATATCAAAATGCGTTAGTTTGGGAAATGCAGTATATGTGTAATTTAACAATTTAAGGAAATACTTTATTTGTATATCAAAAATACACTTAATATTGTACCGACACTCAAGACTTGTCGTATCCCCTATTCCTGCGTGTGTGTGTGTGTGTGTGTGTGTGTGTGTGTGTGTGTGTGTGTGTATGTGTGTGTGTGCGTGCGTGTGTGTGTGTGCGTGTGTGTGTGTGTGTGTGTGTATATGTGTGTGTGTGTGTATGTATGTGTGTGTGTGCGTTTGTATGCATGTGTGTGTATGTGTGTATGAAAAAGAGATAAACATTTTTTCCTCGACACTTAAAATTTGCCTCCGTGTCCCCTGCCACTATGACGTCACATCTCAAAATGGAGAATCCGGAGTGCATGAACGTGTTTTTTTTTCCTCTTTTCTTTCTTCTTCTTTTATGTTGCTCTGTTTTAATTTAATTTTATTGTTTGTTTCGTTTACTTTTTTTTTTCTCCTTTACTTTTATCTTACTTTTTTCCCCTGTTATCAAATTTATGAAAGAAGGAGGAGGGAGGAGAGGAAGATTAAGACTCTCTCTCTCTCTCTCTCTCTCTCTCTCTCTCTCTCTCTCTCTCTCTCTCTCTCTCTCTCTCTCTTCATCTTTTTCTTTCCTTTTTAATCTCTCTCCAATTTCTTTCTTTTTTTCTTTTTATCCATTCTCGCTCTCTCTCTCTCTCTCTCTATTTCTCCCTTCTCCTAATCACGCCCCTTCCTTCCCCCACCCTCCCCATCCATTCCATTCTCGCTCTCTCTCTCTTTCTCTTTCTCTCTCTCTCTCTCTCTCTCTCTCTCTCTCTCTCTCTCTCTCTCTCTCTCTCTCTCTATCTATCTCTCTCTCCCCCCTCTCTCACTCACTATTTTTCTCCCTTCTCCTAATCCCGCCCCTTCAACCCTCCCCCTCCCCTACCCCTACCCTTCCCTTCACCCCTTCCCCCACCCCTTCCCACCCACCCCCTCCCCCTTCCTCCTACAATACCAAATCCCCCCTCCCCCACCCCACTCCCTTCCCCCGTTCCCTTTCTGCCGCGAGATTCCCGGAGCGAAATTTATCTCCCGGAATACAACTCTGCGTCAGTCCTGACAAAAAGGAAAATTAACTTTCGCAAAGTAGCCGCAGACAACGCGAGGAGGAGAAGATATCTTGGCTTGTGATTACGTTTTTTTTTTTTTTTTTCGTTTTTTTTTTTTTTTTGGGGGGGGGGGTTGTTTTTGTGTTTCTGGGTTGGTATTTATACATATTATATGTATGTATATAAAAATATATATATATATATATATATATATATATATATATATATATATATATATATATGTGTGTGTGTGTGTGTGTGTGTGTGTGTGTGTGTGTGTGTGTGTGTGTGTGTGTGTATTCGTAGATAAACCGTCTACCAGCTGTATCCTTCAATAGATTCGATCATCATCAGCATTTTCCATATCTCTCTCTCTCCCTCTCTTTCTATATCTATCAATCTATCTATCTATCTTCTTCTCCTTCTTCTTCTTCTTTATAAAACCGACCACGAAAGTACGATACTCTTTACAAAAAGAAGAAAAAATTATTTCTTCTTCACCTTCTTCACACACTTTCTCCCTCTCACATGATCTTCGTCACCCCTCACCCCCCCTCTCCATCCCCCTAAGCTTAACTCCCCCCCCCCCCTCCCCTATCCCCCTCAACTCTCAACCCACGAAAAGCAACGAAAATAAAAATAAATTCAACATTTTTACCATCAATTTATTTTTACCTCAAAAATAAAAATCAGCACACGAGACATACATACATACCCCGAGCCTCGAAAATCCCCCAAGGAATTCTGACCCTTAAGCTCTCATGTAATAAGGGCAAAATTTCCTTCCCAAGCCAACGGGTACCGAGAGACCACGCTGGGCTATAATTAACAGCAGGAAATACACTTATATAGATGATGCTGTGAACGAGGGCTAGGCGACAGGGTTCATTAACGGCGCTCGTCTTTCTCCTTATCAAGTGGCTCTATAATCTTGCTTTTCAATAGAGCTTGGTCATTGATGTATCTGTCTTGTGTTGGTTGAGATATGTGTGTTTATGGGGTGTCAGGTGTGTTCACTTTAACGGGGTTTTATGTGTATGTGTTTTGGTAGATGTTGATGTTGATGTGTTGTATTTTTTTGTTTTTATATATATTTGGATAATTTTTTTTTTAAATGTATAAATAGATAGATAGAGAGAGAGAAGGGGGGTGAGAGAGAGAGAGAGAGAGAGGGTGGGAGGGAGGGAGGGAGAAGAAATAGAGAAAAAAAGTGAGAGAGAAAAGGAGAGAGAGTGGGGGAGGGGGGAAGGGAGAGAGGGAGGGGGAAAGGGAGAGAGGGAGGGAGAAGAAATTGAATGTGAGAGAGAAAAAGCGATAGAGAGAGAGGGGAAGAAAGAGAGAGAGAGAGAGAGAGAGAGAGAGAGAGAGAGAGAGAGAGAGAGAGAGAGAAAGAGAGTGATAAAAAGAAAGAAAGAGAGGTATAAAAGCAATTACAAATTCGATAATACACATCCACCTTAATTACATTCCTCAATTAATTTCTACGATTATCTATATCCCGAGATTCAAATATCTTTCTTTCGTACTCAGATAGAACGAAAAATTTCATAAACTATAATTTTGCAGAGGCCATAAATGTGGCATTTATAGCCTCTGCAATACTTAAAGAAGACATTCTTAATTAGTTCGTGTATATATTCTTACAGTGTCATAATCTAGCAGCTTAATGATCGCTTTATCTGTAAGTATATTACTGTCAAGTCATTCCTTGTGTCAAGTATATGTTGATGGAATTAAGAATAAGAGGTCAGGTATAACGAGTGATAGATATATATGTTTAACAAATAAAAATAGACAATCAAGATATTGTATAGATTAAAAAAATGCTCAGAGAGCGTAAGCAT
>NW_028234431.1:2968458-2972149 GCF_977035675.1 Penaeus japonicus
TTGTTTGTTTCTTCTTTTCTTTTCTACTTTCACCTATTTTGGAGTTATTTGATTTCACTGTGTCTGTTATTTGTTTTGCTTTTGTTTTTTCCCCATGTTCTGTATTACTTACTTGATTATTTATTTGATATCATTCTCATTCCTCTGATTCTCATTCTCTCTCTCTCTCTCTCTCTCTCTCTCTCTCTCTCTCATCCATCTCATCGCTCCTGCTCTCTCTCTTCTTCACCTCTCTCCTCTCTCTCTCCATCTCTCTCTTCTCTCTCTCTTCTCTCTCTCTCTCTCTCTCTCTCTCTCTCTCTCTCTCTCTCTCTCTCTCTCTCTCTCTCTCTCTCTCTCTCTCTCTCTCTCTCTCTCTCTCTTTCTCTCTCTCTCTCTCTCTCTCTCTTTCTCTGTATCTCTCTTACTCTATCTCTCTCTCTTTCTCATATTCTCCCTCTCCCCTTCCTTCTTTCTCGCTCTCTTTCTGCCTCCCCCATCCCTCACCCCCACCAACCCATCCTCCCCCTCCCTCCATCCCTCCCCTCCACCCCCACCCCATCCTTCCCCCATCACTCCCATCCCCCATCACCCCCATCACCCCCCTCCCCTCCTCACCCCTCCCCCCATCACTCTCCAGAGTCCCCCATTCATCACCCCCTCCCCCCTCCATCCCCTCCCTCCGGTCCCACCATCTATTACCCATCACCACCCCCATACACCCGCCATCCCATCACCCCATCACATCCCCACCATCACCCACCGTCACCCCCCCATCCCATCACCCCATCACCCACTCCATCACCCCCCATCACCCACCCCATCACACACACCCCCACCATCACCCCTCCCCCATCACACACACCCCATCACCCACCCCCCATCACATCACCCCATCACACACACCCCATCACCCCCAACCCTCCCCTTCCTCACCCCTCCCCCATAACTCCCATCCCCCCACCACACACCCCACCATCACCCCTATCCCATCACCCCCTCCATCACCCCCATCACCCCCATCACAAACCCCATCACATCACCCCCCACCATCAACCCCTCCCTATCCTATCCTATCCAGAATCTTATCCAAAGGGAATCCATTTCCAGGTCTCCGCCCGTTCACTTAATAACCCGGATGATCATTACCTCCCCCCCCCCCTTTGCCCCCCCTTCCCTCCCCTTCTTTCCCCTTCTCTTTCTTCCCCCTTCGGCGCGTTCGTTTCTTTGCGATTGACTCTGGCTTCCGCTTGCTTGCCTGGTGGTCATCCGGCTTTGGAAATTTGAATTTTTTTTAACGGATTTCTTTTTTTTCTTCTTTTTCTTTTTTTATTTATATATATATAATGTTTTTTTTTTGGGGGGGAGGGGGTGATTTGTGATGTTTATTTTGGGTATTTGATGTTTATTTTCGGTTACTGGTTTGAGTGAGTTAGGGGTTTATTGAAGCCGAATCCCGTGTCAGTGAGAGGGGATCGAACGCCATGCAGATATAGGGGGGAGGTGTTAATGTGTTTTTTGTTTTTTTCTTCCGTTGTTTTGTTCTCTTGTCCTTATTATCCTCCTTAAGCATCTTAGACGTTAATGGTCCTTTTGCTATTCACTTGTCTGATGGGATTGCCTTGTCTTCTTCTTTGTCTTCTTCTTCGTCTTCTTTTTTCTTCTTCTTCGTTTTTTTTCTTCTTCGTTTTTTTTCTTCTTCGTTTTTTTTTCTTCTTCGTTTTCTTTTTTCTTCTTCTTCGTCTTCTTCTTTTTTTTTCCTCTTATTATTATCATTATTATTGATATTAATGTTATTATTTTCCTTCTTCTTTTTATTTATTTTCTCTCTTCTTCCTCATTTTCTTGTTTTCTTTCTTCTCCTTCTTCTTCATCTTCCTCTTCTTCTTCTTCTTTTCCTCCTCCTTCCTCTTCCTGTTTTTCTTCCTTACTCCTCCTTCTTCGTCTTGTTCTTCTTCTTTTCTTGTCCTTCTTGTTCTTGTTCTTCCTCTTTTCCTTCTTCTTCCTCGTTTTATCTGTCCTTCTTTCAATTATTGTATCATATATATATTTTTTTTGTAATAATCGATACCTTTTTCAACATATATACGCCTTTATCTTCTTTCTTTCCTTCATTCTTTCTTTCTTCTTCCTCTGTTTCTCCTTTTCCTTCCTTCCAACTTTCTTCTTCCTCTATTTCTCTTTTCCCTTCCTTCCTTCCTTCATTCTTCCCTTTTCCACCTTTTCTTCTTCCTCCATTTCTCTTTTTCCTTCCTTCCTTCATTCATTCTTCTTCCCTTTTCCTTCCTTCCATCTTTCTTCTTCCTCCATTTCTCTTTTTCCTTCCTTCCTTCACTTAATCTTCCTTTTTCCTTCCTTCCTTCCTTCTTTACTTCCTTCTCTCCAACCTCCCTTCCTCCCATCTTTCTACCTGATATGCGATATACTCTATGCAAATTAAGTGCTAATTCCTTTCGCGACTTAAAAGAAAAATAAAAAAAATAAAAATAAAGATCTCAAGATATTAATTAATCCAAGTGACATTTCGCGTTTTCTGTTGCGTTTTGTAATCTTCGTTGAAATGGTTTTATATTTCAGGTTAGAATGGAAATCTTTCGAGGTATTTTATTTCGTGAGAGACTGTTCTGGCGGAGATAGAGATATAGAGATAGATAGATAGATGGATGTTGGATGATTATTATAGAAAGGTAAGATAGGGTAATAAAATAGAGATAGATAGATAGATGAAGATGATCATGATGGATGTTTGGATGATTGATAATGGATTGATGATAATAGATAATGGATGATAATAATAATAGATGGAGAGAAGAGGATGACTGATGGATGATGATGGATTGATACGAAAGATAGATAGGTAATAGATGGATAATAGATAGATATATAGAATACAATTTATAGTAGAGATAAGAGAATAATTTTTGGATTGGACGAATGGATGGATTGATAGATGGATAGGGAAAGATAGATAGGTAGATAGATTGATAGACCGATGGAGATTGAGATAGGTAGAGAGTGAAAGATAGATAGTAAGTAGAAGTTTGTGAATAGATAGATAGAGAGAGACTTAAAAAGAGACAAACTGACAGGCATAGGAATAAAGAAAATATACAAATGCATAGACACAAAAACGAAGAATTGAAAGAAACTAATACACAAACACTGAAATACAAAGAAATAGAAATAAAGAACCAAAAGATAAAAACACACATAAACATGGATACCTCCCCCCCCCCCTTCCTCCCAAAAAGAAATACACCAACACAGAAAAAGAAAACAAAATAACAACAAAACAAACACACACAAGTAAACACAGAGAAACTATAAACACACACACACACAGAAACCAAAAACACACACACAAACACACACAAACACAAACACACACAAATAAACAAAAACACAAACAACACAAACAGAGGCCTTATCCCACCCTCGCCCCGTTATAAACAAGCATCAACATGAACACAACAAAACAAAACATGTCAGAACGTGAGAAGTCTTTTTTTTTTTCTTTCGTAAGGAGTTCCAAATGAAGAAG
Organism: Penaeus japonicus; assembly: GCF_977035675.1. NCBI lineage: Eukaryota > Metazoa > Arthropoda > Malacostraca > Decapoda > Penaeidae > Penaeus > Penaeus japonicus. The sequence continues at coordinate 2,971,979 of NW_028234431.1, forward strand.
TTGTTTCCTTCGACACAAAGCCTCCATGAAGCCACAGCCTAGAAGTTTTATGTCTGTGGGAGGAGTGGAGGAGGTTTTCTTCTAAGAATTGTTAACTTTTCTTGATGCTTTGTTGGATGTCTTGACTTCTCTCTCTCTCTCTCTCTCTTTATGTCTTGACTTCTCTCTCTC
>NW_028234431.1:2979749-2985695 GCF_977035675.1 Penaeus japonicus
CAACCACCGAGAGAGCGAGAGAGAGAGAGAGATAGCCACCGAAACCGAGAGAGAGAGAGAAAGAGATAGCCACCGAGATCGAGAGAGAGAGAGAGAGAAAGAGAGAGAGATAACCACCGAGAGAGCGTGGAGGAAGAGAGAGATAGCCACGAAACGAGAGAGGTGAGAGGATAGAGATAGCCACCGAGATTCGAGAGGAGAGAGAGAGAAAGAAGAGAGAGATAACCACCGACGAAGAGCGGAGAGAGAGAGAGATAGCCACCGAAACCGAGAGAGAGAGAGAAAGAGATAGCCACCGAGATCGAGAGAGAGAGAGAGAGAAAGAGAGAGAGATAACCACCGAGAGAGCGAGAGAGAGAGAGAGATAGCCACCGAAACCGAGAGAGAGAGAGAAAGAGATAGCCACCGAGATCGAGAGAGAGAGAGAGAGAAAGAGAGAGAGATAACCACCGAGAGAGCGAGAGAGAGAGAGAGATAGCCACCGAAACCGAGAGAAAGAGAGAGAGAAAGATAGTAACCGAAACCGAAACCGAGAGAGAAAGAGAAAGAGAGAGATAGCCACCGAAACCGAGAGAGAGAAAGAGAAAGAGAAAGAGAGAAAGAGAGAGTGAATGCACTGTCAGCTGCATGGCGACTCAGCGATAAATTCCCCCGGCGTTTCCAAAATTTCTGGAAAAAAAAGAAAAAAAAGAGAGCGATGATCCGGAGATGTAATGGGTGCTTAGCCCTTTGAAGTTATCTTGATTGTCTCACATTGACGATTTAATGGTATCATTTTATTGGCGGTTATTTTATTGTTGTTTTATTGCAGTTATTATTATTATCATCAATGTTGTTGTTGTTGTTTATTGCAGTTATTATTATCATTACTAATATCATAAATGTTGTTGTTGTTGTTTATTGCAGTTATTATTATCATTATTATTATCATCAATGTTGTTGTTGTTGTTACGTCATAGTTGTGATTGTTAGTGATGTTATCATTTTTGTTATTCTATTCGTTCGTACTTCTAGTATTAACTTATTATCATCATTATTATTATCATCACCATTATCCTTATCATTATTATCATCATTATCATCATTATCATCATCATGATCATCATTATTATCATTATCATCAATATCATTATTATCATCTTTATCATCATTAATATCATTATTATCATTATAGTTATCATTATTATTGTCATCATTATTATCATCATTATCATCATTATCACTATTATTATCATCATCATCATTATTAACAATATCATTATTATCATCAGGATAATGAGGATGATAATGATAACAACGATAATAATGCTAATAATGATAATATTAATAACGATAATACTAAACATTACGATAATGATAATAGTAACAATAATAAAAATGATGATGATGATGATAATATTAGTAATAATAATAATGATGAGAATAATAATGATAAAGATAATAATAATTATACTAATAAAGATAATGATGATAATATTAGTAATAATAATAATGATGATAATGATTATGATAAAGATGATACTAATAATAATGATACTAATAATAATGATACTAATAATAATGATACTAATAAAGATAATGAGGATAAACTCTTTAAAATATATAAACACATGAATAAGTGCAAAGAGGTCAAACTCGACTTTGCAAGATTGCACCAGATTGCACGAGAGTACGTTGGATCTTGCTTTTAAGGGTTTTACCTTTTGAAGAAATATGAGCTTGTGTCAGGGGGGGATGGAGGGGAGAGGGAGGGTGGAGAGGAAGGGGGGGAGTGGGAAGAGGGAGGGGAGGGCGAGAGTGGAGGAGGGTGGAGGGGAGGCGAAAGTGGAGGAGAGGGGGGGGGGAAGAAAAGAATGGAGGAGGGTGGAGGGGAAAGGAGGAGGGAGGTGGAGGAGGGTGGAGGGAAAAGGAAGGAGGAGGGGAAAGGAGGAAGGAGGAAAGAGGAGGAGGGAGGGAAAGGCGAAGGTGGAAGGGGAGGAGGGGAAGGGGAGAGTGGAGGAGGGGGAGGGTGGAGGAGAGGGAGGGGGGAAAGGAGGGTGGGGGAAGAAGAGGGAGGAGGAGGGAAGAAAAGAGTGAAGGGGAATAAGATGCGAAGGATGGAGAGGAAATGGGAAGGAAGGAGAGGAAATAGGAAGGAAGGAGGGGAGTGGGGGAAGGAATGGAGAGGGAGAGAGTGGAGTGAATGGAGGAGGAGAAGGTGACGATAATGATGATGATAATGATGGTAACGATAATTATCCCCATGAAATGATGGTGATCGTAATGGTGATTAAGAGGATGATGATGATGATGATAATGATGATGATGATTAAGATGATGATGATGATAATGATTAAGATGATAATGATGATGATGATAATGATGATGATAATAATAATGATAATGATAATAAGAGTGATAATAATAAAGATTATGTAATGATAATGAAAAAAAGATTATGCAAAAAGAACCAAAGACAACCCCGGTCTCAACCATATCCGCCGACCACAGAACCACAGAACCGCCGCCATCACGAACCACACGCGGTCTCTCATTAACACCAATACCAAGAAGGATAAATTCTGGAATATTCCCAACGTCTTCCTTTGACAACATACACGGAATTCCAGGTAAGTCATACAAGCAACTAAAAATAGCTCCTAGTATGTTGAAATGCAACTATTTTTACCCCCCCCCCCCCACAAAAAAGAGCCTTTTTTCCAAGTCTTACTGCAACTATAATTAGTTGACACTGTTATTAAAAGATTTCAATGGGTTTTGACAACGAAAATTACAAGATAAGCAAGTTCCAAACTAATATTTCCGAGGAAAATATTCTCCAGTTTTAAAAGCAGGAGCGAATGTCTTCTGGACATCTTAAGGCGTAAAGAGATAATGGAATTCATCAACTCCATCAACCTAGGTGGATTCACAGGCTCTGTGGATTGCGGATTTTGCAAAGTGGAGTTGTGTGTCTGAAGGTTACGACTTTGTAATGGTACTTAATTGTTTTAATGGTGATTGTACTTAAAGGGTACAGGAAGTTTGGATTTTGGAAATGGATAGCATTTGAACATATTGTTGAAAGGGTAAGGGAAATCTGGATTTTGGAAGTGGGTAGCATTTGGAAATAGTGATTAAAGGGTAAAGGAAATCTGGATTCTGGAAATGGATAGCATTTGAACATATTGTTGAAAGGGTAAGGGAAATCTGGATTTTGGAAATTGGTAGCCTTTGAACATAGTGTTTTAAGGGTAAAGGAAATCTGGATTCTGGAAATGGGTAGCATTTGAACATAGTGTTGAAAGGGTAAAAGAAGTCTGGATTTTGGGAATTGGTAGCCTTTAAAGATAGTGTTTAAAGGGTAAGGGAATTCTGGATTCTGATAATGAGTAGCATTTGAACATAGTGCTTAAAGAGTAAAAAAAAAAATCTGGATTTTGGAAATGGGTATCATTTGGAAATAGTACTTAAAGGGTAAGGGAAATCTGGATTTTGGAAATTGGTAGCCTTTGAACATATTGTTGAAAGGGTAAAGGAAGTTTGGATTTTGGAAATGGGTAGCATTTGAACATAGTGCTTAAAGGGTAAAATAATTCTGGATTCTGGAAATGGGTAAAATTTGAAAGTAGTACTGAAAGTGTAAAGGAAATCTGGATTTTGGAAATTGGTAGCATTTGAACATAGTGTTTAAAGGGTAAATGAAATCTGGATTTTGGAAATGGGTAGCATTTGAACACTATCGCCTGAGTGTATTTTGATTAATTGGCGATTGGCATTTGCCTTCATGGTGGTACATACAACCTCATCTTACAATTTAATTTGATTCCGAGAAAGTCAGCTGGAAATTAAATGCTTAGCAACTTCTTTTTATTTTTCATTTTCCTTTTTTTTTACGTCCGCCAACCCAAGAGCTGAAGGAAAAGAGGCTTTCTTAAGTATCTCTTCCTTTTCATTGTCATTTTAAGATGAGTGTGTATGGAAATTCATAATCTTTTTACAATCAAATGTCAGGTTTAAAATTTGATACTAATTCTACATACAATGAAAACGACGAGTTATTTATTTTTTTTTTTTATCTATATGTGTGGAATTGTAGTAAGCCCTAAGATACCCGCCCTGATGACGTCATGAAAGCCACTTCGTCTATGCAGTCCCAGAGGAAGACCGTCCTCCTCCTCCTCCTCTTCCTCCTCCTCCTCCTCCTCCTCTTCCTCCCCTCCTCCTCCTCCTCCTCTTCCTCCTCCTCCTCCTCCCCCCCCCCTTCTCTGATGACGTCGTGTATGCTGTCCCAGAAGGAGACAGACAACAATCCCTCTCCCCCTTCCCCTCCCTCCCCTCCCTCCCTCGATCAGCTGATCACGCCAACGAGACACAGGCGGAGCGATGTCTCAGCTGATCCAACCCTTTTCCCGGCTGCCGGCGGAGGGGATCGAATTCTCCTCTCGTGCGTTTCGATTTTTACTTTTCTTCTTTTTCTTCTTCTTGTTCTTTCGTTGTTGTTGATCTTTTTTCTTTTTCTTTTTTTTTTCTTTTTTTTTCTCTCTTTTGTTCGTCTTCTTTCTCTTTTTTTTCTCTTCATTTCTCTTCATGTCTTTATGTCTTTATTTCTGTATGTATATATATATGTGTGTGTGTATATATGTATATATATATATATATATATATATATATATATATATATATATATATGTGTGTGTGTGTGTGTGTGTGTGTGTGTGTGTGTGTGTGTGTGTGTGTGTGTATGTGTGTGTGTATGTATACATAAATACATATATCTATATATATCCGAATCTATATCTATATCTATATCTATCTCTCTATCTATCTATCTATCTATCTATCTATCTATCTATATATATATATATATATATACATATATATATGTATGTATATATTACTATATATACACATACACACACACAATATACACACGCACACATATATACAATCTTGCAACTGCCTGTTTAAACGGCGTGCTCAGTCCGTTTGCCGTTGCCATCTCAAGAACAGGGAAAGACAACAAACTGATTCTGTATCGTCGGCACTTCAGCTTCAGCTTCAGAAGTCAATAAAGAAGAGGAAGAGGAAGAAAGGCAAATGATGTTGGCAGTAGGATGCTAATTAGAGGTGGAGAAGGGACGGGGGGGGGGCAAAGGGGGGAGGAGGGGGTGAGATGTATGGGAAGGGGAAGAGGGAGGGAGGAGGGAGGAAGGGGGTGAGGTGTATGTGAAGGGAAGGAGGGAGGAGGGAGGGAGGAGGAAGGGGGGTGAGATGTATAGGAAGGGGAGGGGAGAGGGGGAGGAAGGGGGGTGAGATTACGGGAAGGGGAAGGGGGGAGGGGGGAGCGGGGTGGTTAGTGTGATTATGCGCAAGGGTGTTTGTGTTTTTGTTTGTCTCTGTGTGTTTGTGTATTTGTTGGTGTGTGTTTGTGAGTATTTGTGCATGTGTGCGTGTGTGTCTGTATGTGTTTGTGTTTTTGTGTGGTTATGTGTCTGTGCGTGTGTGCGTGTGTCTTCGTGCGTGTTTTTTTTTTTTTTTTTTGTGTGTGTTCTCTAGTTTGTGCGTATTTCATAGGCTCATTGCCAAAAAAAGAAGAAAAAAAATCATTCAGCCAATTCCATCTTGAAAGATTTTTTTTTTTAGCTACTGCCGAAACAATCAGAATCATTCTTCACATGATGTTGCACGGATTGGAGGTGAATTATCAGGATTGTGCAATCATGTGTTTTCCGGATTTATGTCATCAGATCTTCCTGAATTGCTAATGTATGGGAGATAATATCGGCAACACAGCCTGCAATCTCTATTTATTGCATGGTTAACGGCAATAAAGGCTCGGTAATCTTTGCAGTTGCGTAGTTTTGTATGTTTAACTATCTAGTCGGTGCACAGATACGCACATCCAAGCAGACACAGACACACATGCACAGATGCATACATACAGTTACACATACAGATACACAC
>NW_028234431.1:2993295-2995795 GCF_977035675.1 Penaeus japonicus
ATTATATATATATATATATATTAACATATATGAATATATACTATATATTTATAATATATTATATAAATATAGATATTCATATATTCATATATGTATGTATATAACGATATATATATATTTCCATATACTGTATATATATATATATATATATATATATATATAAATATATATTATATAATAAGTATGTATATATATATGTATATAAATATATATATATATATATAATGTATATATATATATATATATCTAATAATATATTATATACTATATAATTCTATATATACATTATAATCTATACATATATAATATATATCAAATATATATATAATATATATTATATATAATATATATATATTAACAATAAATCTATATATATGGACTGTTGTGTGTGTGTGTGTGTGTGTGTGTGTGTGTGTGTGTGTGAGTGTGTTTGAACCAAAGATAAAAAGTAAAATATAGACTTGCAGACGCACAGTAGTCTAAAAGTGCAACATTGATTTTCAATCTAATTTCACCTACGTTCGTTTTAAAAAAAGAGTAAAACCAACACACTCCCTCCTCCACTTCCTTCCCTCTTCAATTCATCTTCATCATCGTCTTCCTCTCCTTGTCGTCTTCCATCCCTCTTCCCCTTCATTTTTTAATGAAGATGGAGAGAGAAGATAAGGATTAAATAGAAACGATGAGAGAAAGAGAGAGAGAGAGAGAGAGAGAGAGAGAGAGAGAGAGAGAGAGAGAGAGAGAGAGAGAGAGAGAGAGAGAGAGAGAGAGAGAGAGAGAGAGAGAGAGAGAGAGAAAGGGAGAGAGAAAGAGAAAGAGAGAGAGAGAGAGAGAGAGAGAAAGAGAGAGAGAGAGGAGGGGGAGGCGAAATACGGGAGGAGAGAGGAGAAGAAGTGCAAGAGAGAGAAGAAGAGCAAGAAAGAGAGAGATAGAGAGAGAGGATAGGGGAGAGGGAGAGAAGGAGAAAAGAGAGAGAAGAAGGAGATAGAAGTAGAGAAAGAGAGAAAGAGAGACGAGAAAGAAAAAGAAGCGAGGAGATGAGGAAGGAAGACGTAGAATATGGAGAGAGGAAGAGAAGGAGAAAGAGGGGGGAGGAGGAGAAAGAGGAGGAGGAGGATGGGAATAGGAGTAGAAGGGGAGGGGGAGGGGGTGACGGTGGTGGTAGTGGCGGAGGAGGAAAAGATAGAAGAATAGGAGAGGGAGGAGCAAGAAGAGAAAAAAAGAAGAATAAGAAAATGATAATGACGATGAAAGAAGAAAAAGAAAAAAAAAGAAATAGAAAGAAACAGAAGGCGAAGAAGATGAAGAAGAATAATAATAAGAAGCTAACGAAACAAAACAAATAAAAACAAACAAACCCCCCCCCCACACTCTCAGCCCGACTCTACTTTCGCACTAAGCCGAAGCCGAAGCCAATCCAAGGGGAAGGGACACAGGTGGCTTGCGGACAGGGCGCCACCTGACGCAATCTTCCGCCAGACTCAGCTGGCTCTCGTTCCCCCAGATGGTGCTCGCGAAGAGTGAGAATTCCGCGGAACTTGGGGGAGAGGAGGGGGGGAGGTGGAGAGGGAGGGAATGGGAGGTTGGGGGAGGGGGTTGGGTAGGGGAGGGGGAAGGGGAGGAGGAGTGGGAGGGGGATGGGAAGGGGGTTGGGAAGGGGTAGGGAGTGGGGAGAGGGAAGGGGTTGGGTGAGGGGGATTGGGTGAGGGGGAGGAAAGGGGGTAGGGAGGGGGAGGGAAAAGGGGGTTGGGGGATGGGTAGGGGGAGGGGTTGGGGAGGGTAGGGAGTAGGGGAGGGAGTAGGGTGAGGGGGAGGTGGAAAGGGGGTAGGAAGGGGGTTGGGGGAGCAAAGGGCGTAGGAGAAGGGGGATGTTAAGGGGGTAGGGGGAGGGTCAGGAAGAGGAGGAGGGGGTGCACTTGAAAGAAGAATATGGGTGAATTGAAAAGAGGAGGAAAGTGAGTAGACGGTTAGGAATGGAGAAGAACTTATTAAGGAGTAGGGAGAGGGGGGGTAAAGAGAGGAGTAGAAGAGCAAGAGGAGGGGAGGAGGAAGAGGGCGAAGAGGAAAGGAAGAGGAGGAGGAGGAGGAAGAGGGTGGGAGTGGAAGAGGGGAAAGAAAAGGAGAGGAGGAAGGGTCTTGAGAGATTAAGAGGATGGTAAAATTAGGCATATAATGAAGGAATGCAGGGATGACTATGGAATGGGAAGCCGCTTGATTTACCGTTCTTTTTCCTCATCCTTTTCAATGTCGAGTAAGAGATGAGCGAGATCTCCGATCTAGAGATATAGAGCGCGCGACGCTCTCTCGCTCTCTCTCTCTCGCTCGCTCTCGCTCTGTCTCGCTATCTCGGGCTCGAGCGCGTCGCTCTCGCCACTCCACCATCTCTCTCTTCACTAACTACTCGCAGCACTCTCTCTCTCTATCTCTCTCCCTCTATCTCTCCGCGCTCCGCTCTCTCGCGCTCGCTCTCTCGCGCGCGCTCTCTCTCTCCTCTCTCTCT
>NW_028234431.1:3000795-3008295 GCF_977035675.1 Penaeus japonicus
CCACTCCTACCACAACCCAACCCAACCCTCTCTCTCACACACACCACACCCAAATCCAAAACTCACACACCTCTCCCACCACCCTACACCCACTCTCACATCATCCCATCTTCTCCCACCCCCGACCCACATCCTACACTCACACCCAAACACTCACCCTCGGACACCCCGCCACACACACAACTAATTCGAGAGTAACCACCACACACACACACTCCCACACCTACCCTCACTTCCTCACCAACACACACTCACTCTCCTTCAACCTTACACACCCACCAACTCCAACCTCATTCATCGCCTCTCTTATCTCTTTATATTTCCTCTCTCTTTCTCTCTTCGAATGTTCTCTCTTCTCCTCCTCTCTCTCCCCCCTTCTTCCCTCCCCTCCTTATCATCCTCACTCCCTTGTCTCTTCTCCTTCTCTTCTTCTTGAGGGCTCCTTCTCCTGCCTTCTCCCCACTTCTCCCCGCTCACCTCTACTCTCTCCCTCCTCTCCTCACACACTCGTCCGCTCCCTCTCTTCCCCTACTCTCTCTCTCTCTCTCTCTCTCTCACCCCTTCTTCTCTCCTCCCTCCTCCACTCGGTCGTTTCGTCCCTCTCCTCCTCCCGTCTCTCTCTCTCTCTCTCTCCTCCCATCTCCTCTCCTCTCTCTCTCCTCTCTTCTTCCCCCCTCTTCTCTCCTCTCCCTCTCCTCCCCTCGTCCTCCCCTCTCTTCTCCTCCTTCCTCTATCTCTCTCTCCTCCTCCGCTCCTCCTCCGTCGCCTTTCTCTCTCTTCCTCGTCTCCTCCACTTCATCTCCTACTCTCTCTCTCTTCTCTCTCTCCTTCTCCTACTCTCTCTCTACTCCTCCTCTCCGTCCTCCTCCTCTTCCTCCGTCCACTTCTCCTTCTCCTTCTCTTTCTTCTCCTCCTTCTTCCTCTTCTCCTACTCCTTCTTCCCCTCCTCCTCCTTCTTCTCTCCTCGTCTCTGCTCTCTACTCCTCCTCTCCTCTCTCTCTCGTCCGCTCCACCTCTCTCCCTCTCTCTCTCCCTCCTTCTCCCATCTCCCCTCCTCTCTCTCTCACCTCTTCTCGCTCCCTTTTTCTTCTTCTTTTTTCCTTTTATTCTCCTTCCTTCTTGTCCTTCCGTCTCATCTTATTCCGCTCCTTCGCTGCTCGTCTTTTTCACTCTTTTTTTTCCCTATCGCTTACTTACACCGTGTGACTGCTCTCGCGCTATCTCATCTCTATCTCTATCTCTACTCTCTATACTCTCTCTCTAGAAATAAGCGCTAGAATCTATATCGATCTAAATCTATCTATCTCTATCTCTTCATCTATAATAGATCTCTCTATCTCTTCTCTCTAGATATATCTACTCTATATCTATCATAATTATAAATAATTCAAAATAAATAGACGATAATCTTACGTCCTAGACAATATATATCTTACTTCAGAAAGATAATGTAGAGAAGAGATAGATATAAGGAGCTTATATATATATAGAGCGAGACGTAGAAAGAATTAAATATATATATAAGACGAGAGAGAATATCAATAATATCTACGTATAAATATAATTAGATATATCTAGGAATATTATAACTATAAAATAATTATATAGCGATATATGTAGATATTTTATAATAACTAACTAAATAGTATAATAGATTCAGAATATAGTTCCCTCTCCCTCATCGCGTACCCCCTGCAATCATTATCATTATTTCTTAAATGTTCTTCTTTTCCTCCTCCTGCTCCTCCTCCTTCTTCTTCTTCTCCTGCTCCTTCTTCATCTGCTCGTCCTCTGTCTTTCATTTCTTCTTCGTCCTCTCATCCTCCTTCTTCTTCTTTTCCTCTTCCTTATTTCTTTTTCTTATTTCTTATTTCTCTCTCTTCATCTCCTACTCCTCCTCCTTCTTTTTCCTCTCCTTCTCCTTTGTCACCCTCTTCTTCTCCTCCTCCTCTTCCTCCGTCCACTTCTCCTTCTCCTTCTTCCCCTCCTCCTCCTTCTTTTTCCTCTGCTTCTCCTCTGTCTCCCTTTTCTCCTCCTCCTCCTTCTCCTTCTTCTTCTCTCTTTTCTCCTCCTCCTCCTTCTTCCTCTTCCTCTTCCTCTTTTTTCTTGACTTTTTCCACCATCCAAGATGTCCCTTCTCTGTTCTTACCATCTACCGATCATCCATTTTTTTCACATTTCTTTTTCCTCTCCCCTTCTACCTCCACCTCCTCCCCCACCTCCCCACCCCCACCTCCCCTCCTCCTCAGCCCGTATATCTCCGCCAAAAACGTTGGCCAAAAAAATCAGCTTGAAAAAAAAAAAAAAAAAAAAAATACCCCCCCAAAAAAGAAAAAGAAATAAAAAAGAAAAAAAAGGACCCACAAAAAAAAGAAAAAAAAAAGAAGAAAGGAGATAATGAGTCGCAATGCTAAAATTGCGTGCCTTCCAACATCTCCAGGTTGCAAGAGTTAAAAGGGGGTCAACGCGTGTGACCTTCTGGAAAGTCGACTGACCTCACCTAAGTGGGAGGGTTAGGAAAGTTCATGCTTCGCCCAGTGATAAATGGTGTGGGTTTCTCTGCTTCGTGTGTTTCAGTGTGTTGTTTCAGTGTGTGTTTCAGTGTGTGTTTCAGTGTGTTGTTTCAGTGTGTGTGTTCAGTGTTTCAGTGTGTGTTTTAATGTATGTTTCAGTGTGTTTTAGTGTGTGTTTCAGTGTGTTGTTTCAGTGTGTGTGTTCAGTGTTTCAGTGTGTGTTTTAATGTATGTTTCAGTGTGTTTTAGTGTGTTGTTTCAGTGTGTGTTTTAGTGTGTGTGTTCAGTGTTTCAGTGTGTGTGTTCAGTGTTTCAGTGTGTGTGTTTAGTGTTTCAGTGTTTTGTTTCAGTGTGTTTTAGTGTGTGTGTTCAGTGTTTCAGTGTGTGTGTTCAGTGTTTCGGTGTGTGTTTTAGTGTGTGTGTTCAGTGTTTCAGTGTGTGTGTTCAGTGTTTCAGTGTTTTGTTTCAGTGTGTTTTAGTGTGTTGTTTCAGTGTGTTTTAGTGTGTGTGTTCAGTGTTTCAGTGTGTGTTTTAGTGTGTGTGTTCAGTGTTTCAGTGTGTGTTGTGTTCAGTTTTGTAAGTGTGGGTTATTGTGGTTGTGGTTAGGGCATGTTGTATAGGTGTTCAGTGGTGTGGTTTCAGTGGTTGTTTCAGGTGTTTTCATGTGGTGGTGTGTTTCAGTGTGTTGTTTCAGTGTGTTGTTTCAGTGTGTGTTTCAGTGTGTGTTTCAGTGTGTTGTTTCAGTGTGTTGTTTCAGTGTGTTTTAGTGTGTTGTTTCAGTGTGTTTCAGTGTGTGTGTTTCAGTGTGTTGTTTCAGTGTGTTGTTTCAGTGTGTTGTTTCAGTGTGTTGTTTCAGTGTGTTGTTTCAGTGTGTGTTTCAGTGTGTTGTTTCAGTGTGTTGTTTCAGTGTGTTGTTTCAGTGTGTTGTTTCAGTGTGTGTTTCAGTGTGTGTTTCAGTGTGTTGTTTCAGTGTGTTGTTTCAGTGTGTGTTTCAGTGTGTTATTTCAGTGTGTTGTTTCAGTGTGTTTCAGTGTGTTGTTTCAGTGTGCTGTTTCAGTGTGATGTGTTTTTCTGTGTGTTTCAGCGTGTGTTTCTGTGTGTGTTTCTGTGTGTTGTTTCAATGTGTGTTTCAGTGTATGCTTCAGTGTGTTGTTTCAGTGTGTTGTTTCAGTGTGTGTTTCAGTGTGTGTTTATAGCATCGGTTTAAGGGGCGACTTTAGAATTCCGTATGACTGGCATCCCCCCCCCCTCCCCCCCATGTCACGACGGAGACTAATATAAGATATTTATCCTTTGTAGCTTTCATAGTATTAGAAAATAGAGGTAGAAACACATACAAGAAATCGGGAAATTTCAGAAAACTTGTTAAAAAAAAAATAATAATAAAAATGATATGCAACTTGGGGTGGAATACCTGTTGCGTAATGTAATGTCATGCAATGCAAAATACAACTCGTACGATACGAGTATCTTGACCTGTGCATGATATTAAAATTTGTTTCGCGGTGATTATTCTTGTTGTTTAATTATATACCCTGCATCCTGGTTCATTAGGTTATCTGAAACAGCATGACAAACATACTTAGAAAAATGCATTATTACCAATGTTGTTATATATGTATTGGTCATGCACGTACCTTTGCACGTATAAATATTATTCACATACGAAATAACGATTTTTTTCTTATACAGTATATATGCTTAGATCCAAGCATACAGCATGTAAAAGCACGTGAAGCACAGAGGCCACGCGTGAAAGCAAAAGCAAAAAGCTCGACTTACCTCATGGAGAACAGAAGGGACAGAAAAAGAAAATAAAAGAAACAAGAGTTGAGGTCACAGTGTCATTTACCCTCTTGAAGGACAAGACGAAAGCAATCACGCCAAGGACATTTTCAGAATCCCCGTCCCTGATTGAGCAAGCACATGCATGAAAATGAGTTAATGAACAAATTAGATTCATCAGAAATCAACAGAAGTAGCGACCACGCAAAGCACGCAAAGTCATCTCCTTCGTATTAGTCACAACACACACAAACTCAGCGGCAGCCATTTTCTTTTTTTCCAGTGCGGTACGAGGCTAAAGCATTTTTTTTAATCTTTTTTGTTAATCAACCAGAAACAAGAGAAGAAAAAATAAAAAAAAGCATACGTGCGAGACCTTTTGTTTATAAAGACACTTTTTTAAAAAGTCTCTACAGCGTGTTAGGTCAGCGAGATGCAGATTAGGTGAGTGCAAGAGAGAGATGGCCTGAAGCAGAGACTCACCTAACACTCCATAATGGCTGTTGGAAGGAGACAAGAGGGTTTAGTGACACTAACGCTAATCGCTTAGCCATTTCCACTCTTAGGCCTCGCCACACATAACCCGAGCTCGTTATCAAAAGTCGAAAGTTAAAGAAAATAGTTAAATATGAATGCAAGTGAGATAGAATCTACAAAAGGAGAAAAAAGTGAAGAAGAAACACGTTTTACGCAGACGGAGTCAAGGCGAAGCTACCTTGGTGTCAGTCCCTTCTTATATTTTGGGATTTGAGGTTAGGAGAACTATCACGTGGGGTCTCACAAGGGAAAGCAAGTTATTTTTTTTTTTTTTTTTTTTTTTTTTCTTAGGGGGCGGGCAGAACATGCCAGAGGGGAAGCTACTGTGATTAAACTAATCAAGGTTGACTTATTTTGACTTTTTTAACTTTTGTTTTTACTTTTTTTTTTTTTTTTTTTTTTTTTTGCTATCTGTCGAAAGATCAATAAAGGTTGGTTCAGCTTGCTTAGGGTTACTTAGGGAGATCTTTCAGTGTGGGAATTTATTTTAAAAAAGGAGAAACAAAATCTCAACAAAGATAAGGTCTACCGAAAATAAATTTGGAGGGGAGGGAAACGTAATCCAGTAATAGACTAAACGAAAGAAAATTAAATAAAAACCAAGGAAAGCAAACTAAAAGAAAACGGGGAAAGGGGATAAAAACATAAACATAAATTGATATCTAAATGAATTTTCAAAAAAAGAGAGAACTTCATACACACAAAAATAAACCATAATAACTGATAATATTTAAGAGAAAATAACGAAATAAACATCAACAAATTCAAACTAAGTTACAAAAAACAAAAGACAGACTCAAACACAACACAAGAGAGACCGATCACCATTATAGCTTAACCTTGACACTGTTAAAAGACAAACACAGCGCGGTGTGAAGCAGAGCTCAACGGTACATGAACAAGGTTAAAGAAATGCAATATTAACAAAAAAATTATTTCCAGGGTTATCTTACAGACCTAAAATTAGGCTAAAGTCATGACCAGGTAACGATCTACCATGATGCACCTCTTTAAGTCTATATATTTTCTAAAAACACTAACAATTTATCTCGAATTAAGGTTGTTTAGTATGACTAAGTATAACGGCAGTTTTCTCCATTATCTTTTTTTTCTTTTATTCTTTTTCTTGAACCATGTACGTGGAGGTACATCTTTAAACTTGATTATATTTATTATAATTATATAATCTCTAATCAGCTGCGATTATACTTCACTCTGATTTATAAACAGAGAGAAAAAAAGTCGTAACTTGGACTATGTCATCAATTAAAATCATAAAGAGGTAGCGATTGACGAGAGACTAATGGTCTAGTTTATCATGTTAAGAATAAATAGATTGCAGGCACCCACGCTGGCAGGAGGGCTCGCTCACCCGTCCCTCCCTCTCCCTCTCCCTCTCTCTCCCTTCTCCGTAACCTTGTTCTCTCGCCTTTCTCTCTCTCTCTCTCCCCCTCCCCCCCCCCCCTCTCTCTCTCTCTCTCTCTCTCTCTCTCTCTCTCTCTCTCTCTCTCTCTCTCTCTCTCTCTCTCTCTCTCTCTCTCTCTCTCTCTCTCTCTCTCTCTCTCTCTTCCCTTTACACTCTCTTCCCCTTCTATCTCTCTCTCCATCTTCTCCTCTCCCTCTCTTCCCCTTCTCTCTCTACCTCCCTCTTTCTCTCCCCGTACTTTCTGTCACTCCCTTCCCTCTACCCCCTCTCCCCCTCTCTTCTTACCCTTCTTCTTTCATCTTTCATTTCTCTTCCTTATTCCCTTTTCTTTCCCATCACCCCCTCTCTCCCCTTATTCCTTATTCCCACTCACTTTCTTTTCCCCCTTTCTCTCACCTTCTTCGTCTCTCTCCCCTTTTCTTCTCTCTCCCTCCCCTCCCTCTCTCATCCTTCTTCTTTCCCCTTCTTCCTGACACTCCCTTTTCCCTTCTCCCTCTGAGAGAGAGAGAGAGAGAGAGAGAGAGAGAAGGTGAAAGAAAGAGAAAGAGGGAGATGGAAGATAGAGCAGAGAAGAGAAGAGAGAAGTGAAAGGAAGAAAGAGGGAACGTGATGGACAGATGAAGGAAAGAGAGAAATGAGGAAGGTAAAAGAAAAAGATATATAGGAAAACAAAATGAAAGAGGGAAAAGAGAATCTGAAGAAGGAATTTTACAAGAAGGGGATGAATGATTGAATAAGATTTTTTTGTGTGAGAGGATGAGTGGAAAGATAGTGAGATAGATAAACAGGATAAGATAATAAAGAGAAGGTCCTAACTTCCTGGCTACCTTCCTGTTCTGTCCTAACTACCACACTACCATCCTGTTCTGTCCTAACTACCACACTACCATCCTGTTCTGTCCTAACTACCACACTACCATCCTCCCACCACAGGATATACCAAGACTAAAAAACTAACTTCAAAATTAATTCTTTTCTCTTTCCCCTTTTTTTGATGTCCTGTGTCCCCTCCTCCTTATCTACTGACGATGTCGTGTGTGAGTGTTGTTTTCCCCTCACTGCTAATCATGCTTATGAGGCCTCCCCCTCCCCCCTCCCCCTTCCCCTCCCTCTCCCCCTCCCCCTCCCTCCCTCGTCCTCTCCCGTCTGCTCAAGCTTATCGGATAGGCTAGTAAAACAGCCTAATAAAAAGGGTTTGTTTATCTAACGTTTTTGTGTTTTTTTTTTCCTGTGTTTTAT
>NW_028234431.1:3030795-3033295 GCF_977035675.1 Penaeus japonicus
GTGTGTGTGTGTACATAAATATACATGCACACACCTCTTTGACTTACAATTACATTATGTAAAAAGAAAAAAAAATCGAATAAAGCGTTTTTATCATTCCGCAAAAAGTATACATTTTCTGAAGACTTCATCACAGCAGTTAAAAGAAGGTTTGCTTTATGATCCTGTTATATCACATGACGAATTTTAAGTGTTTTGTTGATTCACATCTTAACATTTCTATTTTTCAAAGAATTTCCTTTATATTTATTTTATGCGTATTTATTTTGATTTTTTTTATATTGTTATGTGAATCTGTAAAATGTGAGTTGCCCTGATTAGGCGATTACAGTCTACAAACATGATTTGATCTAAGCAGCAACTAATGATGATAATAATGATGATAATAATGATAATAATTTTGATAATAAAATGTAAACAAAGATGAGAAAAATAACAAAATACAATATAAATTGAACATCATCTCCAGATATCTAGAAAGGTAAACTCTACGGAATATACCACCCATATTTCACAATCTGGTCTGTTACGTGATTCAAACCTTTCAGGATACCTAGCATGAGGTACCAAGAACATTGTAACTATTTCCATTCAAGTAAAATAGTAGAACATGTGTGTATATATAATGCATTCTAAATTTGAATTGTAACATTGAGTTATAGGCGTATATCAATTATAACAAGACCTGTACACACTTGAATAGTTTGCCTGGTTGTAGGAAATGAATAGGCAATGTGACTTTTTAAATAGAAGTAATGTCTTAATATACATAAAATGCGCCCACCTACTTTGTGACTTTGTAAATCTGGACCTGGACCTCCGCTGGAAAAATCATACATGAAATTATTTGATGTTTGGAAACTACTGATCGTAGATCTCTCTAAGCTGAGGGAAAGCGGAGAGAAAATCAGCATTCGCAACACACTATGCGCTAAATCTATTGTATACTGTCTTTTGGGTTTTGAGTTTTTGTGTTTGGTGTTTTGTGAGTTTTTTGGTGGGTTTTTTTGTTTTTGTGTGGGAAAAATTTTTGATATTTAATATGTGTGGTGTGATGTGGTTTTTAATTTTTGTTTTAGTTATTTAAGATATATTGTTTTTTGAGGTTGTTTGATGGGGGGGGTGTGTTTTTTCGTTTTGGCTTTTTGTTTTTGGTTTTTGTTTTTGTGGGGTTTGGGGGTTTTTTGGGGGATTTTTTAGAATATTATAATGGGACTTTGTTTTATTTTTTTGGGGTTTTTAGAATTTTTGTTTTGTTTTTTTTGATTTTTAGTGGGGGGGGTGGGGTTTTTTTTAGTGTTTTGGGGAAAATTTTTTAATATATTTTGGGGTTTTGATGTATTTTTTTAAAATTATTTTTAATTTATATTTTGATTTTTGTGTGGGGTTGTTTTTTGTGTTGAGTTTTTTGGTTTTTGGTTAGGTATGAAAATTTTGGGGTTGAAAATTATTTTTTTTCATATTAATTTTTTTATTTATTATTAATTTATTTTTGGGTAATTAAATGGAAAATTTTTTTTATGTTTAAAAATTTATATTATAGATTTTAATATATTGATATTATTTTATTTTTAAAATTTTGTTTATTTTTTGGGGTTTGTATTTTTTTGTTTTGAGTTATCTTCTTTCTTGAAATTTCCCTCCTCTCCATTTTCCTCCCCCCTTTTATTTTTAAATATATTTATTTTTCTAATTTTATAGTTATTTTTTATATTTAATATATTTTTGGAATTTATTTTTATATATATATTATTAAAATTTTAATTTTATAATATTTAAAATTTGGGTTTTTATGTATTATATATTTAAAATATATATAAAATTAAGAGATTTTATTTTATATACTTTCATATAATATAATATTTAATATATTTTTTAATATAAACATATAATTTATACTAATATATATGATATATATATGTATATATAATATTTTGGGTATATTTTTATAATATTATAAAAATATAATATTATATATATTTGATGTTATATATGTATATTTATAAATTTATATTATATATATTATTTTTATGTATGTATATATATTTATTATATTTTTTTAATATATATATATATATTTGTATATATAATTTATGTATTTTATATATATATTTTACAACATTACATTTATGTATATATGAAATTTAATGTATAATATGTATTTATATGTATTATGTGTATATATTTTATATATGTAATAATGTATAATATATATATAAACATATATATTATAATTTAATAGATTTTATTATTTTTACATATAACACATGCATATAAAGACAACACACACACACACACACACACACACACACACACACAACACACACCTAACACACACACACCACACACCACACAAACACTCAAACACACACACACACACACACACACACACACTCCACACAATATTTATTGTTATATAAATTTTTTAATTTAATTATTCCAAATTATTTTAATTTTTATATTAAAAATTTTTTATTTTTTATATAATATATTATAATAT
>NW_028234431.1:3038295-3043295 GCF_977035675.1 Penaeus japonicus
GTGGTACGCGTTGGCCAGGACACCCCTCAGGTTCCAGATGTTCTCGAAGTTCTCCGGCTGGGTGTTGTACTGCGAGTCCACTGCTTTGACGCACAGCTGGACCTCCTTTGTCTTCTCGCTTACGGGGACTTCAGCCGTCCACAGTGACCATCCCCAGGCACGCGGGTGCCGTGATTCGTCTGATTCCAAAACGTCTGTTGCTTGCCATGTCTTGCCTCCGTCAGCCGAGACATCCACACGGATGATCTTCCTTCCACCTCCACTCCACGCATAGCCTATGAAATGTATATATTTCTTATCTCATAATTCCTCTATAGCAGTAATAGTAACAGTAATTGCGAAACTTGTGGTAGTAGTAGTATAATTAAATAGGAATAAAAGCTGAAAATATAATGCATGTGATTATCATGACTACACTAATAACAATGATAATAATAACCCTATAACTCAATTTATAACACAATAGCACTAAAGAGGTAGTTGTTCCCCTTAAAGAATATTTTTTGCTCCTTTTTCTTATTACAACAGCATAATCAAAGTGCAATAATGACATCTTGATATTTTCCTTGTAACTAACAAAATGGCATGGCTAGTTGTAAGTGTCAATGTGAATAATATTCAGTAGAACACAAGAAGCCGACATTAAGACGAAAGGCTTAGCATTAAAAAAAATAAGCTTTTTCGGTAGTACTAGAAGATCTTTTGTTTCACCTTTCCTGTGCTTATGTTGCTTCTTAAACATTTATACTATCTGAAGGCATGGCAGAGGTACAAATACATGAGTAATGGGGAGATCGAGCCTAGGCAGTCAAATTATGGCTCTTTAACTGGGAACGAAAGAGGCTAAATAGTCTTTCTTAAGAATCATATATATATATCATTACTTATAAAATAAAAACCAATATTCATAATCATATCTATTCATATGGTAAAATTACAATGCAATTATCCCTGAAACATCTTGGTATATCACAAGCAAAGGAACTAATCCTTTCCTCAATATGATAATGACAGTGTCTTCCCCTCTATTGAGCCAAACAAAATGGGCATATCTCCTTAGAGCTTTAGTAAATCTATTAAATAACCACTATATCCATTTCCCATCAAGTTTTGACTGAAATGCATAATGCGTAGATAACACTCAAGTATTTTTTTACACCCACTTTTACTTTTTGTTGTAGAAGTAGCCCTATAAAAGCCAATGGGAGATGATGGGTTCATATGCCAAATGTGATAATGGCAGACAATATGATGTAAAAGAAGAGTGATAAAAAAAAGACACAAATCAGTAAAGACAAATCTTTTAATAGCCAAGTTAAAGAAAAATGGAAGAAAAAAAAAATCATAAACGGATAGAAACTCACCTCTCAGTTTGACCTTGCCTTTCTTGACCTTCACCGTCTCTCCTTCGAGCGGCTCGCAGATCGCCGAGATGACGGGCAGTTCCTGGATGGCAGGAGACTTCTTGAAATCAACAGTATCCCAGTCGACGTTCGGAGCAAAACCCTTGTAGTCGTTCTGCTGCCAGTGGGCGTCCGACTCATTCTTGGATACGATGATCTTGCCTGGAAAACAATACGCACAGTCAGACTGGAATGCATTAAATCTTTTCTTTTTCAGTTACATACACATATATAAATTTAACAAACAGTGACATAAGTAGAAGCAAATAATCCTGTATAATATATTTTTCTATTATAAGACCTGTAAAACAACACACCAGAACATACCTAGCCACTTAACATTTCTCGCACCCACGACCCCAGGCACTATAACCCTGATAGGATAACCGTGATCCCTGGGAATGGGTTCCCCATTCATCTCGTAGGCTAGAATAACATCTCCGTAGGGGTCTAAGGCTTTCTCAATGGGTATGCTCGATCCATATGGCATGCTTGCAGGATCTGTGTCCAGACCTTCGAACTAAAACGAAAATATGGGACACGTTCTATTAATCTAGAAAAAGAAAGTTAAGTATAGATATATCTCAACTAATATTGTTATATCCACTTATCTATATATACTTGATTTATGGGATGAAAAAAAAGAAGAAAAAAGGTAATCACCCATATAAAAAATAAAAAAAAAACATACATAAATACAGATCCATAAAACCTCTGTACACAATCACAGTAAACATTAACCCTCGCAAAAACTATGTCTCACACCAGCCAGCCATCCCTAAACGAGGGCAAGACCACCTTCAAAAATCCCTACCTACCTGCACGTGTAGAGCCTTCGTGGTGTCTCGCTCTATTCCCATGTCCTTCAGCACATCGCAGAGTCTTGCTCCGCTCCACTGGGCGTTCCCGATAGCTGCTTGGCCCCAGCTCAGTCCCTTGACGCCTTTCACCTTTGGGGATAGAGATGAGTTGGCAAAAGGTGTATTTTTGGCAGTTGGTTCAAGAAAAGAGGATCGGTTATCGTGGTCATATAAGATGTTGCTTGAGCCTTATGAATACTATGATATTTTTTTAATGAAATCCTAAATAAATTTGGAAATAAAAATGATTCTCTGCAGTTCAAATAGTGATCAGAAATTAAGTACTTTAGGGAGAGGAGAAGGCAAGAAAGGAAAGCAAAGAACTTATGTGAGTGGATTGAACATCTAAATAACAATGCTTCAAAATAGTAAGCAGAAAACTAAATATAAAAAAATCAAAATCACACCAAAAAGTAATAAATAAGAAAGATATATGAACATCAATAAGTAAATCAATGCTTTAAATGCAAAAGGAAAGTAAGGAAGGACACAACTGAAAAACACTAAAAGAAAGAGGAAAAGAAAGAAGTGAATCAAACAAAAGATAGAAAAAAATAAATATAAGAAGCCTATAATTCAAAAAACAAAAAACAGAAGAACAACAAGAATAACAGTACTGATCCAGCCCTACCTTTGTCATTTCTGATCGGCGGTTACCCGCGCACTGTATCGTGGCGGTCACTGTGTGCTTGGGGTACTTCTTTATGGCGTCCAGTGTAAAAACTTTCTCCTTGTCCGTCTCTTCGTCGCTGATGTCCAGCTCGTAAGTCGAAGCGTCTATGTCGGGGACTGGCAGGTGGTTTCGGACGTAGAAGAGTTCGCTGCAATGAGATATGAATTAAGTTATGAATGATGATAAATGAATTGAATTACACATTATGATTTATGATATATATTATGCTTTGGATATTCCTTCACTTATAGTGATACCTATTTGGCTATTAATTTACTTTTTGTTATCTATTACAGTGTTTTATATAAATTCTTATGGTGTGTGTTTTCTTTACAACTCTAATCAACATTAATCAATATTTTACACAAATCTCTCCAAACAGCATGAAAAAAAGTAAAATAAACACCAAAGAAAACAAGAAAGAAAAAGAAAAACTAACGTGTAGAATCACCCCAAGCAACCTTACTTTGGCGTAATCAGATTATCAGCAAGTAACGACAAAGGCGGTTCAGCGTTGAAGGGCTTTTTGGCCGAGGGCTTCAGGGCAACGTGTCTGCGAGGCTCATTGCCGTAAGGGTCGTCCATATCTTTGATGTGAGCACCAACGTCACTTGAAGACAAGTTTCCTTTGAAGAAAGGAATAGAATTCTAAAAGTATTTTTCAAAATATCAGTACCTATGAAAAAATAGATCATGTATATGTCTATTTTCCTTTTTTTTTTTCTTTTGATTTTATCCCTAAATAAAAAATAATTGTTCATACAAGAATATACAGTCACTAAACTATAAGGATTAATCATAAATATGATAAGAATTAATTTGAAGATATAATGATACAAAAGTTTTCCATTGAATTCTCCCCTCACCCCTCACAAAAAATCCAAGTTCTTATATAAAATAAAGTCATACTGCTGAACTGCTCAGAAACTCACCAATTCTGTACTTCTCAAACAGCTCTAACACATGAGGGTTCTTG
Source organism: Penaeus japonicus (assembly GCF_977035675.1). Lineage (NCBI taxonomy): Eukaryota > Metazoa > Arthropoda > Malacostraca > Decapoda > Penaeidae > Penaeus > Penaeus japonicus. Next base: position 3,042,208 of record NW_028234431.1, read on the forward strand.
TGAACGGCATACAGCGCCCAGAAAGGCTCAACGGAACCTCCTGCGCCCATGAGGATCTTGTCTCCTCCTGTAAGACGTCAGTAATTAGTCCCTTTTCATGTCGTGTGGTGTACTTTTATATTCATTCAAAAGGGTGCTTTTATCAGCAAAATCATTGTGTAAACAGTTGCCAAGTAGAAAAAGATTGAATGTAAACTACCATTAGCATATGAATAAGTTAATATGTGAAAAAAAATTGCCAGATGGTTCCACCCTTGGGCAGGAAAGATCTAATATTTCTCTAAAAAAAGTTCTCAAAAGAAAAAGTACACATTAAATTAACATGAAGCAACTACATGGACAAAACACAATACAAAATTATGAGTTAATATTAACCAAATAACTGCAGCATACAACAAGTCTGGAAAGACAGCCCCATACAGCACTTGCCATACATATTTTAATCTTAAATCAATATTCCTAAATCTGCATACCTTATCTCCAATAACTAAAAAATAAAAAAAAAACTTTCATTCTTTGTACCACATGAGATGGCAAGATTTCTGAACTGCATGGTTCTTACATCAAGAAAACTTTCAAAAGTATTTTTCTAACAAAGCAGCTCAGTTCTAGATTTTCCTGATGTTCCTGGATAAGTTCTAGTTTTATATGGATATTCCTGAGTAAGTTCTAGTTTTACCTGGATGTTCCTGGATAAAATCAGTGATGTCATAAACTCCATGTCTGTACGCCACCCACACCCTATCTTCCACTGACGCGTGCTTGGACACCTCATCGAGTGTGTATTCCGGTAGACCATCATGATAAGCCCCAAAGTGAGACACCTCCTGATCGGTTGTGATCGGACTGGCCGCCTCTGAAAGGGTCAGACACTGTGATATCCTTCTTAGGGTCCTCGTGAAGCTTTCCCTTTGACCAGCTGGTATTTAAATAAGTGCTTTATAATGTAGACATACAACAATCAATCAATTAAGGAATATTTATTTTTAAAAATATCTTTACTGTAATAAATCAATCAATATATATACAAGTATATGTATATGTATAATATATAATATATATATATATATATATATATATATATATAT
>NW_028234431.1:3055795-3065795 GCF_977035675.1 Penaeus japonicus
TGTCAATGGGTATGCTTGCAAGTGGGGGATGCTTGTATACTAATATGTGGGGATATTGATATGGGAAAATCCATACTAGTTGAGGATATATACGCTGATATGGGGGATTTTTTCACTAATTATGGGAAATATAGATTAACTCCTGGAAATGCACACTATTAAGTGAAAATACACATACATGGAAATACACATTAACACATGAAATACGCACAAACACTCGGAAATGCTAAAATCATTTCGAAATCCACACTATCGCATTAATGAATAAATACTAAATCGTGGAAATACAAAATAAAACTTCAGAATACACACTATTTCACGTAACACACACACTAGCACGTGGAAACCCACACCCACACATAAAAACCCACACCCACACACATAGAAACCCAACTCACACATATAGAAACCTAACTCATACATAGAAACCCACACCAAAACCCACAGCCACAAGTGGAAACCCACACCAAAACCCACAGCCACAAGTGGAAACCCACACCAAAACCCACAGCCACAAGTGGAAACCCACACCAAAACCCACAGCCACAAGTGGAAACCCACACCAAAACCCACAGCCACAAGTGGAAACCCACACCAAAACCCACAGCCACAAGTGGAAACCCACACCAAAACCCACAGCCACAAGTGGAAACCCACACCAAAACCCACAGCACCAAGTGGAAACCCACACCAAAACCCACAGCCACAAGTGGAAACCCACACCAAAACCCACAGCCACAAGTGGAAACCCACACCAAAACCCACAGCCACAAGTGGAAACCCACACCAAAACCCACAGCCACAAGTGGAAACCCACCAAAACCACAGCACAAGTGGAAACCACAACAAAACCCACAGCCACAAGTGGAAACCCACACCAAAACCCACAGCCACAAGTGGAAACCCACACCAAAACCCACAGCCACAAGTGGAAACCCACACAGAACGCCACAGCCACACGTGGAGACCGACACAAAACCACACAGCCACAAGTGGAAACCCACACAAAACCACAGCCACAAGTGGAAACCCACACCAAAACCCACAGCCACAAGTGGAAACCCACACCAAAACCCACAGCCACAAGTGGAAACCCACACCAAAACCCACAGCCACAAGTGGAAACCCACACCAAAACCCACAGCCACAAGTGGAACCCACACCAAAACCCACAGCCACAAGTGGAAACCCACACCAAAACCCACAGCCACAAGTGGAAACCCACACCAAAACCCACAGCCACAAGTGGAAACCCACACCAAAACCCACAGCCACAAGTGGAAACCCACACCAAAACCCACAGCCACAAGTGGAAACCCACACCAAAACCCACAGCCACAAGTGGAAACCCACACCAAAACCCACAGCCACAAGTGGAAACCCACACCAAAACCCACAGCCACAAGTGGAAACCCACACCAAAACCCACAGCCACAAGTGGAAACCCACACCAAAACCCACAGCCACAAGTGGAAACCCACACCAAAACCCACAGCCACAAGTGGAAACCCACACCAAAACCCACACTCACACATAAAAACCCACACCCACACGCGGAAATAACCAGCCCCAGCGAAGACGATCTCACCTGGAGGCGGCGAAGGCTGAGTCGACCCTTCGCTCGAGCTCGTCCATGCCGTGGACCTTGAACGAGAGCCAGAGCTTGAAGGCGTCCACTTTACGCCCACACTGGACGCTCTTGTCGCCCGTGTCGTAGGTCACGTCGTAGTACTTGTCTTGCTGGAAGAGGTAGGACGCCCGCGCCGAGTTGCACTGGTGGAGGAGGCCCTGGGGGGAGGGGGGGAAGGAGGGGGAGGGAGGGAAGAAAAGAGGCTGTGATTATTCTGTTCGGTGTTTCGGGTGTTTCGTGGTTTTGGATTCGTTGTTTCGGGTGTTTCATGACTTTGGATTCGCTGTCTTTCGTGTTTCATGAGTTTGTTTTCGTTGTGTTTAGTCTTTCATGAGTTTGTTTTCGTTGTGTTTAGTGTTTCATGAATTTGTTTTCGTTGTGTTTAGTGTTTCATGAATTTGTTTTCGTTGTGTTTAGTGTTTCATGAATTTGTTTTCGTTGTGTTTAGTGTTTCATGAATTTGTTTTCGCTGTCTTTAGTGTTTCATGAATTTGTTTCCGCTGTCTTTAGTGTTTCATGAATTTGTTTCCGCTGTCTTTAGTGTTTCATGAATTTGTTTTCGCTGTCTTTAGTGTTTCATGAATTTGTTTCCGCTGTCTTTAGTGTTTCATGAATTTGTTTCCGCTGTCTTTAGTGTTTCATGAATTTGTTTCCGCTGTCTTTAGTGTTTCATGAATTTGTTTTCGCTGTCTTTAGTGTTTCATGAATTTGTTTTCGCTGTCTTTAGTGTTTCATGAATTTGTTTCCGCTGTCTTTAGTGTTTCATGAGTTAGTTTTTGGTGTCTTTCGTGTTTCATGAGTAAGTTTTCGCTATCTTTAGCGTTTCCTGTCCCTGTTTTAACTTTCTTGTGTGTTTCCTGATTGCGCTGTCGTGTGCTTTGGTTCCAGTGAATAATTTTTCCAGTGAATATTTTTGCTCTCTGGTGTGCCTTGCTAGCCTTGTAATCTGATATCCTATGTTATGTACAGCTTTATAAACTAAATGTATCAGATTTATAGAGATCATCTCCTTTGCTCATTTGCTTAATTAAATACAAACAAGACACTCATATACAATACGCATCTCGCTTCCCTGTTGCAAGACAATGCTACAGTATTACGAAACCAATCTTGAATAATGCATGATGATTGCAAAAGGAAAAAAAACAAACAAAAAAACGCAGAAAATGAGCTTATTAGCAGAAAAGCAAACAAACACGCTAGAGATTAGCAACAATACCTTATGCCTGGTAACGAAGGCTGAACATTGCAACGCTGCGCCCAACATCTTGTGGGGGTTCCAGGCAACGGAATCTACCCTGTTGAAGAAATCGGAAACATTAGGGTACGGGAAAGAAATACTGACTGAGAGTGGGAAAGGGGGAGAGGGAGAGAGGGATGGAGGGAGGGAGTGTGAGAGTGAGAGTGAGAGTGAGAGTGAGAGTGAGAGAGAGCGAGAGAGAGAGAGAGAGAGAGAGAGAGAGAGAGAGAGAGAGAGAGAGAGAGAGAGAGAGAGGGGGGGAGGGGGGCGAGAAAACAAACAAAGAAAGCAATATAAGAGGAGAGAGACAGAGAAAGAAAGAGAGAGAGAGAGAGAGAAAGAGAGAGAGAGAGAGAGAAAGAGAGATAGATAGAAAGAGAGAGAGAGAGAGAGAAAGAGAGAGAGAAAGTGTGTTTGAAGGAGAGATAAGAGAGAGAGAGAGTGTGTGTGAGAAAATATATGAAAGAGAGAGAGATAGAAGAGAGTCACGAAGAGACAGACAAAGAAAGAAAAAAACAAAAAGCAAGAGAATCCAAAACAAATCAATGACCCCTAAAACGGATCGACCCAAACCCCTTACCTGTGGATCCCAGAGACGAGATGCTTGTACTTCTTTGAGAGAACGACAGCGCCTCCCCAGCATCCCTGGTGATAGAGGATCGTTTTTGATATTGTGTGGTTTTGTCATAGTAGGAGTTGGGATAATAAAAGGGAAATAATTATGATGATAATAATAATGATGATAATGATAATGATATGGTGATACTACTACTAATAGTAATAGTAAGGATAACAATAAATGACCATAATATGATAGTGATAATAACAACAATATAATTGATTATGATAATTTGAGTATTGATAATGATAATGATAATACTATTGACAATAATAATGATAATGATAATAAAGATAAAATAAAAATAATAATAATTGAAACTACTATTGCATCTATCATCAAGCAGTACCAATGATAATAATACCAGACAAACAGACAGACAACCAGACAAACAGACAGAGAACCAGACACAACCAAACTCACATCCACATGCAGCCAGAGCCCTTCCTCGGCGCACACGTCGGCCAGCTGATCAAGAGGGTCGTAGGCGCCGAAGACCGTGCTGCCGGCGGTGGCGTTCACGAAGTAAGGATCTCCTCCCTGCTCCCGGGCTTTCTGCACCGCCTTCCGGAGGGCCTCGGGGAGCATCCTGCCCTCGGCATCTGTCGCTACGGGCACGACGTGGTCCATGCCGATGCCCAGCCACGAGGCGCTCTTGCTGACGGAGTAGTGGCCCTGGGATGGAGAGGGGGTCGGGGTGAAGGGAGGGTGAAGGAGGGAGGGGGAGGGGGGCGTTGGAGCTGATATGGAGTATGGAGGGAGAGAGGGTGGTATGTGGGAAGGAAGGAGGGAAGGAGGGAAGGAGAGAGAGGGTGAGATAAAGAGAGAGAGACTGAGAGAGAGAGAGAGAGAAAGGAGAGAAAAGGAGAGAAGGAGAGAGAGAGAGAGAGAGAGAGAGAGAGAGAGAGAGAGAGAGGGAGAGAGAGAGAAAGAGAGAGAGAGAGATACGAGAGCGAGAGAGTGAATGAGAGAGAGAGACGAGAGTGAGAGAAAGAGAGAGAGAGAGAGAAAGAGACAGAAAGACATTCAGAGAGAGAGAGAGACAGAGAGACAGAACGAGAAAAGAGAGAAACAGGAACAATGTGACAAACAGAGAAAGACTGAGCAACACCCAAAGGTAAGGAAGGACCCTCCTCCTTATCATGCTCTGCTTGCAATAGAAAGTGGCACTGCGAATAATGATCATTGGGAATACGTATGCATATGTGCTTGTGGGTACAGTCCCATGTGTGTGTGTGTGTGTGTATGTGTGTGTGTGTGTGTGTGTGTGTGTGTGTGTGTGTGTGTGTGTGTGTGTGTGTGTGTGTGTGTGTGTGTGTGTGTGTGTGTGTGTTGTGTGTTGTGTGTTCTGTCATACGTACCTGATCAGACGTAAAAACAATCAGTGGCTTGAGTGAAAACACGCCCGTTCTCTTGACATTCGGGCATTTCTTGTAGCGAGCGAGCACCATCGCGTACATGTTGCTCATGCTGCCACCTGGAGGCCAAAGTTGGAACTATTACCGAAAGCATTTATACAAGGCGAAGGTATATCAGCTATCTTTATTATCTTATACATATTTACTTTCTCTTTTTCTCTCTCTTTCTTTCTCTTTCTCTCTTTCTGTCTTTCTTTCTCTCTCTTTATCTTTCTTTCTTTCTTTGTTTCTCTCTCTCTCTCTCTCTCTCGTTCTCTCCCTTCCTCTATCGCTCTTTCTTTATTTATTTCTCTCTCTCCCTCTTTATCCTTCCCTCTCTCTCTCTCTCTCTCTCTCTCTCTCTCTCTCTCTCCCTCTTTCCCTCCCACCCTCCTCCCCCCCTCCCTTTCACCCCCCTATCTCACCCCCATATCTCTCAAACCACCTCCACCCTCTATTTTTTCATCCTCCCCCTCCCCCCCACCCCCACCCCCCACACACACACACCAGCATCTCCAGACCCACTTAAAGAGAGTGCCACAGAGAGTGCCAACTTACCCGGGGCGAAGATGCCATCTCCATCTTCGAATCCGTAGAGCTCCACCAGCTGGCGAATGACCTCGTGTTCCACCAGCATGAACACGGGAGCCACTTCGAAGGTGTATCTGTGGAGAGCGGATGGATGGGTAGGTGAATATTGGGGAGTGAGTTGGGGATGGTTTGGTGTTCTGTGTCGTGGGGGGGGGGGGGTGTTCTGTGGGGGGGGGGTATTCTGTGTGGGGGGATGTGTGTTGTGTGTTCAGTGTTGTGTGTGTGTGGAGATGTGTGTTCTATGTTGTGTGTTCTGCGTTGTGTGTTTTGTGTCGTGTGTATGTGGGGATGTATGCTGTGTGTAGTTGTACATTGAGGATTTAGTTTGGTTTGGTGTTCTGTGTATTATGTAAAGGAATGTATGTTGTATGCTGTAGAGAGCGGATGATGTGAACACTGAAGACTTATTCGGTTCAGTATTCTATATAGTGGGAATGTATGTTGTATGTTGTGAGGAGTTAATGAGCAATTTGTATAAACAAGATGCAGTAAAAACAGCCACAGCAGGTAGGTAATTCATTGATTAAGTTCTCACTGTGGGTGTGTCATATATTGTGATATGTACACTGAAGTACTTTTGGGTTTATATTATGTGCAATATGAGAATGCATGTTACATGTGATTCATTTGTAAAGAAAAGTCTTAGTATTATGAAATGGGTACATGTAGGGGGTAGGGGTAGGGGGAAGGAGGGTATAGGAGTGTAAGAGGTGGAAAGGAGTAAGAGGAAAAAGAGGTGGAAGAGGATGAAGTAGTAGAAGTGGAAGTAATACTAATAGTCATAGGAAAAAGAGGAGATGGAGGAGAGAGAAGAGGCAGAAGGGTTAAATAAAGCAGGAGAAGAAGGCGTGTGAAAGAGAAAAAGAAGAAGAAACAAGACTCGCGAAGAAAAACAAACAAACGAAGAAACAAAACAAAGAGAAGAAGAGAAGAAGTAATTTGATACAAAAACGACATCAGAATTGGCCACACACTCACTGATTAGTGTTCAAAGCCTCGGTCAGCCAAGCCCCAGTCAAAGCCACTTCGTCAATTCCCGCGTAAAGCTGGTTGTAGAAATGTGGGTGGGTTGTCCTCACGCTGTACCGGGCCACCTGTTCCAGAAGGGCGTGCGCCTCGTCAGAAGAACAGCCGTCTTGGCCGACTCTGAGGTCAAACATTTTCTGGAAAGAGGGAGGGGGCGCTGTTACTTTTGTGTGGTTGGGTTTAGGAGGGAGGGGGGGAGGAAGGGAGGGAGAGAGGGAGGGAGAGAGGGAGGGAGGGAGGGAGGGAAGGAGGGAGGGAGGGAGGGAGAGAGGGAGGGAGAGAGGGATGGTGGGAGGGAGGGGGGGAGGGATGGTGGGAAGGAGAGAGGGAGGGAGAGAGGGAGGGAGGGAGGGAGAGAGAGAGAGAGAGAGAGAGAGAGAGAGAGAGAGAGAGAGAGAGAGAGAGAGAGAGAGAGAAAGAAAAAGAGAGAGCATATAAATAGAGAAAAGAGAGCATACAAATAGATAAACAGATAGATAGATAATTAGATAAATAGATAAATAGACAGGTAGATATGTAAACAGATATATATATACAGTTAGGTAAATGAACTGACAGGTAGGTAGTCAAGTAGATAAATGAACCGATAGGTAGTTAAACAAACAGATATAGAAATTGAATACATAACAGAATATAAATAAATCCTGATAACTGAATAACAGAAACCCGAAATAAAACCCTTAGAAAAAAAAAAAAAAAAACACGCCACAAATTACCTTCAACTCCTCCGGCTAACAGAATAATAGAATAACAGAATAACAGAATAATTGAAATAAAACCTTAGAAAAAAAAAATACAATAACAGAATAACAGAAACCCGAAATAAAACCATAGAAAAAAAAGAAAAAAATACCTTCAACTCCTCCGGCTAACAGAATAACAGAATAATTGAAATAAAACCTTAGAAAAAAATAACAGAATAACAGAAACCAGAAATAAAACCCTTAGAAAAAAAAAAGAAAAAATTACCTTCAACTCCTCCGGCTGCTTGAACTCAATGACCTTCTGCGATTGATCGATCCCCGTAACGATCTTCTCCCTCAGGACGATTTCCAGAACCTTCTTCAGGAGGTCTCCAGCGTCTTCGTGTCTCCCGTTCACCTCCGAGACCCCGTTCTTGGTTGAGGTTCCGTTCGTGAGCGGGACCGAGAAGCCGTTGGTTAAGGGGGCTTCCGGTGATTTCTGGGTTGAGGCGTTTCCGTTCATGGTGGCGTACATGGTGGGCTGGTTGGTGGGTTGGTGGGTTGGTTGGTTGTTTGCTTTTTTTTTTCTCTCAGAAGCTGGAATGGATTTGGGAGGGTGAGTGCTGGTGGTTGAGTTTGGGTTATTTTTTGGTGTGTGTGGGGGGGGGGGGGGGGGGGGGGGGGGGGTTGTGTGTGTGGGGGGGGTGGGGGGGGGGGGGGTTGTGTGTGGGGTGTGGGGTGGGGTTGGGGGTGGGTTGTGTGGGGTGTAGAGGTGGGTTGGGGGTGGGGGGGTTGTGTGTGTGTTCGGGGGTGGGGGTTTGTGTGTTGGGGGGATGGGGGGTGGGGGGTTGTGTGGGGGAGGATGGGGGTGGGTTGTGTGTATGGGGTGGGGGGTGGGGGGTTGTGTGTGGGGGGGATGGGGGTGGGGTGGGGGATTGTGTGGGAGAGGATGGGGGTGGGTTGTGTGTATGGGGGTGGGGTGGGGGAGTGGGGTGTGTGTGTGGGATGGAGTGGGGGTGGTGTGTATGGGTGGGGTTGTGTGTGTGTGTGGGGTGGGGTGGGGGTGGGTTGTGTATGTGGGGTGGGTTGTGTGTGGTGGGTGGGGGTGGGGGTGAGTGTGGGTTGTGTATGTGGGGGATGGGGATGGGGGGGTGTTGATAGTGGAAGGGGGAGGGTTGTTGGTGTGTAGTGGCTGTATACGTTCAGAGTTTAGTATGACGTCATAACAAAGATATTAAGAAAATATCAAGAATATAAGAAAATATCATGATATATAACATGTGAAAAAACAATTAACATATACGTCTATAACATACATTATATATATATATATATATATATATATATATATATATATATATATATATAATATATATCAAATACATATACAAAAAAAACATAAGAAAACATGAAGGTACATATCAAAGATAAAAAAAAAACCAATCAAGCGAAAGTCGATGATTTTTTTATGATATTGATGAAAGAAAAACGTAACTCTTACGTAGGTAGTACACCACCTTTAATAAACCTTTTTTTCTGGTGATGGTGTTGATGATGGTGATGATGATGATGATGATGATGATTATGATGATGATGATTATGATGATTATGATGATGATGATTATGATGATTATGATGATGATTATGAGGATTCTTATGATGATGATGGTGATAACGATGATGATTATGATGATCATGAAGATGGTGATGATGATGATGATGATTATGATGATGATTATGATGATGATTATGATGATGATGGTGATAACGATATGATTATGATGATGATGATGAAGATGGTGATGATGATTATAATGATGATGACGATGATGATGATGATTATGATGATGATGGTGATAACGAGGATAATAATGAAAGAGATAGTGATAAAAACGACAAGGAATACAACAAAAATAACACCCCTTCTCCTCAATATGAACATAACAAAAACAACAAACAAAATAACAGGAAAATCACCACTCACAAACGACAAGGAAATATTCTCCCACGTAAAGCAGAACGCTATCCAGTCGATCTTATTAGCGAAGAGGACCGAGCAAGCAAACAAGCAAGCAAACAAACAAGCAAACAAACAATAAAGCAAGCAAACAAGCAAGCAATCAAGCAAACAAACAAACAAGTAAGTAAGCCAGCAATTAAGCAAGTAAGCAAACAAGCAATCAAACAAACAAGTAAGCAAGCAAACAAGCAAGCAAACAAACAAGTAAGCAAGCAAACAAACAAGCAATTAAGCAAGTAAGCAAACAAACAAGGAATTAAGCAAGTAAGCAAACAAACAAACAAGCAAGCAAGCAAGAACTCTCAATCCAAACGGCCTCAACCCCTGAGCCTACTGTACGTGAGATACTGCGATCCACTGACGATAAGGTCACGAAAGGTCACTGCATGCCGGCTCTTACAAGTGAGTCTCATTATATCCTAAGGTCTTATGTATTGCATTTTATTTTCTATAAGTTTTGGTCAAATATTTCGAATTCTTATTGTCATTTTTGTTTTCCTCTTCCTATTCATCATCATCATTATGATAATAATGATGATAATGATGACAGTAGTAATAATGATGGTAATGATAGTGATGATAATAATGATAATGATAATAACAATGATAATAGTAACAATGATAATAACAATGATAATAGTAATAATGATGATAATATAATAATAGAAATGATTATTACACTGATAATGATGATAATTATAATTATGATTATAATATTAATAACAAGGATGATGAGGATCATAACAATAATAATAATGATGATTATAATTAAGATATGAACAAATGATAATGAT
>NW_028234431.1:3073295-3075795 GCF_977035675.1 Penaeus japonicus
CCATAAGAAAGGGTTCTAGAAACATTCTTGAGTGTGAATATAGACCGCTTTATGTATAGGAAAATTCGCCAGCTACTATCTGGTTCACTTTACACGTGACCTTCCCAAATTCCAATTCTAGTCCGAGGGTGCCAGTTCGTCATTTTGGGCCGCATCAATATACCCTTCTATTATAACGCGCCGACACTCACTAACAACCTCTACACTAACGCCACGGAGAGATACCATCGATCATACCATACCGAGTTTAATAAGGTTACTAATACCATCCCATAGAAGACTATTAATGGTTATAGGTCCGCATCACGCACTGAACACGTGGACAGGCCACTTCGGATGAAATTTCCAAACGCTACCAGACGCCGGGGAGGCACCGCCCACTACCTGTAGATTTTCCAATTTGAGCGCTGTTGCTATGCTAAGCGAGGCTGGCTGGCAGGGGCTACGAGCCATCTCTCTTTTTTGCTCTTTTTTATACGCATATGGTTGGCATGGTGGGACTTCAATGAAACTCTAAGATGATGTGGGAATTAGTTATTTTTTTGTCTCGTTTATTTGGTCGTCTATGTTTTTTTTGTTTTGTTTGTTTGAAGGTAGAATAAAATGTGAATCATGGGATTGTGTTTGTCATGATATTGTTGACTTTTACGATGATGACATATTGCTGTAAAGGCTTTTGGAAACCACTATACTCTCGAAGAAAAAGTGTCACCTTAATCCATTGAAGTTTTAACTCAACTTCAATCTAATCAAGTGTTTCTTTTAAGATCATATTCCTTTTACGGTTAGATGTGGTTTGCAATCACGCCTGTTAATCACCAATGGGTATGTTGTTCTCTGTTCTTAGATTATTCAATTGAATTTTATGTAACGTCTAAGTCACACACACACACACACACACACACACACACATATATATATATATATATAGATATATATACACATATATGTATATACATATATATATATATATTTATAGATATATATATATATATATATATATATATATATTTATAGATATATAAATATAAATATATATATATATATATATATATATATATATATATATATATATACATATATAATATATATATAATATTATATATATATATATATATATATATAGATATATATATATATATAGAGAGAGAGAGAGAGAGAGAGAGAGAGAGAGAGAGAGAGAGAGAGAGAGAGAGAGAGAGAGAGAAAGGGAGTTAGATAGGTAATTAGATAGATAGAAAGATAGATACACAGAGAGAGAATGAGAGAGAGAGAGTAAGAGTGAAAAAGAGAGTGACAAAAGAAAGAGAGAAAGAGAGAGAAGAGAGAAAGAGAGAGAGAGAGAAAGAGACGATCTACTTAATGAGTCCTTAATGCAACAACAACAGAGAGGTCTACATGAAAGTAAAAGCGGAAAAAATACATCATTTTATGCAACACAGAGGAGACGGAGCAGCTGAAATTTTCCTCAGACACGAAATAAATCTCACAATCATTGCAATCACAAGCAATGCAGTGTGAGGACATAAAAAAAAACAGGCCTATCACATACAACATACAACATATCGCCAGACATATATCCCTCCATACATACATTCACATAGACAAACAAAAACACACACCATGAGCTAAATTATCTTCATCAGAACTAATCCTATCTACAACAACAACAACAACAAAACAGTACAGCGGTATAAGGATAATAAGGATGAGCCTTCGTGATAATCATATGCATTCCTCAACCTAGATGCAACAATGACTCTAGTAAGACGGCAGTGCTTCCTGCATGCACGGCTTCAATACCATTCTTAAAGGTACTTTGGAAAGGAGGAGCTCTCTGGGTGATTCTAAACAGCTGATCCATTTGTCCTTTTTCGACAGTCCTATTCCAGGTCGCATTATTGTGGGTATTAATAGGATTTCTTTAGTTTCTTTAGACCTGTTTTACTCGTGTTTGGAATGGCTTGCTTGGCTTGAGGTCCAGCCGGGGAGATACGATCGTAATTGCTCTGGCTTCTTAGGTCGTAAGTTGGGGCAGATCGTAAGTTGGGTATTTGCATAATTATTTATTTGATGATTCCGGAGTGTAGTTGTTTGAGAACATCGTGAGCAGGATGACAAGAGGTCATTAAATTCGTCCAGCTCCTCTGATTTAAGGAAATGTTTTTTTTTTATCTTTGATTTATCTGTTATTTTGTATTTATTTTTCTGTTTATTTATTTCGGGTCGGATCATCTTCCTTATATATATAAGTATATGAATATATGCGTGAATATACATGTATATGTGTGTGCGTTTGTATATATGTGTGTGTGTGTATATATATGTGTGGGTATATATATGTGTGTATGTATATATATGTGTGTGTGTGTGTGTGCACATTTATGCTTATAAACACACACACACACACACACATCACGCTCACTTTCTCACCCTCAGACACACGCATACACACAATAACTATAGCTTTAGAGAGAATTCCAATTAACTATTAGCCATT
>NW_028234431.1:3183295-3185795 GCF_977035675.1 Penaeus japonicus
ATATATATATATATATATATATATATATATATATATATATATGTATATATATATGTATATATGTATATATTTATACATATATATATATGTGTGTGTTTATATATATATATATATATATATATATATATATATATATATATATATATATATATATATATATATATATTATTGGTTACTTATTTTACGAAATTATACATATATATATATATATATATATATATATATATATATATATATATATATATATATATATATATATATATATGTGTGTGTGTGTGTGTGTGTGTGTGTGTGTGTGTGTATGTATATATATATACTATATATATATATATATATATATATATATATATATATATATATATATATACATATACATATACATATATTACAATTACGTGCATATGTATGTGCGCTGTTTGATAGTCGGGACGAAACAAAAAGTAATTAAAACACAGGTGATACATCTGACCCAGACAATACTCTATTACATTCGCTGGAATTCGTCAGCCAAATGTCAGCACATTCTTCCCTTTGTCGCAGAGTCTAACTATATATTGACGAGTTATAACATGCGCTGTATGCATTCCGGCTTTGCTTTATTTATTGTCCTCTGCAAGCAAGCAATTCCGCATTGCAGTTGGATTGTGTAAAACAAAGGGATATCAACATCATTCATTTACATAAACAAAACAACTTCAAGAGATTTAATCATTCTTACGTATCTCGACGGAGGAATATTTTGCATGTAAATATCATGTTGCCAGATGGACAGACTCGATACAAAGGAGTCTCACTTCTCTGATTTTTTTTTGTCAAAATGATAAGTATTTTGTCAAAGTAACAAGTATTCTAATTAAGGAATAAGTATTTTAGTCAAAGTTATAAGCATTTTAATCAAAGTAATAAGTATTTTAGTCAAAGTAATAAGCACTTTAGTCAAAGTAATAAGTATTTTAGTCAAAGTAATAAGGATTTTAATCAAAGTAATAAGTATTTTAGTCAAAGTAATAAGGATTTTAATCAAAGTAATAAGTATTTTAGTCAAAGTAATAAGGATTTTAATCAAAGTAATAAGTATTTTAGTCAAAGTAATAAGGATTTTAATCAAAGTAATAAGTATTTTAGTCAAAGTAATAAGGATTTTAATCAAAGTAATAAGTATTTTAGTCAAAGTAATAAGCACTTTAGTCAAAGTAATAAGTATTTTAGTCAAAGTAATAAGGATTTTAATCAAAGTAATAAGTATTTTAGTCAAAGTAATAAGCATTTTAATCAAAGTAATAAGTATTTTAGTCAAAGTAATAAGCATTTTAATCAAAGTAATATTTTAGTCAGAGTAATAAGCACTTTAATCAAAGTAATAAGTATCTTAGTCAAAGTTATAAGCATTTTGATCAAAGTAATAAGCATTTTAATCAAAGCAAAAATTATTCTTGTCAAGGCAATACTTTCATAATACTATGAGGATGATTTGTCGTCAAATTGACACTCACTTTCCAGAAGTCATTCAGAAGCAATATTGGTAAAGATTTCAGAAGCACGACGAAGGTATATCTCCACAAAGGGGACTGGAATTTAGCATTGCTGATCTGCACATGTCATTCACAAAGGCAAAGTCATCATCACCTTTACAAAGCTTTCGTATTTTACCCCACGCTAAACTGAGTATCGACTGTCTCAGATAACCTTACTGATATTACAATAAAACACAGCCACGGGAAGAAAGAATACGATATTCTCTCTTTCTTAACGTGGCTGTGTTTTATCATGGCTGTGTACACGTTACTATGTTTGTTTGTTTTTGTTTCTTATCAGTGATGTTTTTTTTACTCCAAGCTACGTTGCTTTCCCTCGCCTGGCCGCAACGACGTAAGGTAATCTTATAGATCGTTTCCTCATGACGTCATTCGGTAGTTATACTCACAATGCGAAATCACATAACGAGACACCTTGTCCGTAATGATCCCCTGAATCGACTCTGGAAATAATATTGAGGTTAAGAAATTTGAGTTTCTTTCGATGGTATTTACGACTGTGGTTAATACTGCTCGAAATTCATTCATGATGTGTACTTTCCTGTAATTTCAACAAGGATTGTCTAGAAAGGACGATTGTAATGAAAAAAAGTAAACTCGTGTATATGCCCTGTGGTCAGAACAAGGATAAAAAAGCGAGCAGAAGTTGTATACGAAGTAGCTTCTGTGCGCCATACACGCAAAAAGGAAAATCAGATACAACGCATCTTGAGAACGGCGTCCCACAGGGCTCGATTCTCGTTCCGGTCCAATTCATATGTTATATAAATGTCCTTGCTAAGTCTAGTCTAAGTTTAGTCTAGTCTAAGGTTTAAGCCATCTTTTATATGCATCACCAAAGTCAAATAAAGAGTACATGATTACTGGGACATAAACATGGATTGACTGGCTGTGATAGGATAGATAGATCTCTCGGTTTGGCGATAGACAAAGGATAAGGATAAGCCAGATTTGCGGAGCAGATG
>NW_028234431.1:3190795-3193295 GCF_977035675.1 Penaeus japonicus
ATAACTTTGTCGTGTTTATACTCAAAGGGCTTGTTAGAAAGTGCGTAATCAATACCGATGTTCGTATAATAATGATCATTATTGATATTCAAATGATCAGTATGTTTCATGAATGCTCAACAATACTATCTTCTCATGAAACTTTTCGTATTGTAAAAGTCGTAATTCTCTCGTCACCCTCAATAGCACATAAGACATCCCTTGTACCACCATCACGTTAACGTCATCTGACCCATGTGTATCTGAATTTGCGTTCAATTCAGATATCTTTCGTTTTTTTCCATTATGAATTGTTTCAAAGCGAAGGGTGATTATATCAACATTGTGTAGTCGAGACAGATCGCTCGCAATTGCGGGTATGGTGAGACGTACCCGCTCCTCCCTGGGCACCGATGCCATGCCATGTTTTCTGTGCACTATGCTACCCAAAGTCTAGCATAGAATAAAACTTCACTATCAACTGGGATCAACACAGACACCATAATATCCGTGACAGACGATATAGGCCTATACGCATCCACACCATCCACACAGTATCATACCCTCACTCTGTCTCTCTGTCTTTCTCTTTCTCTTTCTCGCTCTCTGTTGATCTCTCTCTCTTTCTTTGTCTCTCTTTCTGGCCGCTAGGATAGCGCGGTGGTTAGTGTGCCGGCCTCACATCCCTCTGGTCGGCAGATCGAGGCCCGTCCAAGCTCGTGAGTTTCCACTGTCGCCTGTCGGTCACTGCCGTGTCTGGGCATCACGGTGGGTAAGGACCAAGCTCAGGTCGAGTCAACACTCGTTGGCACTTTTTCTCAAGAGTCAGCACACGCAAACACAGGCGGGCTCGCCTCAGTGCATGTAAGCCAGGCGAAGCTTCTGCTCCGAAAATCTAGCTTAACCTTCTCTCTCTCGCTCTTTCTCTCTCTCTCTCTCTCTCTCTCTCTCGCTCTCTCTCTCTCTCTCTCTCCTTTAGTCTCCCATTAATCCATTATTCCCCATTACCTTCCATTCATAATTCCGCATGTCGCCCGTCCTCTATCTCTGTTTGCGTAGTAGGCTGTTTACGATAAATCTTTCTTAATCGTCTTGTTTATGTTGGCAACCGTGTCACTTAAGCCGTCCTGATGCGATTAAATTGCCAGCCGGGGAGAAGAGCGAAGTGCCGGCAAATTGATAGCTATGACGGCGGCGAAACGAAATGCGCCGTTATCCGGATCTTTGGGGGGAAGGAAATAGGCTTAACTTCAAGTGCAAATTCAAAATTTATTTTTTCGGTCGTTTCCTGCAGTGCCTTATCTGCTTGCCTTTTTTTTTTAAATGTATATATTTTTTTCTCTCTCTATCTTTCTCTCTCTCTCTCTCTCTCTCTCTCTCTCTCTCTCTCTATGTATGTAATCACTTGTCTCAATAAACCCGTCTGAGTCAAAAAAAAGTCTCTCTCTCTCTATCTTTCTCTTACTCTATCTTTCTCTCTCCCACTCTCTCTCTCTCACCCATCTCTCCTTCCCTCCCTCTGTCTTTCTCCTTTCTTCTCTCTCTCTCCCTCACCCTCCCTCCCACTCCCTATCCCCGCCTCTCTCTCTCTCTTTCTCTCATCCACCCACGCCCCCACGCCCATTCCCCTTCTTCCGAAAAAAAACGTATCCCAAAACATGAATAACAAATCCTCCAGCGCCTTCCCTCGAGTCGTCCTTCGAGGAGGAGCCACAGGACCTCTCGCCTACTCCTCCGGGAGACAAAGCGTATCCGAGCGGTCAAGGGAACCGGGATTACCTCGCCGCGCTCCCACTTCGCGTCCTCGACCTTAGAAGTCGTTGGGCTGTTCTTCGGGTGGCTGTTTTTTTTTTTTTTTATTTTATATCATTTTTTTAAACGATGTTTTATTCATTTTAAAAAAATCTGGGTCTGTTTTTAACGATGTTTTTT
Organism: Penaeus japonicus; assembly: GCF_977035675.1. Classification (NCBI taxonomy): domain Eukaryota; kingdom Metazoa; phylum Arthropoda; class Malacostraca; order Decapoda; family Penaeidae; genus Penaeus; species Penaeus japonicus. Next base: position 3,192,707 of record NW_028234431.1, read on the forward strand.
CTGGGTCTCTTTTTTTTAAACGTTTTTTTTCTTTTTTTACGATTTTTTTTTGGGTGGCTTTTTTTTTTTGGGGGGGGGGTAACGATGTTTTTTCTGCTTTTTTATATTTTTATTTTTTGTCTGTTTGTTAGTCTATATGTTTCTAATTGATTGTTTATCGAGGCTGTTAGAAAAGTGAGAGAAAAAACCAAATAGACAAAGAAAGCGAGCAAGAGAAACACAAATACAAACACACACAAAATCATAACACAATTCCATAGAAATACAAACAGACAAATTCCAAAAAAGGGTGACGGGAGAGCGAAAGGCAACCAGCAGGTATAACCAACACCGCGTAAGATCTCAGGAGAAATGCGATGACATGACGTCGCCTTGTTACCGAGCCGCAGGACACGAGGGGGGAGGGAGGGAGGGGGAGGGAGGAGGAGCCGGGAAGGTGGAGAGGGAGAGAGAAAGAGATAGAGAGAGAGAAAGAGAGAGAGAGAGAGAGAGAGAGAGAGAGAGAGAGAGAGAGAGAGAGAGAGAGAGAGAGAGAGAGAGAGAGAGAGAGAGAGAGAGAGAGAGAGAGAGAGAAAATATAATAGATAGA
>NW_028234431.1:3198295-3200795 GCF_977035675.1 Penaeus japonicus
TCTAACTTCCTCTAATGCAAACCTTGTATCGTCTGTCTATTGCATGTAATTCTGAGTTTGTTTCTCTCTTTTTTTTTCCGAATAATTCACGTTTCATTGAAAGCGAGAGACTCCAGATACGGGCCTCCACTTCATCGTCTTCATTGGCAAAGATATAATCTCTTAAATCAGTCTTTCTAATTGTCATTCAAGTAACATAGATTACATATTCCCAAATTCATACTCATCATACACTTCCTTGAGAATTTTACGTTTTTTTCTTTTTCGAATAGCGTTTGTTCGTTTGTTTGTTTGTTTGTTTGTGTTATTCGTTCCAAAAATACCTCTACTTTTGTTCAATTTCTCTAAATCGCTTTGCTATTGCCTCTTCTGTTCTTTTTGAGAGGCACTATCAAGATAATCTTTGAAGGATTGTCTTCAAAAGTTTAATATGTTGATCAACGATTTGGGATGGTCGAAAAAAAGGAATAAAAACGGAGGTATATCTATATCTAAACCTCCTACCTTTCTTTCTATCTATCTGTTTGTTTGTATATATCTCCACAATAAAATAAAATAAATAAATGAATAAACAGCAGTATGTTTTCCAATCATCACTATCACCATTATCATTAATATCATCATCAATATATTCCATCATATTTACCAACACTTCCATTACCCTTTTTCATTATAATCATTATTACCCCAATTCCATAAATATAAAGCGCAAGGCAGAAATATAAAGTGTAAGTCAAGTTTCTCGTTCATTAGATTTCATGATCAAAATGAATCTTATTTTGCGCAAAGGTCGTGGGCGTAGTATAGAAAAAAAAAATGTATATACAAGAAACTATATTTTCTGGGTAGAGAGTGGGGGCGAGTGTGATGTAACTGTGTCTGTTGGGTGTGTGTGATGGGTGTGGGTGGGGAGGTCGGGAGGTGGGGAGATGGGGAGGTGGGGGGTGGGGAGATGGGAAGTGGGGAGGTGGGAAGATGGGTGTGGGTGGGGAAGGTGGGGAGATGGGGAGGTGGGGAAGGTGGGGAGATGGGGAGGTGGGGAAGGTGGGGAGATGGGGAGGTGGGGAAGTAGGGGTGCCAGTGTTTTCCTGCAATATTCTTTGTTTGTGGGGAGTTCCTTTGTGTTTATGGTTAGTCGTGTTTGTCGTGTAGTGTGTATTTCGGTGTATTTCGGTAGTTAAAAGAGAGGTGAAATTAAGTGAGAGAGAGAGAAAAAAAAATATATATATATATCTATATATGTATATATATATATATATATATATATATATATATATATATATATATATATATATAGAGAGAGAGAGAGAGAGAGAGAGAGAGATAGATATAGAGGGGGGGGGGGTGAGTAAGTCAGTATGCATGTGTGTGAGAGAGAAAGAGAGAGGAGAGAGAAAGAGAGAGAGAGAGAGAGAGAGAGAGAGAGAGAGAGAGAGGGGGGCGGGGGTGTCAGTATGTATGTGTGTGAGAGAGAAAGAGAGAGGAGAGAGGAGAGAGAGAGAGAGAGAGAGAGAGAGAGAGAAAGATAGAAAGAGAGAGAGAGGGGGGGGGGGAGAGAATGAGTAAGTCAGTATGTATGTGAGAGAGAAAGAGAGAGAGAGAAAGAGAGAGATACTCCCGCATGTCCCTGTTTCAAGATGACGGCGCAAAGCAACACGCCCACGCCATGATGCTGACGTAGGCACATATCCTCCGCGCCCTTGTAACCCCTTTGTAGGCGGAGGTCGAGACAGACTGACCTCGCGCAAATCCGTCTAGTTCTACCTCGTCCACCACCTCTCTCTTTTGACCTCCCAGGGCAGGCCTCCTGTGTCGTGACCTCTGAAGACTCTACTAAGACTCGGTTCTACCTCGACCACAGCCCAGGTTGCTCCCCCTCTCTGAAGTCTGTGCTTCATGGGCCAGGCCTAGTGACCTCTGCGGGATTTATCGGCTTTACTCTCTGATGGAATAGGGCCGGCCGAAGTTTATGTCCCGCGCGCGTCTTCCATCGAGACATCAACTGAATCAATTGTTTAGATAGATAGATGGATAAATAATGAACGAGAGACAAAGAGAAAGATCGTATCTATATGATAGATAGGTAGCTAGAAGCACAAACTTACAGAAAGAAAGATATACAGATAGAGAGAAAGAATGACAAAGAGATAGAGACAGGCAGACAGGCAAAAAAGACAAAGACAGAGACGCACACGGATCTAAACAGACGAAGAGAGAGACAGAGACATATCGAGAAGAAGAGAGAGAGACAGCAGAAGAACCGAGGGTAGCGGATTACACGTCGCAGCTGAAATCCCACTCGAGATGAAGAGCAAAGCCTGTCATTTATTCTCGTGCGATTCTGACTGCTGTTATTTCCTCGTTCAATATTTCATTCTTGTTTTTTTTCTCATTTCTTTTCTTTTTGCAAAGATGTAATGGTGTGTGGGTGTGTGGGGTGGAGTGGGTTGGGGGGAATTGGGGGGGGCTTGTTTGTTTGTTTGTTTTGTGTAAGTCTGTT
>NW_028234431.1:3205795-3208295 GCF_977035675.1 Penaeus japonicus
TTTTTTTTTTTTCTTTGATCTTGTTCTGTGTGTGTTTTGTTTTTTCCTGTTTTTTTTTTCGTTGACACTTTTTTGGTCTTTTCTCTCTCTCTCTGTATTCTTTCTTTTTTTCTTTTTTTCTCGCTTTCCCTATTTTTATATCATTTTTCTCTCGCTTTCCCTATTTCTATATCCTTTTCCTCTCTCTCATTCTCTTTTCCTTTCTCTCTCTCTATCTCATTCTCTTTTCCTTTCTCTCTCTCTTTCTCTCATTCTCTTCCCCCCCCCCTCTCTCTCTTTCTCTCTCTCTCTCTCTCAAAATACTCTGTCCCTGTTTTTCTGTCTGTAAGCATACCTGACTAACTATCTATCTGTGTGTTTCTTTCATTCTCTTTCTCTCTCTCTCTCTCTTTCTCTCTCTCTATCCTCTCTCTCCCTCTCTCCCTTTTTCTCTCTTTCTTTTCCTCTCAAAATACTCTGTCTCTGTTTTTCTGTCTGTAAACATACCTGACTAATTATCTATCTCTCTCTCTCTCTCTCCCCTTTTATGAACCATCTCATTCCCCCCTACACAGTCCCACAGCACCCCCCCCACCCCCCACACCCTCCTCCTCCTCCCCTCCCCCTCTGGAATGAAGATAACAAGTCAGCTTCTTTTGTTCTTCGGTTCCGAGCTGAGTGCCTTGCAGGTCCGAAGCAGGTTTTCCTTTTTGAAGGGGGCGTGGGGGCGTGGGGGGTTGGGTGGGGGGGTGATGAGGATAGAGTAACAAGAGGAAGAGGATTAGAAGCTGTGTATCAAAAGTGCGAATGATAAATGTTTTGTTGTTGTTGTCCTTCTGATCTCACGAGTTCTAATCCTCTGTGGAATTCGAAACTTTGATCAGGAATTGTAGAAATATTGATGGTAATGATGTCAATATGTGGGTCATCTCTCTCTCTTTCTCATTTTTTTCATTCTTCGCTTTTAATCTGGATATATATGTATTGATATACTTATGTTGATAGGTACTTTTATAGGCATATATATATATATATATATATATTATATATATATATATATATATATATATTATATTTATATATATATATATATATATATTATATATATATATATATATATATATATATATATATATATGTGTGTGTGTGTGTGTGTGTGTGTGTGTGTGTGTGTATAATAACATATCTAAGATCTTCAAACAACCATCACAAATCACGGAGCTTATCCTCCCATTCTCTCCTCTTATTTTCCCCCCATTTTTCCCCCATACCCTCTCCTCACCTCCTTTTCGAAAATCAAACCTTAAAAATATAAAACAAGAAGGAACAGATGTTTGAACTTTTTTCCCCTGCATCCTTGTCTTCTTTCTGGTTGTTTACGAGAGACTTATATTTTTTCCCCCGACTTTTTTCCCCCAAACATTTTAAGCTGTCGTAATCTACATTATCCTGTCAAAGAAGTGAGATTAAGGTCAGGATTATTATCTTTTTTCTTCTTCCGTAGGATATGAGAAGGATGGGAACATGTGTGTTTGTGTGTGTGTGAGAGAGAGAGAGAGAGAGAGAGAGAGAGAGAGGGAGGAGGTAGGAGGGAGGGAGGAGGAGGGAGGGAGAAGGAGGAGGAGGGAGGGAGAAGGAGGGAGGGAGGGAGGGAGAAGGAGGAGGGAGGGAGGGAGGGAGGGAGAAGGAGGAGGGAGGGAGGGAGGGAGAAGGAGGAGGGAGGGAGGGAGAAGGAGGGAGGGAGGGAAGGAGAAAGAGGGAGGGAGGGAGGAGGAGGAGGAAGGGAGAAGGAGGGAGGGAGGGAGGGAGAAGGAGGGAGGGAGGGAGGGAAGAAGAAGGAAGGAGGGAGGAGCTGGGAGGGAGGGAGGAGGAGGGAGGGAGGGAGAAGGAGGGAGGGAGGGAGAAGGAGGGAGGGAGGGAGGGAGAAGGAGGGAGGTAGGGAAGAAGAAGGAGGGAGGGAGAAGGAAAAATGTATGGAGGGAGAAGGAAGAAGGGAAAGAGGGAGAAGGAGGTATGGATAGAGGGAGAATGAGAGAGGGAGGGAAGTAGGGAGCGAGGGGGTGAGGGAGAGAAAGAAAGAGAGAGAGAGAGAGAGAAAGTAAGAGAAAGAGAGAGAGAAAAAGAGAAATAAATAGAGAGCGAGAAAGAGAGCGAGAAAGAGAGAAAGAGAGCGAGAAAGAGAGAAAGAGAGAGAGAGAGAGAGAGAGAGAGAATCAGAAAAAAAAAAATCGAACAAAAAGAAGGAAGAAAAACAAAAAAAGGACAGGACAGAACATCCACACAAGCATCGCACAGGAGGAAGGGGAAGGGGGGGAAGGGGGGAAGGGGGGAAGGGAGGTGGGGACGGCAGCAGATAAGAGCATCATTAATTTAGATCTAACAAGCAGGACACCCCAGCCGCTAGCCAGCTCCACCACGACATTCCCCTCCCCCCCTTCCGCCCCCCCTCCCCCCTTCCCACTCCCTTCCGTCGTCCCCCTCCACCCCCCTCCCCTCTTCCCGCTCCCTCCCCCCCTTCCCA
>NW_028234431.1:3253295-3255795 GCF_977035675.1 Penaeus japonicus
ATTAAAAAGATATTGAAAACACCCAATTCACTAGCGCGGAAATGATGAAACGAATGACTTTTTAAATAAAATACATTGCTCTACACTATAAAGGTATGTAATAGACTCTAAATTAAAATATTCACAGTATTTGTAATACTTAATTAAGGACAATAAAACTACTAGTGTAACAATACATATTTTTTAGTGATTTATACAATTACAACTTTGCTGAGAAAAGTTTTTATTCATGTATACGATAGAGCAATGTAGATAGTGTAACACTTGAAGGGTGTTGACGATAGAATATTAGAAAAAGTACCATCAACTCTATTCAAACGCTGTTAAGCTCACAGGTTGAATCATCCTCTATCCCATTCAATAAAATTCATAAACGAATGTTTTTTTTTTTTTTTTTTTTTTTTTTTTTTTTTTTTTTTTTTTTTACAATACCGTTGATGACTTTGTCTTATTTTCTTCGGTCACTCTGCAAAGCGAATGTATTACCTTAATGGATAACTAGCTATAAGTCAACTATTTCAAAATAACGTGTTGATCCCTGCAAACTTTTCAACGGCTGTGCAATCCGAATACTTTAGCTAGGAAAAGAAGGTCATGGAAGGAATGAACATACTTCTTACGGTTTATAATAATGATAATAATAATAATAATAATAAAACATCTACCATGATGATAGATAGATATATCATATTGCATTGAAAGAAGGAAGGAAATCATGAATTAACTAAAAAATCTGTGATAAAAAGATATGATGTCAACATGAAGTTTGAAGTTTGACCATTACTGAAGGAAAATATCACTGAAAAGGTTCCAGGAAAAAAGAAAGAGAAACAATATTAAGTCTAATATTGGATGGTGTCCGGAAGCACGTGTATGAAGGCTACAGTGACTTTAAAGATTTACAGTGTATTTCATGAGATGATGGTGAAAAGACTTCAAAAACTTGCTTGCCAAATAGAAAAGCAAGCATTAGAAAGATTGGAATAATTATTTTATGCCATAAGACTGAAAGCATATCTCTCTGAAATTCTACATGGCTCGTGTTTCGATGTATATCATTCAGAAATGTTATTGTTTCACTATTTCAGAAGGGATTGGAACAAACGCTGTGAAGCCGCTGCAATTGCTCTCAAGAACTCCTGCTACACCAGTTTCTGCCAGGAGGTCATTTTCATCTTCGGAAGGAGAAAAGGCTTTACCCCGGAATAGCGCGACGAATGAAAAGCTTTATCACTGGGTTCCACCGAGAAGAAAAGATTGGCCAAAATGGAGCTAAATCCCAATTATGTTTTCTAAGAAAAAAGAAACACACACACACACACACACACACACACACCAGACCCCACACCCACACCCACACCCACACCCCACACCCCACACCCCACACCCCACACCCACACCCTACACCCCACACCCACACCCACACCCACACCCACACCCACACCCACACCCACACCCACACCCCACACCCCACACCCCACACCCACACCCACACCCCACACCCCACACCCCACACCCACACCCCAAACCCTACACCCAAACCCCACACCCAGACCCCACACTCACACCCCACACCCCACACCCACACACCCCACACCCTACACCCTACACCCCAGACCCCAGACCCCAGACCCCACACCCCACACCCCAAGAACTGCACAATACCCTCCTATGTTATTGAGTCTCCGTTATGAGTTTATGAGTTCTGGTTGACAGCTTGATTCGCTCATTAAGGCCGGTTCTTCCGTTCTTCCCGACCGCTGCCCAGAGTCTTCGCCACGTGGCCGAGGGAGAGAGAGAGAGAGAGGACGCTTTTCTCACGAGGGTGGAAATGGTGGTGGTGATGGTGGTGGTGGTGGGGGGGGGGAGTTGTGGTGATGGTGGTGGTGGTGGGGGGGGTTGGGGGTTGTGGTGGTGGTGGATGGGTTGTGGTGATGGTGGTGCGGGTTGTGGTGGTGGTGATGGTGGTGCTGGGGAGTTGTGATGATGGGGGGGGTTGTGGTGATGGTGGTGGGGATGTGGTGGTGGTGGTGATGATGGTGGTGGGGGTGGTTGTGATGTTGGTGGATGGGTTGTGGTGATGGTGGGGGTTGTGGTGGTGGTGGTGGGGTTGTTGTGATGTTGGTGGATGGGTTGTGGTGGTGGTTATGGGGGGGTTGTGGTGATGGGGGGGGTTGTGATGATGGTGGTGGGGGTTGTGGTGATAGTGGTGGGGGTTGTGGTGATGGTGGGGGGTTGTGGTGAGGGGGGTTGTGATGATGATTGTGGTGATGGTGGGGGGGGGGGGTTGTTATGATGGTGGTGGGGAGTTGTGATAATGGTGGTGATGGTGATGGTAGGGGGTTGTGATATTGATATTGGGGAGTTGTGATGATGGTGGTGATGGTAGGGGGTTGTAGTGGTGGAAGAGGGAAATAAAGAAGAGGAAATAGCAGCAGCAACAGAAGGAAAAGAAGAAAAAGAAGAGGAAGAGGAAGAAAAGGGAGAAAAAGAAGATGGT
>NW_028234431.1:3275795-3285795 GCF_977035675.1 Penaeus japonicus
AGCCGCGCCAGGGTCTATGTAGCCGCACCAGGGTCTATGTAGCCGCGCCAGGATCTATTTGGCTGTGCTAGGGCCTATATAGCCAATGTCTATATAGCCGCGCCAGGGTCTACGTAGCCGTAGCAGGGTCTATATAGCCCCACCAGGATCTATATAGCCCAACCAGGGTCTATATAGCCGCGCCAGAGTCTATATAGCCGCGCCAGGGTCTATATAGCCGCACCAGGGTCTATATAACCCCACCAGGGTCTATATAGCCCAACCAGGGTCTATATAGCCCCACCAGAGTCTATATAGCCCTACCAGGGTCTATGTAGCCGCGCCAAGGTCTATATAGCCGCACCAGAGTCTATATAGCCCCACCAGAGTCTATATAGCCCTACCAGGGTCTATGTAGCCGCGCCAAGGTCTATATAGCCGCGCCAGAGTCTATATAGCCGCGCCAGGGTCTATATAGCCGCACCAGGGTCTATATAGCCCCACCAGAGTCTATATAGCCGCACCAGGGTCTATATAGCCCCATCAGAGTCTATATAGCCGCACCAGGGTCTATATAGCCGCACCAGAGTCTATATAGCCCCACCAGAGTCTATATAGCCGCACCAGGGTCTATATAGCCCCACCAGAGTCTATATAGCCGCACCAGGGTCTATATAGCCCCACCAGAGTCTATATAGCCGCACCAGGGTCTATATAGCCCCACCAGAGTCTATATAGCCCCACCAGAGTCTATATAGGCGGCAAGGCCGCAAAACGACCAAGGTGTCTATTATAGGCCCCCACCATGCGGTCAATATATAGCCTACGCACGCAGGTCTATATATGAGCCCTCACCAGCACTACATATAGCCGCACCAGGGTCTATATAAGCCCACACCAGAGGTCTATATAGCCGCACCAAGAGTCTTAAATAGTAAGGAGCCCCACTAGAGTCTAATACTAGACCGACACCCAGGGTCTATATAGCCCAATACCACCCAGTCGAAACTACACAATATAGCCCCACCAGAGTCTATATAGCCGCACCAGGGTCTATATAGCCCCACCAGAGTCTATATAGCCGCACCAGGGTCTATATAGCCCCACCAGAGTCTATATAGCCGCACCAGGGACTATATATCCGCGCCAGGGTCTACGTAGCCGCACAGCAGTGTTACTTCGGCTGCTGACATTACTCTGGCGCCCATCTATTAGGCGTGAGTGGTATCTCGGGAGTGTGGACTAAGGTCTTACACCGTAGGTCTAGTCCATTAACTGTTGTTGAAGTTAAAGTAACGCTTTTGGGAAAGTTGAGTCTGTTGAAGAGTGAAGAGGGGGGTGGGGGGGGGTGGGGGGGGGGGGGGGGGGGGGGGGGGTGGGGGTGGTGGGGGGGGGGGGGGGGGGGTGGGGGGGGGGGGGGGGGGGTGGGGGGGGGGGGGTGGGGGGGGGGGGGGGGGGGGTGGGGGGGGGGGGGGGGGGGGGGGGGGGGGGGAGGGGGGGGGGGGGGGGGGGGGGGGGGGGGGGCCGAGGAGACAGAGTGTGGAGAATTTTGTCTTTTTCTCTGTCTATTTATCTCTCTCTATCTATCTATCTCTTAATAACTTTCTATCTATTCTCCGGGTCTCAGCTCTTTTTCTTCATAACTTTTCTCCTCTTTCTTCTACACACTTTCTAGCCTAGGTATATTTGATCTCGCTTTTTTTCTTCATTCTTTCTCTCTTTCTCTCTCTCGCTCTCATTCTTTCTCTCTCTCTCGCTCTCTCTCTCTCACTCTCTATCTCTGTCTCTCTCTATTTCTCTCTATCTCTCTATCTATCAATCTCCTTTTTCTCTCTCTTTTTACCAGCATTGAAATGGAACGTATAATACGTTAGAACTGTTATCATTACTAGTATTGTTATTATCTTCAATTTAATTGTCATCGCAATGATACTAATTATCATTACTATCGTTATTACTGTTACTTTCACCATCAGTATTATCATCATTATTATTATTCTCATTAACATAATCATTATCATTGTCACTATAACTATCATCATTATCATCAACATTGATAATTATCATCATCACCATTATCGTTAGTATTACTATTATCATCATCAAAATTACCATTTATATCATCATATCATTGTTATCATAATTATCATTAGTGTCGTTGTTCTTGTTATCATAATCAAAATGATTGTTATCATTATCATCACCACCCTTTCATTTTCATTATCATAATTCAACTATCTTACTAATTAATACCATTATCAATATCAGAACAAACACCATTACCATCATCACCATCACCGTCACCATCACAGTCACCACCACAACATCATTAAAACTACTATATATCCAAACTCTTGGCACTTACGAGAGACACCATACCAACATGTAATCGAGAACATGCATGCAACATGTAATCGAGAACATCCATGCAATATGTAATCTAGAACATCCATGCAACATATAATCGAGAACATGCATGCAACATGTAATCGAGAACATGCATGCAACATGTAATCTAGAACATGCAAGCAACGCGTAATCGAGAACATCCATGCAACATATAATCGAGAACATGCATGCAACATGTAATCTAGAACATGCATGCAACATATAATCGAGAACATTCACGCAACATGTAATCCAGAACATGCAAGCAACGCGTAATCGAGAACATGCATGCAACATATAATCGAGAACATTCATGCAACATGTAATCGAGAACATGCATGCAACATGTAATCTAGAACATGCATGCAACATGTAATCTAGAACATGCATGCAACATATAATCGAGAACATTCACGCAACATGTAATCCAGAACATGCAAGCAACGCGTAATCGAGAACATGCATGCAACATATAATCGAGAACATTCATGCAACATATAATCGAGAACATTCATGCAACATGTAATCGAGAACATGCATGCAACATATAATCGAGAACATGCATGCAACATATAATCGAGAACATACATGCAACATATAATCGAGAACATGCATGCAACATGTAATCGAGAACATGCATGCAACATTTATCTGAAATGCATGCAAATTATATCGAGAACTTCTGCAAACATGTAATCGAGAAACATGCATGCAAACAATGTTAAACTAGAAATGCATGCAACTGTCTCTCGAACATGCATGCACCATCTCTCGAGAAACTTCACGCACATGTAATCCAGAACATGAAAGCAAAGCGTCGATCGAGAACATGCATGCAACATATAATCGAAAACATCCATGCAACATGTAATCGAGAACATGCATGCAACATATAATCGAGAACATCCATGCAACATGTAATCGAGAACATGCATGCAACATGTAATCGAGAACATCCATGCAACATGTAATCGAGAACATGCATGCAACATATAATCGAGAACATGTAATCGAGAACATCCATGCAACATGTAATCGAGAACATGCATGCAACATGTTATCGTTTTCCCCGACAACGTTACGAGCCAACGTGCATGTGTGAAATGTAGAGTCGTGCTTTCGTTGCTCGGAATACCAAGTGCTTTCTGCAACCCAGAGAAACATGGTGTTGGTTCTGTATAGTTCGTTATATGAGGATATATTTTAGAAGGATCAAGCTTTGGATTTTGAGAAGTTTTGTGTGTAACGTTTTTTTTTTTTTTTTTTTTTGACTGATTATTGTATCTTTTTGAGTTTGAGTTTTCGTGTTTTTTTATTGATTTTTTTTTATTCTTAAATGTTTGATTTTTTTTTTTTTTTGTGATATGTTGTTTTGTTTCTTGTTAATCTATTTTGTTTGAACTTTTTTTTTGGTATTAGAAGAACGAGGGTGAAATGTAGCCCTGACTTATTCGCGTGTACTTTAAATGCATTGGGTGATGGGTATGTACAGTCGTAAATAACTTTGTATAATGTTGTTTATTCATTCGTTGTGTTACTCATTCATTTTCTTATATAGCATTTTCCTCTTTATTTTTTCACAAGTTTTTTTTTAGCCTTTTCCTTCATCTTTCTTCTTATCTTTGTCCCTCTTATTCTCCTCTATCTTTCTTCCTACTTCTTATCCTATCTCCCATCTGCTCACTTCTTCCTTCCTTCCTTCTCTAATACTCTCCTTCTCCCTTCTTCATTCTTTCTTCCCCACCTCCTCCCCTTTGCTTCCTTTTCTTCATCTTCTTTCCCGTAAATCCCCCCCTCCTTTCCTCTCTATCTATCTATCTCCCTCTCTCTCTCTTCTATTTTACAATTCTTCTCTCCCTCCACCGTTCTCCTCCCCTTCCTCCCCCATCCCTCTCTCTCTCGTCGTTCCCCTTCCCCCCCCCACACCCCTTCCCCCCTCGACCTCTTCTCTCCTCTTTTTCCCCATCATATCTCCCACTCTCTCCCCATTCCCACCCTCCAATAAATCCTCTTCTTGTCCCTCGTCCCCTCCCGCCTCTCATATCTCTTCCCTCTCCCTTCCCTCTACCCATCCTACCCCCTACCTCCCTCTACCCCCACCTACTTTTCCCCCTCTACCCCCCCTACTCCCCTTCCCTCTCTCCTTCCTCCCCCCTCGCCATCTATCCGATGTCTCTCCCCCCCTCTCCCCTCTCTTCCTCTCTCTCCTCTCACTCCACACCCCCACTCCCCATTTCTGCTTTTTTCCCTCTCTCCCCCTCACCCTCCCCCCCTCCAATATCTCTTCTTCTTCCCTCTCTCCTTCTCCTCTCCCCCCCCCCACTCTCCTTACTCTCCTTCATCCCTGCCCCCTCCCCTCCCCCCCTCCCTCCCTCTCCCTCCCACCCTCCCACATCTCTTCCTCTACCCTCCCCCCATAATTTCTCCCACAACCCTTCCCTCATTTCCACCCCTTTTCCTCTTCCCATCCCACATCTCCTTCCCCTCCCTCCACCGTCCACCCCCCCCCCCCATCCCACATCTCTTCTTTCTCCCCCTCCCCCCCTGCCCATATCTACTTTCCATCTCCCCTCTCCCCCCTCCCATATCTCCTTTTCCCTCTTTTCCTCCCCTCCCCCTCCCAATATCTCTTTCCCTCACCCCTCCCCCCTCCCCCCAACCCATAACTTCCCTTCTCACCTCTCACGACTCCCCCCTCCCATATCTTCTTTTCCCCTCTTCCCCTCGCCTCCCCTCCCCCCCTCCCATATCTCCCTCCTCTTCATCCCTCATCCCCACCTCCCATACTCTTTTCTCTTCCCCCTCCCTTCCTCCCCCCCCTTCCCACATCACTTCTCCTATAGTCCTGGCCCACAGCTCTTTCCCCCCTCCTCCCCTTTCCCTTCCTCCTCCTCCCCCGACTTCCGTTCGCCCTCTCCCCTCCACCCCCACCTTACTTCCGCCCCTCCCCCCCCTCCCCGCTCCCCTCCGCCTTCCCCCATTCCCCCCTACCCCACCCCCAATTCCCGTCCCCACCCCCCCCTCCCCGCATTCTCCCCACCCCCCCCCCCCTCGCCACATCTATCGTAGTTTTCTAATGTATTATTATTATTATTATGTTATTGGTGATAACCATAAAATTCAAATATTTTTCTACGTCTTGCCCGATCTACCCCTCTCCCCCCCCTCCCACATCTCTTCCCCTCTTTCACCCTCTCCCTCCCCCCTACACCAACCATAATCTTATCCTTCCCTCTTCCCCTCCCCCCAGCCCACATCTCATCTTCCCTAATCCCCACCCCCCCCTTCTCCACATCTGTTCCCCCTCCCTCCCCCCTACCACATCTCTTCCCCCTCCCTTCCCTCTCCCCTCCCCCCTCCCATATCTCTTCCCTCTTCCCTCCCCCCTCCCATATCTCTTCCCCCTCCCCCACCCTCCCGTCCCCCTGCCCATATTCACTTTTCCTCTCTTGTATCTCTTCGCCCTCCTATCCTCTCCCCTCTCCCCCCTCCCACATCTCTTCCCTCTTCTCTTTTTTCTTCCCTCCCCCCCTCCCTACATATCTCGTCCCCCCCCCTTCCCTCTCTCCCATATCTCTTCCCTCTCCCCTCCCGCCTCTCATATCTCTTCCCTCTCCCTTCCCTCTACCCCCACTCCCTTCCCTCTCCCCTCCCCCCTCCCATCTATCTCTTCCCTCTCCCCTCCCCCCTCCCACATCTCTTCCCTCTCCCCTCCCCCCTCCCATATCTCTTCCCCCTCCCTCTCCCCTCCCACATCTCTTCCCTCTCCCCTCTCCCCTCCCATATCTCTTCCTCCTCCCTCCCCGTCCCTCCTCCCTTCCCCCCCCTCCCATATCTCATTTCCTCCCCTCCTCTCTCCCCTTTCTCACCCCCCACATCTCTTTCCCTCTTCCCTCTTTTCTTCCCTCCTCCCTCCTCTCTCTCTTCCCTCCTCCTCCCCTCTCTCTCCCCTCCCTTCCCTCCTCCCTATAACTCTTTCCTCCTTCCCTGTCCCTCCTCCCCCCCACCTTCCACCCCTAGCTTAGCTTTCCCTTCCCCCCTCTCCCCTTCCTCCCCCCCTCTCTCCCCTCCTCTTCCTCTGTCTCGTAACTCCTCGTGACAGCAACGGAATGTGGGATGAGGCGAGGCAAGGAGACACTGAACGGTAAGGAAGGGGTGTGGGATATAATGAAGGCGAAGAAGATAAAGAACGGAGATAGAGAGAAAGGGATATATATATATATATATATATATATATATATATATATATATATATATATATATATATATATATATATATATATATATATATATATATATATATATATATATATATAGTGAGAGAGAGAGAGAGAGAGAGAGAAATCATCACTCTGAGGTCATCACTTTGAGGTCATTACTTTGAGATCATCACTTTGAGATCATCACTTTAAAGTCATCACTTTGAAATCATCACTTTAAGGTCATCACTTTAAGGTCATCACTTTGAGCTCATCACAACGACGCCATCTTTACGAGGTCACGTTCGCAGCTCCGTTATTTAGTTGCGTCCACATGACCCGAAATGACCTAACACCCCATGACAGCGCGCCAGAGAGTGATGATGGATGAACCTCATCTCACACTCATGTCATTCTCCTTAAGATGGAAGTGTCATCACTTTAACGCCTCCTTCGTGATGACACGGAAGAGGTTAATGTATAATGCTTGGTAATTATAATGATGATTTTAGTGACGATATAACTATCTATCTCTATACACATGCACACACATACACACTAACACACACACACACGCACACACACACACACACACAGACACTAACACACACACTAACACACACACACACACACACACACAGTTGTGTGACTGGCATATGGTATGTTTGTGTGTGGGCATGTATAAGATATATATATAACATATATACAGATAGTTATATATATATAAATATATATATATATTATCATAAATATATATATATATATAATATATATATATATATATATATATATATATATATATAATATATATATATATATATATATATATTATATAATATATAAATATATATATATATATATATATATATATATATAATATATATATATATATATATATATATATATATATATAAAATATATATATATATATATATATATTATATATATAATATATATATATATATATATATATATATAATACATATATATATATTGTATGTGTATGTGTGTATGTGTATATATGTGTCTATAATATATATATATCAATGTGTGTGTGTGTGTGTGTGTGTGTATTGGGGAGGGGAAAGTATGGAGGGAATAGGTGTATTGACTCCCTGCCCCTTCCCTATTTCAAAACAAAAGTGCCCTTTTAGGCAAAATGAGGGACATTTTATTCTATCAGAGTCAATAAATTCCACTGAATTTGATACATTCCACACGCAGCAGAATTCACATACACATTAAACTTTATGTGTATACGAGTATGTATCCTACATGGCATTCCAGATTTCATTTTAACCCATTGATGTTGAGAGCTCATGAACACATACATTTTGCACTACGATTTTGTTATATATTTTTTCACATAGATAATTCGGAAAATATTTTCTCACAAACTGAATCAAATAGAGAATGATAATGTTTGATAATGAAAATTATAGTATTAGAAGGAACCTTTTTCTTTAAAATGGAGAAATGGAGAAAAAAAAGGGAAAGGAAATATAAAAAGTAAAAGAGACGAGAAGAGGGAGGAAAAGAGAGAAAAAGAAAACGTTAAAGAAAGAGAGAAAGAGAAAATGAAAAGGACGAAGAGGGAGAAAGAGACGAAAAGAAGCAGAAATATAAAAAGAAAAACAAACAAACAAACAAACAAAATATTAAAGAAAGAAAGAAAAAAACGAAAATAGAAAGGGAAAAACACGAAGAAAAATAAAACAATAACAGAAATAAAGCTAACAAGCCAACAACAACAAGAAAACAAAAGAAGAAGAAACAACAAGAAATACAAAAATAAGGCAAAAGGAAACTCGCAAACCAAGCTCACTTCCGGAACAAACGATGCATAACGAAAAAAAAAAAAAAAAAAAAATGAAAGGGCAGACTTCGGTAAACTCGCGCCTCTCTTCCTTTCCTTCTAATTATCAAAGCTTCTTACAGTTGCATCTTAGAAGGCGAAAGAGGTTGCGTGTGCGTGTGAGAGAGAGAGTGTGTGTGTACGAAGTTATGGAGGATGAAGTTACAGTGTTGTGTCTTGGAAGTCTGTGAGGCGGGGCGAAAGGAAGTTTAGAGGTTGAGGAAGTTTTGGGATGGAGTGGAGGAGAGGAGGAGGAAGACGGGAGGACGGGAGGGAGGAGGAGGAGAGGACGGGAGGAGAGGGAGGAGTGGAGGGAGAAGGGAACGGGAGGGAGGGGGAGGGGGGGAGTGGAGGGAGGAGGGGAGGAATGGAGGGGGTGGAGGACGGGAGGGGGGAAGGAGTGGAGGGAGGGGGAGGAGTGGAGGAGGAGGATGGGAGGTGGGGAGGAGGGGGAAGGGGGAAAGGAGGGGGAAGGAAGGAGGGAGGGGGAATAGGGAGGAGGGAGTGGGAGGGGAGGGGGGAAGGGAGGGGAGGGGGGAGGAGGGGGGGAGGGGAGGGAGGGGTGGAAAGGAGGAAGGGAAGAAATGGAGGGAAAGTGTGGGTATTGAGGGAAAAGTGGAGGAGGAGGGACGAAGAGGAAGGAGGAGGTGGAGGGCAGGTGTGGATATTGTGGGAAAAGTGGAGGGAAGGAGGGGAGGGAGGAGTGGAATGGAGATAAAGGGCTGAAGGCGGGAAGGTGTTAAGACTGTGTGAAGAGTGGAGAGAACGGGTGAAGTGGAGGGAGCGAATGTAAGGGAAGAGAGGGAAGGGCATAAGAGCAAAAGAGAGAGAGAGAAAGAGAGAGAGAGAGTGGGGGGGGGGGAGATGGAGAGAGAGAGAGAGAGAGAGTGAAAGGAAGAGCAAAGAAGAAATAGAGAAAGAGAGAGAGAGAGAGAGAAAGAGAGAATATGAGAGTGGGAATGTGAGAGAGATGGGGAAAAAATGAAGACAAGTAGACAGAGAAATATAGACATACCAAACCCTACAGACAGAGAGAGAAGCAAAAATAGACAAAGACAGACAGACACCCAGGTCACCAGGCAGACAGACAGACAGACAGACACTTAGACAACCAGGCAGACAGCCAGGCAGACAGACAGACAGCCAGACAGACACCTATACAATCAGACAGGCACCTAGGCAGTCACCCAGACAGACATACACCTAAACAGCCAGCCAGCCAACCAGAAACCTAGACAACCAGACAGACAGACATGCACTTAGACAGACAGACAGCAAGACAGACACCTATACAGCCAGCCAGACAGACAGACACCTATATAGCTAGCCAGACAGATACCTAGGCGGTCAGCCAGACAGATAGACACCTAGACAGCCTGCCAGACAGACAGACGTCTAGACAGCCAGCAAGCCAACCAAAAACCTAGACAACCAGACAGACAGACAGTCAGCCAACCAGAAACCTAGAAAACCAGACAGACAGCCAGCCAGCCAACCAGAAACCTAGACAAGCAGACAGACAGAGAGTCAGCCAACCAGAAACCTAGAAAACCAGACAGACAGCCAGCCAGCCAGCCAG
>NW_028234431.1:3295795-3300851 GCF_977035675.1 Penaeus japonicus
ACAAAAGCACAAGAAACCCAACAAAGCAAAACATCTCACCATATAAAAACAACAACAACATGCATAAACTAATTCCCCAACATAAAACTCCCTCACTCATCCAGACCTCATAAACTAAAACTCGACTCGTTGCGAAGTCCCCCTGACGCTTCGACCCAACACGACCCCGCCATCTCTGTCTCATTAGCATTCGTTCGCGATTTCGAAACAACGACAAAAATCCCCCGGTTATGAAAAGCGTGGCGTTCATAGTGAATCTTGATTGAGGTCTATGGATGAAGGGAGTGTAAGAGCTTCATTTGGCGTTAACAAGCCTTTTTCTTGGAGTATTAGGACTCTTAAAGGACCCTTAATAAGCCAGCGGTACGAGCGGCAAGTGCTCATTAGACATCACTTCATGAAGTTTATAAAATTTCCTAGTTTTTCCCCTCCCTTTTTCTTCCCTTGTTTCTTCTTTTTTCTTTTTTTTTCGGAGCATCGTTTAGCTTCGAGGCGCTTTCGAATTGAATATCTGATTCGAGATGACAGTTTGCGCTGCCTTGATGAAGTCAGAAATGAGGCTCTGGACCCAAAGGGGGCAAAAGGCATCCTCCTTCAGCCTCTTTGGGACTTTTGCCGCGCGAGGAAATCAGATCAGGTCGTTGGGATAACAGGGCGGACGCGGGCGAGCTTTGGAGATGTTTGTTTGGTCTCTTTTTTTTTGCACGCACGCGCGCTCTCACACACAGTCACAGACACAGGCACACAGACACAGGCACACAGACACAGACACGCACACACACACACAGATACAGGCACACAGACACAGACAGGTACACAGACACAGGCACACACACACACACAGACACACAAACAAACACACACACACACACACACACACGCAAGATTCTCACAGCATCAGCATCCCCGTCTCGCCCCCTCCCGATGCTGATTATGTCCGCGTGAGCAGCTGTCAAAGACTTCACACCTTGTCAGACAGCAATCACCAAGAGGACAGCTTCCTGCAAGGTATGAGCTGGATTTCAGGAACCTTTGAGAGGACTCCGGTATTGCATCAAGGTGGGGGGGAGTCATGCTCTGTTGTAAGCTTTTTGGGGGGGGCTTTTTGTATACATACATGCATGTATATATGTATATATGTATATATATAATATATATATATATATATACATATATAATATATATATACATACACACACATACATATATATATAATATATATATATATATATATATATATATATATATATATATATAATATATATAATGTGTTGTGTGTGTATGTGTGTGTTGTGTATATAAATATATATAAACAAATATATATATATGAATAAATATATATATATATATACATATATATATATATATATATATATATATATATATATATAATATATATATATATATGAATGAAAAGGAATAACATTGCAATATATGACATTAACTGAAACGTGCATGAATAAAAACGAATAGCATTGCACGTTGCAATCTATCCAATTAACGTTCCGATGCCGCACTTTCTTCCGAGTGGCGTTACCGAGAAGTGCTGCGAAGTGAAAGGAAGAGAAAAAGAAATGAAGGAAGTCACTGAGTCTTATGGCGGAACGAATATCAAAGGGAATGTTATGGTTGTCGAAGCATGTCTCTCTCTATCTCTTTGTCTCTCTCTCTTTCTCTCTCTGTCTCTCTTTTTTTCTCTCTCTCTCTTTCTTTTATTCTCTCTCGTTCTTTCTCATTCTTTCTCTCTCTCTCTCTCTCTCTCTCTCTCTCTCTCTCTCTCTCTCTCTCTCTCTCTCTCTCTCTCTCGCTCTCTCTCTCTCCCTCTCTCTTTCTCTCTCCCTCTCTTTTTCCTTTCTCCTTCCTCATCCTTTCCTTTTACCCTCTCTTTTCCTTCTCTTGTTTCCTCTTTCTCCTTCTTCCTCTTCCCTTTTCTATTCCCCTTTTCCCGCCCTTTTCACTTTTTGTTCCTTCTCCCACTTTCTTTTACCCTCCCCCCATCTCGTCTTCCCTCTCCTTTTTCCCCTTTCTTCTCTCTTTCTCCCTTCTTTCTCCATGATTCCCCGTACTCTCCCCTCTTTTCCCTTCCCCTCATACTTTGCCCCTGTCCCCCTCTCCCTACACCCCCTTTCCCTCACTCTTCCCCTTCCCCCCCTTCCTTCCTCTCTTTTCTACCCTCTTTTCCTTTTCATACTCTTTCATGTTCTCCCCTTTCTCCTCCTCCTCCCGTGCTCTTCCAGTTCTTTCCTTACCCCTCCCCCCTTTCCCTTCCTCTCCCTCTACTCCCTTTCTCCCCTCCTCTCTCTCTCTCTCTCCCCTTTCCCCTCCTCTCCTCCCCTTTTCCCCTCCTCTCCTTCTTTCTCCCTTTTCCCAACCTCTCCCCCTCCCCATAATGATTTCCTTCCCCCCTCCTCTTCTCCTCCACCTGCTCCATCTTTCTTCCTCCCCCTCCCTCTATCTTATTCTCCCCTTCCCTCCTCTTATACTATTCCCTCCCCCTCTCTCTTCCCTCCTCTTCTACTCTTCCCTCCCCCTCTCTCTTCCTCCCCCTCCCCTCTCTCTTATTCTCTCCTTTCCCTCCTCTTCCACTTTTCCCTCCCCCTCTCTCTTCCTCCCCCCTCTCCCTCATTCTCTCTTTTCCCTCATTCTCTCCTCCCCCCTCCTCTCCTCCTCCCCTCCAACCCTCTGCTCTGGCGACTGTGCGTCTCGCGGGAATGATCGGTAAGATATTCTTAATGGGGGGGGAGGGGGGGGGGGCGTGAGATGTAGGATGTGATGTGAAGATTTGTTTTTCCAATTTTTCTTTTTTTTTTTAAATCGATTTTATCCTATTTCTTTTACATTTTTTCGGGATGAGGGGGAGGGGGAGGGTTAGGGGTGCGGTGGGGAAGAGGATGAGGAGGGGAGGGAGAAGAGAGGAGGGGGGGAAGACCTGAGCTGTTTTTTTTCTTTCTTTCTTTCTTTCTTTTTTTTGAGATGCATTGGGGAAGGGAGCGAGGGGAGGGAAAAGGGTTGAGGAGAGGAGGAGGGGAGGAAGGGAATTGGAGAGTGAAGGAAAATGATTGGGGAAAGGTAGGGAGATGGGGAGGGAGGAGGTAGAGGAGGAAGTAGGAGCGAAGGGAAGTGGGAGGGCACATTGGAAGAGGGATTGGGGCGGGCGAGTTGGGGAGATGGGGTGTAGAGGTGAGGAAGGAGGAGGAAAGAGGTTTTCTCTGAAGGGAAGAGAGAGGGAGAAAGGGGAAGGGAGGGGAGAAGCGCGCAGTAGAAAAGTGAAGGGAGTGCAGAACGAGGGAGGAAGGAGGAGGAAGAGGGGAGGAGGGAGAAGGGAGGAAGGAGGAGGGAAGGAGAGGAACTAGGAGGTAGGAAGGATGGGTTGGAAAGAAGTAAGAGGAAGAGGAAGAGTGTGTTTTGGGAGGGAAGGAAAGGCAGGGAAGGGAAGAGGAGGGTGGGATGGGGGTAAGAGGAAGGAAAAGAAAAGGAAGGAGGGATGGGAGGTAAAAAAGGGAGATGAATGAGGGAGATGAGGAGAGGAGTAAGGAAGGGAACGAGAGCTTTGAAAGATAGATAAAAAAAGGAATGTAAAGGGTGGAGGGATTGGCGATAGTCGCGTAAGGAAATAGAGGGAGAAGGGACTGGGGTGTGGGTCTATTGAAGAGTGTGAAGGAAAGGGAGGGAAAGAGATGGCAAGAATGAGAGAAGAGGTGAAATGGATGAAGGAGGTGAGCAATAAAGAAGATGAAGCGAAGGACAATGAAGAGCAATGGAAGAAGAAATCGAAAAGAAAATAGATGACCAGTGAAAAGGGACGAAGAGTGAAAGAAGTGGATAAGAAAAGCTCGCGCTCCACTACTCTCGTCTCACGATAACAGAAAGTGAATGGAAAATGAATGAAGGAAAAGAACGTGAGGAAAAAAAAGAAATTAAAGAAAGAAGTGAATGAGATAATGGAAGTGAAGGGAGAACTGAAGGGGGAGAGATAAATTTAATGAAAGGAAAGTGTTGAATGATGAGAGGAAAATTGAGTTGGGAAAGAAGTGCGATAAAGCAAGAAGAAATTAATGAAATTGGGAAACAAGTGAGAGAAGAAAAAAAAGCAACGAAAAAAGTGAGAAAAAAGAAAAAAGAAAAAAAAGAATTAGTAATGAATGAAGTGAAAGAAGAAAGGAAGGAAGGAAGGGAGAAGAGAAGAGAAGAGAAGAGAAGAGAAGAGAAGAGAAGAGAAGGGCCCAACCAGCCAGGGCGCATTCGTGAAGATAACCTCCCTGGGCGAAGCGAACAGAAGGCGCCGCCACTTGAAGTGATGGACGCGTTAGGGGGGGGGGGGGGGGGGGGCGGGAGCGCTTCGGTTGCATGCAATTGATGTGCAACTTCTGTGCGATAATGGTATTGACATGCGCCGAGCGATATCGGAGATGTAGTCGTGCTTAATGTGCATACATATATGTGTGTGTGTGTGTATATATATATATATATATATATATATATATATATATATATATATATATTAATAAAATATATATATAATATATGTTATATATATATATATATTATAATATATATATATATATATAAATATATATGTATAATATAACATGTATATGTATAAATATATATATATATATATATTATAATATATTATAATATATATTTTAATATATAATATATAAATATATATATATAATGGAACTCCTGTTCATATATATATATATAAAAATATATATATATATAATATAAATATATATAAATATATAATAAATATATATAAGAATAAATTATACATACATACAGACATACATATAAATATATAACTATATATATAAATATATATAATATATAAATAATAAATATATATTATATATATAATGTGTGTGGTGTGTGTGTGTGTGAGATGTGTGTGTGTGTGGTGTGTTGTGTGGTGTGTGTGTGTGTGTGTGTGTGTGGTGCAAATGTGAGTGTGGTGTGGGGGTGTGTGGTGTGTGTTTGTATAAATGTCTGTATATTCCATATAAGATAAATAGATATAAGATAGATAGATTCATATAATCAAAATGGAAATCAT
>NW_028234431.1:3333451-3343451 GCF_977035675.1 Penaeus japonicus
AAGTAATCAGATGAAGCAATATTAGCAAATGGAGAAAGGTCAGTTGAGTATTGTTATTTTTCTAATGCTAAGAAAACCCTTTGTAAGTATGCTTTAATTGACAGTATAGTTTGTACAAGACAACCTTTTAACTGATTTAGACAGGAGCATTGTCTATATAATTTTTTTAAAAGAACTGTTTTGTTGAGGCTGTTTTGCCTGCAAATGGTCGAAACACTGAGATATTTCAAACGCGCAAGCCTAACAACCCAGGCAAATCACCCACTCTGGTCATGGCCATGCCCTACGTGCCTGATCACCCAGCTCGCCGGCCAGAAGGAAATCCATGACAAAATATCTCATCCCTGGCGGCTGGTCCTATCACCACTCGGCATAATATCTCGTCACCCGATCTTAATGGGTTAACCTGTTAATGTTGGGTGATCAGGGGCGTAGCGTTTGGCCACAGCCAGAGCAGGCGAATAGTCTGAAGTGTTAGGCTTACATGGCAATTAGACCATTTGGCGCCAAACAGCCCCATCAGCACTGGATTAAGAACTTCAATGAAAGTTATTTTAATATCTGTACGCAAATCCATAAATATAGTCTCACATTTACGTTTTTCTAAATCAAAGGTGTCAACACTAAAACGAATTGATCTATGGCACGAGAAAGTTTTTTTTGTCACTTGACAATCAATCATGTTCCAGATAAAGAGATAAATCTCATACTCAGCTGGCTTCATCTTCATTTAGGAAAATGTTTTTTTTTTTCACCAAGATTAATATCAAAACAAAAATGAAAAGTGTGAACTTTATGCTTGGTGCCAGACAAGCTAATTTTTGTTTTTCAATATATAAACATTGGTAAAATGAGGGTTTAGGCTAACTTTGAAAAAAAAATAAAAAATAAATAAGACTTAAATAATATACTGAGAGCATAGAACAACCTCCAATGTCAAGACATGTATAGGAATTCAGGACCACCCTCACTATGGCATGTATAGATGACATCCATCTTCACGGAAAAATGAGAACAGTAGACAAAGTCCTTACTCATATTCTGCTGTTGGGTCTTGCAGGAAGCGTTCCTGCGTCAGAGTGAAGCTGTCTGGAGCTGACCTCACCACGTTCACAACAGGGTAGCCCATTTGTCTTGTCCAGGTATCCATAATGGCACCCACATCACCCTAATTGTAAAATTCTATAAACATTCTTACAAATACAATTCATCTTTAACTGTCATCTATTTGAAAAGATTGATGAATTTTCTTTCTCTTCTAATCATTTTTCTGTGATATCACAAAATTGTACATCAATACTATCACTAAAGATGACATAAATTTCAAAAGTGTAAGTATTCGAGAACCATCAATTTCTCTCTGGCCATTAAAATCCCTTGTTTCTTTTCAAAACTTCAAGGAGACTGACATCTATAGTCCATTATCATCAAGCTGGCAGTTTAAAATCATTCTTTCCAAACAAAAAAACGTCATAATAAATTTCTGAGACGTTAATTATCTCTCTTTATACTAGAGACACCAGTTTCTGAGCCTGGCATTTATATTAGGGTTACATGTACTACCTTCTCAATTTTTTCACCCATCACCATCACAGGATATACCTTAAATGCCTTTGCCAAATACAAGTAATCCAGTAACAAGAGCAGACCCCACTGAACAACTGTAAGGTCTCACACACTTGGGTAAGATGTACGTACCTTCTCTCCTTCAGGATGATTTCCTTCCCAGGCTAAGGTGAGCTCAGTCCAGAGGTCCTTTGTGACAGCATTTGCATAGGCATATTTTTTGAGAAAGGCATTGATTCCTGCTTGGAAGGAATCTCCCATGAAGTCCTCCAGCATCCTTAACACAGAAGACCCCTAGCAACATAATGAACAAAATATTAATCATAACATTAATGGTAATTTTTATGATATTGCACTGTTAAATCATACACATTTCACACACTATTATCAAATGTCATGAAAGCTATCTTAACACACAACTCTTAACATATGACAATGTCCAAGAAAAAAAAAAATCATATATGTATGTATATATATAAATATTTATGTACAATATATTCAAATCACAAAAAAACAACAAAAAGTAGACATCTAAATTTGCATTGTACAATCAACATTACTCAAGAAGATATATGGGAAGACTGTATGTCACTACTTTATACGCACCATCACCAACCTTTCTGTAGGATATAGCGTCAAACATGGCATTGATCTGGTCAGGCGTGTTTACATTTTTCACAATGGGGTGGGAACTAAGCCGCGAGTCAATGTTCATCACCAACTGCAGACTACGGCCCAGGAATTGCGAGTCCTAGCCAACAGACAACAGACAGAAAGCTTATAACATCATACAGTTACTTCTCCACAGCCTGAGTTTTCGGTACATTCAACAATAACATGGATATATATTTAGGGAACCCTCCACCTCCATATATTTCCATACACATAGAGAAAAATAAAGCAATAAATACTCCACCAACACACCCATTCAACCAAAATATAAACTATTACATTCATCCCAACAGTACATAATTAATTCAGCAAATTAAGACATGAACATAAAAGGAATGCTTGAATAATTGCTTATGTCTATCAATAAGATTCATTGTATGAAGTAAAACTCCTTTACCTATTAATCGACACTAGATCTACCCCCCCCTCCCTTTATACAACAAAAGAAAGAGGAAGAAGATAAATATGATTCACTTAAAGCAAAACATTTCCTGCCCATTGTAACCTTTTTTTCTTTGTGGATAAAATTTATCTTTTGGTACACTTTAATCTGTTAATGACGGGGTGGTTTTGGTTCCAATTGGTCTAAACACTAGGGTATTTCAAATGCATAGTCCAACACCTCAGACTATTCGCCCGATGTGGCCACAGCTGACTGCATACACACCCAATCACCTGGCGTGCCGGCCACACAAAAAGCCATGACAAAATATATCATCCCTGGCAGCAAGTCCTGCCACCACATGACGTGAGATCTTGTCAACCAAGTTAACAGGTTAAAAAATACACAGATACAAATGTAATCCACTACTACCCTCATGTCAGAAACAAAGTCAACATTTAGTAAAACAAACAATTACAATAATAATAGTAATAGATGAAAATAATAACAATAGTAACACAGAAAATACTAGCTAGTTTATGAAATACTTAGTATTCACATATTACTCAGTTGAATGAGAACCCTACTCCAAAACCATCAAATCTAGAATGAGTATTCAAGCTAACTGAACTGTACCCAAAGGTGAGAATATTAGGCATCTAGCTCTATGACACTTCAAAAAATAACCATCTTGTACATACACGCTGGGGTTACATAATTTTGTCAAGTTATCATTTACCTGACATTCGCTAATAGTAAGCATTAATACGGTAATTACGGTCTGCACCCACAAGACAATATGCACATGAAATTATAAATACAGTAATCTTACAGCAATAGTAAGAACTTAGTGTTTATGCACAGTGTGTGTTTTGTGTATTTTAAGTTTTCCTTATTTTCTATTTTTTTAGAAAACTACTTTGGTGATGCTAAGTACAACATAAACCGGGGAGTAAATGAACCAAGTAGGACATGCAACCCATCACCAACTATTATTTACTACTCAAAAGCCTTCCCCAAACCGCAAAATGAAGAAAACATCAAACGTCAGAGTCCTTAATTGCGAGACGACAGTCCTCCCATCTTCGTTTTTTTTCCTTGGACACACAAGAGCTCAGAAGACCCTCCAAACCTTATCATACGAAATAGAATCAAACATGGCATTGATCTCATCGGGATTTTCAACAGTTTGCACTATGGAGTGGGAACTCAGCTTGGCATCGTCAACGAAAACTGGTTGGAGGTTGGATATTGGAAATTGAGATTCCTGCGTAACCAAGATTTTACAACAGTTAAGTATTCTCCTTGAGATAAGAGCTATATAAATAAGCCATATAAGTGAAAAAAAATTCAAATAACACCTGTAAAGAATTAAAAATCACCATCATGACCATCATTAAACCTAAATCCTAAGAAAATTTTTCAATAAAAAGATAACAACATAAAATAGTATCTAATATTTCAGTATATCACCTTATTGAATTTCACATCTCCCTAGATAGGTCTTAAATCTTATAACCATATAAAGAAATAGCTAGAAAAAAAAAAAAAAAAAAAATTCTAATCATTTCATATTTTTTCTTATATAATCAATCAAAACAGTTGAAACAGTGACAAATAATAAACAATTTTATTGCAATATCAAAAGAATATCAACTTACCATTTCCCATTCCGGATGAACGTGATCCACTCCTTTGAATTCAACATAGCTAGCGAAGCCTTCATTAAGCCACAAGTCATTCCACCATTCCAAAGTAACTGGAAATGTATTGGTACATTATGAAAGAATCCAGGAGATAAGAATAAATTCAAATTTAATGAAGGCCATTGCCAATGTCAACTGCAAAATTTCAAGTTCAATTCCTAGATTTTTCATTTAAAAAAATCACAAGTGCTGTGATCATTGCAAAACCATTTTGGAAAGAGGGTTAAAATTTGTTGGAAGTTCAGTATTTTCTTGTTTTTTTATTTAATTTCAGATTTGGTCTCAAAAGACTTTTATGCACAATTAGTACAAGATATAAAGTTCAGAGACTGAATTAAAAACAAATTATCTGGCCCAACCAATCTATAAATCTATACAGTAATGCAATAGAAACCTTTCTAAACTATGATTTTCTGTGTATATAATGTAATAGTTCTGGTTGAGAATTATTACCATATTTCATCAACTATAATTGAAAAAATAGAATTACAAATCATATTTTTTTCACCAAACTCTGCATAATTAACAAATATTTGACAAATGAAAACACAAAAAACACATACAATCACAAGAATCACAGACAACTAAATACTCCACCATCCGCAACAACCACCCACTCGAAAGCTCTATCTAAAGCACAAACATGACAAACGAACTTACCAAGATTACCAAACCACTGATGAGCTAATTCGTGGGCAACCACAGAAGCCACTCTCTGCTTGTTAACAGCTGAACTCTGATTCTGGTTGTAAAAGATGCTCGTTTCCCTAAAAGTTATGATCCCCCAGTGTTCCGTGGCACCCGAGGAGTAATCGGGAATGGCTGCCATGTCTGGAATAAATGGAATCCGTTTCTTATATGTTACTATAGGTAGAGGGTAAATATAGTATTTCCATTCTTTACATGTAAATATCATGGGTATATTATACTTTATATGTATACTGTAAAGTCTACAGGTACTGTATCAAAGTTCTTTTTCATCTGATCAACAAAACCACGTCATTACAATAATCGCGCAACTCAATGTCTCACAAAAATGCCTTTACTACAGTTCAAGAGCTCACCACTTTTGGGAAGAGGAAATGGCAGGTCAAACATGCCCTCGTACATCTGCAAAATTTTGGCTCCCGTGTCGAGGGCATACTGACTGTTCTCTATTCTGCCCTTGGGAGCATACACACGGAAGGGCATCCCACTTGACATGGTTGTCTGCAGAGAGAGATGAGGCATGGGTTATATTTACTGGCATTTTTTATTTTGAGTGAAAAAAAAGAAAAAAAAAAAACATAAATGATAAAATCCATAAACACTTCTGAGACAGGCCACATTGTTCTGCCGGGACTGGGCATCTTAATTCAGTTCAGTTCAGACAGATTTGCAAAGACGTCGCTGGGCATCTTAAGGTGTGTGTACTTTCTATAATTTTCTAGTCTTAAGGCATGATATATGAGTCTATGTATGATTTATTATTAGTGATACTAATCAATATTTGGTATGAAAGGGTATCGTAACTGAAGGATCATAAAGCTTGTAATAAAAAAATAAAATAAAATATGCAACATGGAAGTGATATAACCCCTTGAAAGGTGCCCGTTGCAGAGGGGTTGAGAAAAGGACTTGCCTCTTTGTAGGTGAAGTCGCACACAATGAAGCAAACAAGGTACGTAACCATCGGAACAGATTTTTCAAATGTAACTTCCGTCAGGGATTCGGAGGGTTGCCCTGCCACTTCATTCTGTGGAAAAAGAAATCTTGATACTTTTGAATCCCATGATTCACAAAAAAGGAAAAAAAAAGTAATAAATTCAGAAGTCAATCTGATGTAGGCTAAAAACATACAAAATGAGCAAAGGTTATTCTTTTAATAATAAAAACCCTATATAAGATAAATAAAATAAACGTATAAACTGATATATAAAAATGAAGGATAAACAACCATAAAATATAGTAGAAGAAGAAGTACAAGAGGTAGAAGAAGAAGAGAAGAACAAGGAAAATGAGAAGAAAAGAAGAAGAAAAGAAGAAGAAAAAAAAAAACTGACAAACTCTACTCACCTTAACAGGCATGTTTGAGAGAGCAATATATCGCTCGGAAGGTCTCACTATGGTGATCGTGTAAGAGGATTTAAAGGTTGGCTCATCGAAGCACGGGAAGGCACGGCGAGCATACGTTGGCTCGAACTTTGTAGTAGCTAGGCCTCTGAGTAAGAAGTTAAAAAAATTCTGATTATAAGAATTATGTAATATAAAAATTATAAAAACAGAGATAACAGTAATATTGACAGCAATCATTCAATCTTTATAGTGTGAATTTTGTACTATTATCAGTGTTAGGTCCAAGGGGTGGGTGGACACTCCTCTTTTAATGGAATAAAACTGGCCACCACGAGAGAATAAATCATGGTGCATATAAAGGCGTCAATAATTAATGCAACACTGTAGATATGGTTCCACAGATATTACTAAAAAAAAAAGTCAGCTTAGGTCCTATTTGATAATAATTTCCAGTAAGTTTTCCAGTATATATAATTATTCATGTACCTTCTTCTCTTCATGAAATCATGAGAGCCTGGATGTTCTAATTACTACTAATATTGTGTTTATAGAATCAATCAGCCAAAAAGTACCACAGTCTGATTGTATCTTTCTAAAATGCTAAAAAATCTCTACTGAGGGTGCTACAGCTACTGTTCAGGAAAATGTTATAAACAGTTATTAAAAAATATATATTCAAGGAAAGAAGCAATATCCCTCATTTTTTTTAGTGTGAGTTCAAGCAACAGCCATAAAATTCAATACAACTATTGGTACTATTTCCTTTTGCATGGAGTTAAGTTAATATGGGTGTGTGACTGAGAACAAGAGGTATTCAGGCATAGGTCCACCACCTTTACTGACTATCATCAAATTAATTTCACCATCATAACTTAGGCACTGTAATGCTGACAAGATGGTGCTTGAGTACCAATACACACACAATTTCCCACTTACAGACTTAACCCTGTCTGGAAAACCACATCTTAAACATTTTAAAACACTACCTAACCTTCCTTACACCTGCATTCTCAAACATGACATATTAGAGACAGTGAAGAAGCAGTTGGTACCAATATTGCCATTCAGCTATTCCTGCTCTTAATTCCGAACCCGCATTAATCCTTTCAAGACAGGGCACATCTTAAGGTGCTCAGCCTGGAATGGGCATTGTCAGATGTGTTTTCTATCATTTTCCAGACTTACTGTATGATATATAAAATCTAAATGTGACAGATTAGTAAAGTGATTCTAATAAGCTTTTGGTATGATGCATTAGATACACAACTGAAGGAATGAATAGCCTGCTTCTGAGAGAGAGAGAGAGAGAGAGAGAGAGAGAGAGAGAGAGAGAGAGAGAGAGAGAGAGAGAGAGAGAGAGAGAGAGAGAGAGAGAGAGAGAGAGAGAGAGAGAGAGAGAGAGAGAGAGAGGGAGAGGAAGGAGAGAAAGGAGAGGGAGAGGGAGAGGGAGAGGGAGAGAGAGAGAGAGAGAGAGAGAGAGAGAGAGAGAGAGAGAGAGAGAGAGAGAGAGAGAGAGAGAGAGAGAGAGAGAGAGAGAGAGAGAGAGAGAGAGAAAAAAAAAGAAACTGTGGCAAAGAGATTAGACCGTGCAAAAATACCAGAAGCGAAAGGTTCCAAAACTCTACAAAGATTCCCCTCACCTCTGAACTCCTTCTTCGTCCGTGTAATCAGAATAGTAGAATCCTACAATGCCCGTCTTCAAGGAGCCCGAGAAAGACATGGAGATCTGGTAGGTGCCTGGTTCCACCACGCTCGTTCTGATGACCCAGAACTCATTGGGCTCATACTCAAAGGCATCGATAATATTCACATCCTGAAATGGGAAAGTGTAAAAAGTGGTATCACAAAGATAGATTTCTTTTCTTTTTTTCTTTCTTTTCTTATTCTCCCTTAAACAGTTCTCCTTTCTCAGCCCAGATAAACACTACTGATACACAAACTAACTACCAACCAATCCTCAAATAATTTGGCAGTGTTCTTCCCTCGGTGCCACTCAAGCAAAATCTTTAAAAAAATAATAAAATAAGAAAAATAAATAAATAAACAAAAATAAAAAATAAAGAAATAAAATAATAATAATAATAATAGTAATCCCCAACAAGACTGCAAAACATACAAATACTAACCACAATGGCATGCAGGGAATTTCTATATAAAACAAATCCCTTTTCTAAATAATATCCAAGCACATATGTACAAATAGGTGCTAAAACTATTTCTCTCTCATTTCTATTAACACTTCTCTATTGCTATATCTTTAAAATCCCATATTTTAAAACCAACATCGGATTCTCATGGCCTTCCCTGTTTTGAAATGCATCACTATCTTAAATCTCAAAATATCCTATACATTACATCAATTATCCATTCATGAAACCCTTGTAAATAATTTTGGATATCAACAAATCAAATTTGTAAACATGATTACACACAACATCTAAGATTATATTCTACCCTAACATCCATACAGCACTGTTGTCGACCAAACCCAAACCCATACTCAGAAATACACCTAAAAAAATCTATATCTATCTATTTAATTTCTAAAAAAAAAAAAAAAAAAAAAAAAATCCTCAATAAAATACACAGATACCCATACCTCTGTCGTCTCTCCCTCCACCACCTTCACCACTTTGGTCTGGGAGACGTTGAGCCACTTGGTGTGAACAAGAAAGTGGTCGCGCGTCTCTGAGGAGGTCACGTGGATGGTTACGCGCCCGGAGAAGGTCTTGGTGACCAGGTCAGGATGGAGGTACAAGTCGTAGTGGTCCGGGTGGGTGGAGTTGGGGAGGCGGAACTCGTCCTCCCAGGGTCTTCCCGATGAGGTCTTCAGCTTCTTCACCGTCTTCTCTACCATGATGCCTAGAATGTGCGTCAGCCATAAAGTTAGTTTAATTTAGTTTTTTTATTTACTGCACAGGGATGGACAAGCTTTGAAACACTAATGTAGAGTCATGACATTGATGCTAACATTATATTACAAATTAAGGTAATAACATGATTATATTCTCTAGTATATCAACTTTGAATACAAAGAGTTTCACGGAACAACATAGTTTGAGGGGGGGAGGGGAGGATTTTGATAGTAGTTTTATCATCAGAGTTGTGCAATTATGAAGATGTAATATCAAAATATGAATTGCATATCTTGCTTTGCGAAATTATGATTTCTTTTTCATATTTATCTTAACAAGAAAGATAAAGAAAGAAAGAAAAAAAAGGAAATATATACATCATTCTGAGATACAGGTGAACAATACTCAGTTGAAAGTCAGGAGATACAAAGTATATATAAGCAATTACTTTTACTCTTAACATTTTTCAAAATATAAACAACTGAGTACTGGATAATCAAAGCCACCAGAATGTTCTATGGTATCTAGCTGATTAGCCTAAATAATATTTTCCAATCAAAATTTTCTGTTAAAACATCTGAGTTTTAGCCTTCGTTCCCATATATAAAAACACCCCTATGCTATCAGTCCATCAAAGCAACTGTCAACACATCAACACAACTATTTTCGGGGGAGAAGGAATACAACCATCCAATTCTAAAAAATAAACGACAGTTGGATGCTTACCACCCCATGCTACTGAGAGGTGCAGTAACACCAATAAT
>NW_028234431.1:3360951-3365951 GCF_977035675.1 Penaeus japonicus
ATTACACATTTGGAAACCTTCCCTCTCACGTAGCAGGGTCGTCCGCCAACTTCTTTGCCACGTGGATGGAAACCCGGTTCAGCAAGGCTGGTAGAACCGATGATGTGATGGTTCTACGTGTTAGTCGGTTCTAACGGAGATGTTGACTGCGAATCCGAAGATGTCAGTTAGAGTCAGATGTGCTTTCAAAATATGACTCAGAACCAGAGGGTGTGATTGATGTCTTCGATGTCTAAATAAGGGGTTGATATTGTGACTGTTTGATATAGAAAATTGATTAGATTTATGTCCCAAAAAGAAAGATATTGCAAGAAAATAATTAAATTTGAACTGGACTGGCATGTTCGCTACCTTTTTTCTTTTTTTTGACGTCATTGACTTTCAGCGACGTCACAACATAAGACACTGACATCATCAAAAATGTGATTTAAATATACATCAATCGAAAACTTCTCTCACACGAGGATCGAATCGAGTCGAACGGCGCATCACTCGAACCAAATCGACTTACCAACCCCAAGTTTTATCGATAAGAAGGATTGCACAGGTTGCCAATTTTGCAACATCCTTTCCGGCCAACGCCCATCGAAAATCAAAATGCACCCAGGCTCCTTTCGTAAAGCATACTTGAAAAAAAACAAAATCAACTTTCAAAACAACGTCTGCTAAACGCTGTCACGTGACCTTAGATTTCGACCCAACTAAAACTACCATGAATGAGTACTTCCTTTTTTTATCATTATCATTACCATATTTCATCAAGATTATTATCATTTGTGTGTTTAGATATTCAGTCTCATTCATAACTTTCTTCTACATTTGTCGCTATGAACTCTGTTGTCCATACTATCATTTTCTTACACATTATCATTATCATTACCATTATCATTATTATCATTAGTCTTATTAGTATTAGGATGATGATGATGATGATGATGATAATGATGATGGTGAGGATGATGGTGAGGATATAATGATGATGCCGATAATGATAATAGGAGTGGTAATGATGGTGCTAATAATGATAAAGATAATAAGAAGAACAATACTGATAATGGAATTGATAATGATAAAAAATAGTAATAAGCATGATAATAAGTATGATAATGATAATAACAACAACAATAGTAATGGCAATGATAATAACAAGTGTAACAATAACAATATTTGTTACTTTTACTATCATCATTATACATTCATAATAGTAACACTGATCGAATAGCAACAGTATTGATAACCATATTGATAATAAGAGTAATGATAGTAACGATAATAATAACAATAATAACAATAATAAAGGTAATAATAATAGCTGTAACAACAATGATAATAACAGTAACATTGAGGTGGAACGAGTAAGAAGAGAGATGTCAGTAATTTAATTATATCTGACATGACATGACAGATGAAGTTCTAGTCTGTCCAGCGGAGTGTAATATCTCTTGTTCCGTGATATATGTCACATTTATTCTTATTGTTACCTCCCTCTTTCCTTTTCTATCACTTTTTTTGTTTGTTTTTGTTTTTTTACACTTCTCTTTCTATTTTTATTTCTCTCTCTCTGTCTGTCTGTCTGTCTCTTTCTCTTTCCTTTCTCTCTCTCTTCTTCTTCTCTCTCTCTCTCTCTTCCTCTCTCTCTCTCTCTCTCTCTCTCTCTCTCTCTCTCTCTCTCTCTGTCTCTCTCTCTTCCTCTGTCTCTCTCTCTCTCTCTTCTCTTCTCTCTCTCTTCTCTTCTCTCTCTCTCTCTTCTCTCTCTCTCTCTCTCTCTCTCTCTCTCTCTCTCTCTCTCTCTCTCTCTCTCTCTCTTTCTCTCTCTCTCTCTCTCTCTCTCTTTCCCTTTTTCTTGTCATATGGGAGAGCTGGTTGGTTGTTCCATAGGCAGTTTGGAGTCGGAAAGTGCCTAAACCAATCAAAGTATTCGTGTTTGGCTGTTCATTTGTACATGTACTGGTCAGTATAGTTTTGTTTAAGGATTATTTACATATAGAGAGCTTCACACGAGGTCAATCTGCAGAGAGTCAGTTGGTAGGCCTAACAGACCTTGTCTATTCACTGCATTTCTTTTTTTTATTACTAGTTATTAACTGTTATTATCGTTATAGTCATATTGATGATGAAAAATGCTAACGATAGGAGTAGTAATGAAAATTAAATTTTTCCCCGAATATTTAATGAAAGGTTTAAATACGTGAGGTCAGGTAAGCCCATTAATTGGTGACTAAGTGCTTCTGGAACCATCCATGTTCACAATATAGATAAAAAACAAAAAACCGTAATGGACGGTCCAATCCCCGTCGTCAGTGGATTAATTCTAATCATTCACCGACCGAATGTTTTGCTTTTTACGTGCAGCTTTTCATACTCTGTCAAATTTCTTCTGACTTACGATGTTTCTTGTGAATTTTCTTTCAGCTACGGTAATTTTTTTGAGCTTTTACGCATCTGAGAGACATAAAAAAAATATCTTGAAAAGTTTTATAAATACGAGCATATAGATATTATAGAGCTTATTATTTGATCTCTGATCTTGTATATGAATATGACCGTGGTGTTAGATTTCTAGTTAGACTATACACCTCATAGTTTCAAATTTACCTGCACTGACCTATGTTCTACGATGCGTAGTTACGTATGGCTTCTAGATTCTCCTTAGATTTGATTTCCTATAATACAGTTAATGGTGTACTTAAACTTTAATCTTTAGCAAGGGATGTTACTTTTTTCTCTCCCCCCCCCAAAAAAAAAAAAAAAAAAAAAAATCTTTTGAGTGTAAAAGTAAGATCTGGAAAAGTTTCATAATCCTAGCATTTCTCTAAATTCCCTTTGATGCCAATAAATATATATATATATAATGATATCTATCTTTTTCTTTTCGTCACTCGGGGCCTTGTCGAGCTCCAGCGTGTAGCACTTCCATCCATCGCCTTTTGTCACTATTCACCATGGAATCCAACATGGGGAAGCTGTGTGTCGGACCTTAATGCCCTACAGCCACAGGGGTCATGAGATGGCATACGCTACCCCTGCCTGGCGATTATGCCACCATTGTGAGGCCATAGACCAGCCGACGGACCAGACTGAGCCGAGATCAGGCCACCCGGCTTGCTAGAATAAGGGACCAAAGAGGCGTGTTGCTAGCCATAGGGCGTTCAGGGCGCAGGCACATCACTCAACCTCAAGGATCCCCGTCTCCTTGCACACAGGGACGCCACGCATGACAAACACGTGGGTAAGTGCTAACCCCCCTGGAGAGAGGCAAAGGAGGAGGGGGGAAGGGGGTAATCCCACTTACTAAATCAGCATTCGGTCATCCCTCACCAGTGACCCCCCCACTGAACAGGCCCCCTCAGCGGGAGGGAGAGACCGGCCATTCCAGGGTAGGCTCAACTAAGAAGGCTCATTAGTGTGGCTCATTCACAGCTAGGCAGTTCCTATTGTGGAGGTCTTGTAGGACTTTCATTGTGTTATTAGGATATTCAACTACAGTACATATTTTTTGAGAGTTACACTACTATAATGCTACAATTTCTTTTTTTTTTTCTCCAGAATGATTGGATTTCATTACCTCACGTTATAAGATCTTTGTTCCTATTTGTTTCCGTCGGAGCTATCATTGCATAATTGCTGATATTTGCAATGTTCCCCGAAGTGTCTGGTCCACAGCGGCCCTCCGGAAGTTAGGTCGAGGACTATCCTTATACTCTTTAGATTCTTAATTTCCTATAACCTTCATGTTTTTTGACAAATAATTAAATAATTGCCAGCTTTGTTTTTCACTTCCCATCTTTCTCTTAATTGGTTTTAGTCTCAAGGCCTCCTATACGTATTTGCCTTCCTTGAAAGCACTCTCAACTTTAATTGAGAAACCCTGTTGCAGACTCGTTATGACGTGTTTTTTTTGTTTTTGTTTTTGTTTGTTTGTTTTTTTACTCTTTTTTTATTATTATTATTTTTTTTTTACTCTTTTTTTATCGTTTTTTTCCGTTTTCCAGACAACTTTCTTCTTTCTCTTCTGCATTGTGGGGAAACACTCCCTTTGTTCTAAATACCACAATCTGCTTTTTTTTGTGACTCTGTCTTCTTATCATCTTTTGACATCCAGTCGTCCTCTTATCTGATACCCTGTTCTTTGTGTGGGAGTCATTTGTAGGGCTTTTCTATTTCCTGCTTTATCATTAATTAAAAGATGAATGATGGTCTTTGCATAGACGTCGATGAGGATTAGCTAACTGACTTGTATTTTTTCCCCTCTATTTGTTTTTCACTTTGCTTTGTCTTCTCGTTTACGGTTTTATTTCCCCGTGGGGCTTCGTCCTCACCCTCACGCTTTTCAATATTTTTCTGCGGAGCCTTTTTCCTTTTTATTTTTAATTCCTTTTATGTCATGTTTCTTTTCATTCCGTTTTTTTTTCTCTTTTCCTCCGTTGAAAAAAACGAGCACTTTATGTTTTTTTTTTTTTTTTCATCCCTTTTTTTTGAAATATCTTGTTCATTCAAAAGATACATTTCCTTGATCTCGTTTTCACTTGTATATAATCAATAAAAAAAAAGTTTTTTTCCTACTTTACAGCCTCAAGCTTAACGACATTGTAGAATGGGATACATTCATTAAAGCACAAAACTCAACACCATGATATCAAAAACTTGGCATGCTTGAACTATCGCAAAAACTAAAGCAAATCACATTGCCAAGGTTGTTGATATAGGTCAAGTTGCATCACCGAATGGAAGGAGAGTCTTGTATATACAACTGTTTGCAATTGCACAAACTGCTGTGCATATCAAAGGACAAAAATGTTTCACAATTTGTGTTGGGAAATTATTTGTAAATCTACAGTATCTCTAAGCATACATCCATTAACACTCATTTTATAAAGTTGTTCTTCAACTGAATGAAGAAGTTTAACAGAAAGTAAATGAACGAAGACAGCTAATTAAAAACCATCAGGCAAAGACAATTGAGATTTCTTAGTCATGCTTTAAAGGAAGATGGTTTAGAT
>NW_028234431.1:3368451-3375951 GCF_977035675.1 Penaeus japonicus
GAACAAGAAAGAGAAAAAGAGAACAAAAGAGAAAGAGAGAAGAAGAAAAAAAGAGAGAAGACAAGAGAGAGAGAGAAAGAGAAAAAGAGAACAAGAGAGAAAGAGAAAAAGAGAACGAGAGAGAGAAAAAAGAACAAAAACAAACACGAAAAGATGAAAACGATGTTGGAAAGAAGCTCAGGTGTTATCTCTGGCTTCCAAGTTACATGGTTTGGGTTTTAAGGTGAACTTGTCCTCGGGATCAGCCTTCTTTGGTTTGTTTTTGTTTTTTGTGTTGTTTGTTTATACTGCTTTTGTTTCTTTTATTGTTGTTCATTTTTATGTTTATTTATTTACTTTTTTATCTATTCATCATTGTTATTGTTGTTGTTATTATTGTCTTTATTATTATTATCATCATCATTATTATTATTGTCTTTTTTATCATTATCATTGTTCTTATTGCTATCATCATTATTCTTTTGATCATCATTATTTTCATCATTTTTACATTTATTATCATAATTATCAACATAATCATAATAATTGTTATTATAATCACTATTATCATCATTATGATCATTATTGTTATTATCATCATTATTATTATTATTATCAACATTTTCTTTATCATTTTCATCCTTATTATCATCATCATTACTATCATCGTACTTTTCATTATCATCACCATTATTCCCATTGCTATTCTCAATATTATTGCTATTTGTTATCATTCTTTAGCATTGTCATAGTTATTATTATCGATATTCTGATTATTATCATAATTATCATTGCTGTTATTTTTATCATTGTAATTATTGCTATTGCTATTATCATTATTATCATTGGTATCTTCATTATCTTCATCATTATTATCATCATTATTATTATAAATATGTACGTAATGATTATTATTATCATCATCATTATCTCCATCCTCCTCCTCCTCATTATCATCATCATCATCATCACCATCATCATCATCATTCCCTTCAACTATTTTCCCTCTTTTTTCCTTCTCCCTTTGTCTCATCATCAAGGCATTATTTCTATCAGAGTCATCATCACCCTCATCATCACTATCATCACCACGTCGTCACCGTCTCCACCTCATCTCCTTTCTCATTCTGCATCTCATCACATCCTCATCCAATCATCATTTCTCTTGTCATCATCCGTTCCATCTTTCCTTCTCATCACCATTCTCA
This sequence comes from Penaeus japonicus, assembly GCF_977035675.1. Classification (NCBI taxonomy): domain Eukaryota; kingdom Metazoa; phylum Arthropoda; class Malacostraca; order Decapoda; family Penaeidae; genus Penaeus; species Penaeus japonicus. Next base: position 3,369,639 of record NW_028234431.1, read on the forward strand.
TCACAACGCATCTCTCCATCACCACTCGTTCTCCTTTTCTCTCCTGCCAGACCTCATTAAATCATCATCACCTTTCTTTCATCATCCTCATCATCCCCCATCTTTATCACTCCTTGTTCCAATCTCCCGCTATCTTCCCCCTCCCCCTTCCCCTTCCCCTTCCCCTTCCCCTTCCCCTTCCCCTTCCCCTTCCCCTTCCCCTTCCCTTCCCCTTCCCCCCTTCCCCTTCCCCTTCCCCTTCCCCTTCCCTTCCCTTCACTTTCCCCTTCCCCACCTTCCCCCTTCCCCTCCCCTTCTCCTCCTTCCTCTTCCTTTTCCTCTCCTCCCTCCCTCTCCCCTTTCCCACTTCCCCCTTCCCATTCCACCTCCCCTTCCCGCCTTGCCCGCCTGTCCTCCCTCTTCCCCCCCTTCCCCATCCCATTCCCCTTCTCCTTCCCCTCCCTTCCCCTCCCTCCTTCCTCCTCCTCTCCATCCCTTCTCCTCCCCTCCTCCCCCTTCCCCTCCCCTCTCCCTCTCCCTCCCTCCCCTCCCTCTCCCCCTTCCCCCCCCCTCACCCCCTTCCCCTTCCCCTCCCCTTCCCCTTCCTCTCCCCCTTCCCCTCTCCCTCCCTCTCCCCCTCCCCCTCCCCCCTCCCCCTCCCCCCCTTCCCCTCCCTCCTCCCTCTCCCTTCCCCTCCCCCTCCCCCTCTCCCTCTCCCCCTTCCCCTCTCCCTCTCCATCTCCCCCTTCCTCCTTCGTTCTCATCAAGACCCTCTGTGAGTGAGGTCAAGGGTGAAGGAAAGGTCACCCAAGCGGCGATATCAGGTCGAGGAGGGAAGGAGGAATGCCAGGCAAGGCCATCCAGGTTTTGTGTGTGGGACTTGGGCCAGGATATGATACTGACCTTGGTTGACCTTGGCTGACCTTGGCTGGAATGGGTAAGTTGCTAAGCGAGGACGTGGAAGGGGATTTAATGAGGCGGGGAGATATATAGATATTTTTTTTTCTAACGGTGCTTGTTTCCCTACACACCCTCACCCCCCTTACTTCCTATCTTCTTTCCTTCCCTTTTCTTGTTTCTTCTTGGTTCTTGTTCTTTCGTTTCTTTTTTCTTTGATAAAAAAAAAAAAAATCTGTATGGATATTTTGCTGTTTGTCTGAGTTTAGGATCTATCTCTTTCTTGTTTTCTCTCTCTTTCTTACCTTCTTTTTTTCTCTTTCTTACTTTCTTCCTTTTTCTTTATCTCTCTCTTTCTCTTGTTTTTTCTCTTTTTCTTATCTTCTTTTTTTCTCTCTTTCTTACTATTTTTCTTCCTTTCTCTTTGTCTTTCTCTCTTTCTCTTGTTTTCTCTCTTTTTTACCTTCTTTCTCTTTCTTACTTTCTTTCTTCCTCTCTCTCTCTCTCTCTCTCTCTCTCTCTCTCTCTCTCTCTCTCTCTCTCTCTCCCCCCCTCTCTCCTCCATTCTGGCAGGTATAAAATAAAAGAGTCGAGTATTCTTCGTATGCAAGGAATGTATGTTGCACAGCGAGTCTCATCTTTTTCCAGGTCTAATTTTAACAAGAGTCTGATGGGGTAAAATTATCCTAAAGCAGACATTATTCCTCAGTTTTATGTTCAGACAAACGTTCTGGTGAGTTTTTAGCCTTGACCTCATTCAATGAAGTTTAATATAGAATCGCCTACTTATAAGCGTTATTATAAATTTTACGAAATGTATATGTTATACCTGTAGTATGGTATGAATTATGTGAGGTCATAATGAAGTTGAAGATGTGTAAGTCAATCTTGCATAACTTGCAGGTTGCAGGAACCCTGTAAATCACTATGTGTAAAAAAAAAAAAAAAAAAAAAAAAAAAATCATATGTTAAACTTGCACTGATATGTATCCCCATATTTAGAGTTTATTTTAATCTAGTTTTATGTATTAAATATATGTTCTGTGTAGCGCATATGTATGCTCGTAAGATCAATCAATACGGATTAATTCAAGCAAGCAATTCCTCTGACATTAGACGAAAGGCACTGCAGACCGTCAGACTTTGCATTATGTAATTCATTTGACTAATTAAGGATACATTACTTGAATTAGATATCCTATGAGGATCCCAGATGGAGATAACGCTAATGGACTCGAGTCTGTATTTAATCTGAATGCAACACGTTATGAACAGGATTAGAGGAAATAGATTTTGTAACGTATCTATATAATAACGTCAAGAGTGAGATTAGCTGGAAGAAAACGAAATAAAAGAAAGAAACATGAGAAGAAATGAGAAAAAAATGAAATAAGTATAAAAAAGAAGAAAGCAAACGAATCATTAGAATAAGAAAAGGGGTAAAGAAGAATGATAAGATGATCTAGAAGAAGAGAAAAAAATCCCACTCAGACAGTGCTATTCAAATGCCTGACGAACACCAAGACTAATAGCTTTCATTTCCTTTTCTCCGTAAGACCTTATACATGTAAAATCAGCTGACGCCAGGCCTGAGGCAGACGGCATGATGGTCGAAATAAATTCAGGTTCCTTCAGTCACAGATGCATTAGATGTTAAATAGGTCACACACACACACACATACACACACACCTACAATGACACACACGCACACACAAAATGACACACACACAATGACACACACACAGAGACACACACACACACACACACAATGACACATAAACACCCCCCCTCACACACACACACATAAACACACTCACACACACACAAACATCCACCCACCCATCCACCCTTCCATTCACCCACCCACACACACACCCATCCACCCACCTACCCACACACAACCCTCCTCCACACACACATTCATCCACCCACCTACACACACACCCATCCACCCACCCCCCACAACCCTCCCCCTCCCACTCACACACATACACACACAAGCATTCCTATACAAATACGTATACACCTCAACTTTCTCCTTCGCCTCCTTCCCCCCCACCCCCCACCCACACACACTCACCTTGTACATTCTTCCCACAGACGAGAGAACGACAGAAAGCCTTTGAATTACAGCCGGTGAGAATTAGAATACATTTACATCTGAGCTTCCTCTTTGAATAAGACCTCAACTTCCTTGTAATCATCTCCTTAAACTTGAATTACTTTCTCGCTTAATGCACTTCATAACAGATGTCTTTTGAAAGAGGAATTACAAAAGGAGATCATTTGTTGTTTTCTTTTTCTGTTATGTTCATTTTTTTTTTTTTTTGTAGCATCTTTATGTCTCTGCCTTTCTCTCATTTCCTCTATATTTAGGGTTGTCTCTCTTTCTTTCCTCGTCTCTTCTCTCTCTCTCGGTCTCACTCTTTTTCTCTCTCGATCTCTCTTTCTTGCTATTTTTCATTCTCTCTCTCTCTCTCTCTCTCTCTCTCCCTCTCTTTCTCTCTCTCTTTCTTTCTTTTTTCATCATTTTATTCTCTCTTATCCCCCCACTCTCTCTCCCCTCCCACCTACCATCTCTCTCTCTCTATCTCTCTTTCCGTTCTTCCATTCTACCTGTGTGTGTGTGTGTGTGTGTGTGTGTGTGTGTGTGTTTGTGTGTTCGTGTGTGTGTGTGTGTGTGTGTCACTCTCTCTAATAACAGTAATACTGACAATGATATTGATAAAAAAATAATAATCATGATAATGGTGATGATTACAATAGCGACCAAAATAATAATATTGATGATAGTAATAATACTAACAGCAACAGCAATACACATAAAAATGATCAAGACAATTATAATGATACCAGAGACAACATCAACAAAAACAAAGATAATTATATTAGCAACACCACTATAGCTGCAAGCAATACCAATTATGATAACGATGTTATCAACAAGAACAAAAATATTGCAACGGAAAATGGAACGTCAACATTGGCATTAAAAAAGAAGCGAAGCAGATGCGAACCGGAATCGATTCAGAAGCGAACCAGTAGCGAACCAAAAATAAGATAAAACCGAAAAAGAAAAAAATAACAGAAAACGAACCTAAAATGAACGAGAGAAGAACCAAAAAACGACCGAAAAGAACAAACCAGCAACAACCCAAAACCGAAGCAGAAATCGAGCCAGAAAAGAAAGAAAGAAAGAAAAAACGACCTAAAGAACAAACCAGAAAACAAACCTAAAACGAACCAGAAAAGACCCCCCCCCCCAAAAAAAAAAAAAAAATCTACAGAACAAACCAGAAAACAAATCTAAAACGAACCAGAAAAGAACCCCCTCCCCCCCCCAAAAAAAAAATCTACAGAACAAACCAGAAAACAAACCTAAAACGAACCAGAAAAGAACCCCCCCCCCCCCCCAAAAAAAAAATCTACAGAACAAACCAGAAAACAAACCTAAAACGAACCAGAAAAGAACCCCCTCCCCCCCCAAAAAAAAAAATCTACAGAACAAACCAGAAAACAAACCTAAAACGAACCAGAAAAGAACCCCCCCCCCCCCCAAAAAAAAAAAAAAATCTACAGAACAAACCAGAAAACAAACCTAAAACGAACCAGAAAAGAACCCCCCCCCCCCCAAAAAAAAAAAAATCTACAGAACAAACCAGAAAACAAACCTAAAACGAACCAGAAAAGAACCCCCCCCCCCCAAAAAAAAAAAAAAAAATCTACAGAACAAACCAGAAAACAAACCTAAAACGAACCAGAAAAGACCCCCCCCCCCCCAAAAAAAAAAAAAATCTACAGAACAAACCAGAAAACAAACCTAAAACGAACCAGAAAAGAACCCCCTCCCCCCAAAAAAAAAGACCTAAAGAACAAACCAGAAAACAAAACCAAACCCGAAATAGAAAAGAACCAGAAAACGAACCTAAAACGAACCAGAGAAGAACCAATAAAAAAAGACCTAAAGAACAAACCAGAAAACAAAACCAAACCCGAAATAGAAAAGAACCAGAAAACAAACCTAAAACGAACCAGAGAAGAAGAAGAACAACAACAAAAACAACAACAAAAAAACGACCTACAGACCAAACCAGCAACAAACCCAAACCCGAAACAGAAAACGAACCAGAAAAGAACCAAAAAGAACGACAAACCAACAACAAACCCAAACCCGAACCAGTAAACGAAGCAGAAAAGAACCAGAGAAGAACCAAAAAACGACATACAGAACAAACCAACAACAAACCCAAACCCGAAGCAGTAAACGAAGCAGAGCCCCAAACGAACCCAGTCCGGCGCGGCGCCCCAATACGCTGTCCGAATGAATTGCCTCCCTGCCGACATGTACATTTAATTACAGACCGCTAATGAAGCTGACCTCCACTGCCTTTATGCTCAGTCGATGTAATTATCACTTGGGATTAAACTAAATAAACGCAGTCTATCCCAAACTCATCGATACCTGGAAATACCTGGTTTTGTCGTTGGAAAGATAATGAGGATGGAAATATTATTATAATTCGGCGTGAGAGATTTTGCCTGGGAGATTTTATGAGTTGTTATGTGGTAATTGTCATATTCGTTATGTTTTTTTTATTATTTTTTTCACTAGCCAGTTAATTATTTTTTTTTTCATGAGTGTTGTTCTGTATGGAATGTATTCATGGAATATATATTATTTTAAAACATCGCACCGGTGTACTAATATTCTCTCACTGCACTCTGTCTCTGACTCTCTGTTACTCTTTCTCTCTCTCTCTCTCTCTCTCTATCTATCTTACTTTCTCTTTCTCTCTCTCTCTCTCTCTCTCTCTCTCTCTCTCTCTCTCTATATATATATATATATATATATATATATATATATATATATCTTACTCTCTCTTTCTCTCTCCTCTCTCAATCTCTCTCACTCTCTCTCTCTCTCTTATTTACTCTCTTCCTTTAACTATCTATTTTTCTCTCTTATTTTTTCCCTTTCTTTTTCTATCTATTTATGTATCTCAATCTATTTATCTATCTCTATGTATCTATCTAATCTATCTCTCTTACTATCCCTTTATCTATATCTATATCTACTTAACTGTTTAGCTGTCTGTCTGTTTGTCCATCTGTAACCTACTCTCTCTTTCTGTCGATTTATCCATATACATCTATGTATGTCTCTTTATATAGATATAGATATATCTATTCGTATGTGTTGATATATATTAATGTATGCTGTCTGTCTCTGTCATTATCTCCCTCCTGCCCTCCTCCCCCTTTCTCTCTCTCTTTCTCCGCTCCCCCCCTTCTCTCTTTCTCCACCTCTCCCTCCCTCCCTCCCACCCTTCAACTCCTCCCTTCCTCTCTCGCTCTTATAGTTTGTTTCCTTTTTTTCTCTCCTTCCTCCCCCTCCCCCTTCCCCCCACCCCTCCCCCTGCTCATCTCTCTCTCCAT
>NW_028234431.1:3378451-3383451 GCF_977035675.1 Penaeus japonicus
GTCCTCTCTCTCTTTCTCTCTCTCTCTCTCTCTCTCTCTCTCTCTCTCTCTCTCTCTCTCTCTCTCTCTCTCTCTCTCTCTCTACCTCTCCCTCTACCTCTCCCTCCCTCCCTCCCTCCCTCCCTCCCTCCCTCTCTCTCTCTCTCTCTCTCTCTCTCTCTCTCTCTCTCCCTCTCTCTCTCTCTCTCCCTCCCTCCCTCCCTCCCTCCCTCCCTCTCTCTCTCTCTCTCTCTCTTTCTCTCTTTCTCTCAGACACACACCTACATACTCTGCACACAAGGCATTTTTCGACGTTCGTTAATTATCATGTCGTATCATCTTTAAAAAAAATAACTTCATATACCGAAACTTTATAACTTGAGTTGCAAAAAGGTTATGTACCTCTTTAACGAAGGAAGAACATTTTAAGCTTATTCGTGTTAACTTACAAAGTACACACAAACACACACGCACAAACCAACACACACACACATACACACACACAAACACATGCACACACACACACACACACAGACACATAGACACACAGACACACATATATATATATATATATATATATATATATATATATATATATATATATATATATATATATATATATATATATATAAGTATATATATATATTATATATATATATACATACATATATATATATATATAAATATATATATATATATATATATATATATATATATATATATATACATATATATATATATAAACATACACACACACATATATATATGGAGAGAGAAAACACGGACCAGACAGACAGAAAACATACAAACCGCCATCGGATTCCGAAAGCCTCGCCCCGAAGCCTCAGCAATAACACGAAAAGCCCTGCAGACACGAGGCCAATAGGCAATCCAAGCAGATGTCATGTCAGGCGGATAGACATGAGCGCGTGAGCCTCTGTCGGAAAGGGGGGGGGGGGCGGACGACGAAGGAGATAAAGATGAAGATGGAGGATGAAGAGGAGGATGAGGGTGAAGAGGAGGATGAGAGGATAGTGAGGATAAGGAAGATAAGGGTGATGAGGAAGAGGAGGAGGAAGAGAAAGAGGGTGAAGAGAAGGATGGGAGGATAGTGAGGATAAGGAAGATAAGGATGGTGATAAGAATGGTGTTGAGGAAGAGGAGGATGAAGAGGATGAGGGTGAAGAGAAGGATGGGAGGATAGTGAGGATAAGGAAGAGAAGGATGGTGATAATAACGAAGATAATGAGAAGAGTAATTGTACAAATAAACGAAATAACGAACAAATCAATATACAGAAAACGAAAAAAAGAAAGAAATTACAATAAAGCAGTTATTATGACTGACATTACAAAAGGAATAAAAAAAAAAATGAAAATAAAAATAAAAAAAGATTACCTTACACTACAAATACATTCAAAATGAAGGGAATTATATGAGTGAGTGAGTGGTGTCATCTTCTCCTCGTGAAACAGAAAGACATTTATGATAATTAACCAATAATATCCTGATATTACGACACCAGTTTATAGATAAGTGAGCCCCAACAGCGGCACTGTTAATTAAATGCAGGTAACTCAGGGGAGGTGGAGGTTGAGGGGGTGGGGGGGGGGGGGAGGACGGATGAGAAATACATGAGGAAATGAGTATTTACAGTGAGAATTGAAGCGGAGGAGGAATTCAAGATGATAAAGATTTCCAGCCATGATTGTTTTTATTCATGTATATATATATCTTTTTTCTTTCTCTTTTTCTTCTTTTTTTTTTTTTTTTTTTTTTTTGGGGGGGGGGGGGGGGGGGGGTATGTTTTTTTTTTTTTTTTTTTTTTTGTGGGGGGGGGGGGGGGGGCGGGGGATTTGTATGTCTTTTATCCTTATTTTTTTTTTTTTTTGGGGGGGGGGGGGTATTTTCATTTTCTTTTTTTTCTTTTCAGGCGCTCTGTGAACCGTGCTGGAATTCGGTCTGGAGGAGAACCCTATTACTGAACTAAAATCTACGTCTCTTTTTACGGTTAGAATCCGCCTTAGAAGTATCTACGTAATTTCGAAAAAGGCGGAATCACAAGGGTCTTATTTTCTTCCTCTTCCTGCTCGAGAGGAAGGTTCAAGTTGCTTGCAGAATTGAAAGCATCAATCCAGGTCGAGTAAGGTCAGTCATAGGTCGAATGAAATCACAAAAATGTATTTTGATTTTGATATCAAATTCCTCACTCACTCTTGGTTATAGCCTCTAAGGGTGATTTCACAGTTCAATATAAGGCGAATATAGCAGTGTCCGATTGATGTGATTAATGTGAACAGTGGGCAGGGAATTTCGGAAAATGGATGGAAGGGAAAATTAAACTTATTGAACATTTAATTGTCCTGAGAAGGATCTTTTTTTTTATTCAAATTATATATTTTATGTAATTATGCAGTGGTATATTTGTTCTGCTTTATCATGGGGTTATTATTATCATTATCCTCATGAATACTATTATCATTTTCATCATTAATATCATCATAATTTTTTATCATCATTATTATGGTATTATTACCATTATTACTATCATGATCATTATCATCATTATTATCATCATTAATACAGTAATGTTATCATTATCATTCTTATCATCATCCTTGCAATCATCATCATTATCATCCTCCTCATTATCATTAATTGCCCAACTTTTTAATCCTTCAGGCTAATATGCTTAAATCCGTCAGAATATGAAAACCATCTATTCAAACTGCACTCAACAACACATTTGAATAATATCAAACAAATAAACACTAAATCATGCAAACAGAATATCTAACTGAACCGAAACGTCTTTTTAATTTATGAGTATAAATACTATCGTCAAATTGTAGAATGATTTACCTTTGCATTCTACCTTTGACTTTATCATTCGGAAACAACAACAACAAATAACAAGAAAAACAACAACAACAACAACAAATAACAAGAAAAAACAACAACAACAACAACAACAACAAATAACAAGAAAAAACAACAACAACAACAACAACAACAAACGGGATAGAAAACAACAAAGTGATGCATTCAAGTTATCAAAGATTCATTTGTGTTGTCTGCAGTCTATACTTTATTCGTAAAAAAAACAACAACTCTGGAGCTTTGATATCTCTTGAGAAATGTGAGTAATACTCTTGAACAAAATATTGTATTTAGTTCTGCTCACCTTTAGGAAAGATGGCTATGCACAGGAAGGCTTCTGCATGACCGGTGCAACACGCTCCTGAAAACGTGTACCGCAGGAACACCTCAATGTGTCTGATAGATATTTGTTTTCCTTTTGCATGGTGGATAGGTCGATAAAAAGAAAATCAGGAGTGAGCTGAATATAAATAGCTTGTGAGTATTACCAATGGATGAAAAAAAGAAAGAAAGAAATAAAATAAAAGAAAAGAAAGAAAGAAAAAAGAAAGAAAGAAAGAAAGAAAGAAAAAAAAGAAGAGAAAGAAAAAAAAGAAGAGAAAGAAGAAGAAGAAGAAGAAGAGGAAGAAGAAGAAGAAGAAGAAGAAAAAAAAAAAAAAGTATATATATATATATATATATATATATATATATATATATATATATATATATATATATATATATATATATTTGCTGGGACAGCTGACGTATTAAGGATATGCTGGGATTCTAATGTATTAAAGATATGGCTGATGGATTAAAATACCCTGGGATTGAGGACGTATAGAAAAAAAAAAATGCTAGGATTGCTAATGGACTAGAAAAAAATAATCCTGGGATTGCTGACGGAATAAAAAAAAAAAAAAACAATGTTGGGATTACTGCTAATGATACTACTAATAATAACACTAATACTAACAACAATAATGGCGATGCTGTAACTACCACTACGACTACTAGTATCAACAATGATAATGATAATTACAATGATGATAGCAATAATATCAACATCAACACCAATATTACAATGACAGTAACACCAATAATAATGAGGAATATCCTTTGATGAATTATTTATTTTCCTTCTTCTCCTTCACTATTTGATATCCTCCGATGCAGACGAATGCAGGAATAGTAAGAAACATTTATTGAAAATATGTCTATTAAAAATAGGTTTATTATGGCTTTCGTGAATGAATTTCCTCGCCTTATATCCTGTGATTGTAAATTTATGATAATTCATGATCCGGACGACCTCAGCCCGTTTCCAAATTCATTCTGATTTCAGGTATTCGTGTATCGCCTTGTATTATGTTTTAGTCTTAATGGTTATAACAAATGCTAAGATATGATTCATTGTAAATAAAGTTAACGGAATTGTAAAACACAAATAATATATGACAATATCATGTGACTATATTTCTTCAGAAAAACAGAAAAGATAGACATATACAAGCAACCACTAAAGCACTGAGTATCGCTCTGTCTGTATTAAAGATAATTTAATTCACGAAAATTGTTTTCGATAATCACAACTTTTATCGGAAAAAAAAGTATAAATGAAAATTAACAAATCCCCAAAGCAAAAGAGAAAATCGACGCGCATCGATCAAAAATCTTCATGAGAGTTGCATCCATTAGCAAGATTGCAAAATACATTTATCTGACACGAACTGAGAAGTCGCCTGACATCCATGACACTTCGCTCGTCATCGTGATAATCAATGATCACACGACCTTGGAGTGTGATGATAATAATAATGATAATGTCGACCTTATGACCATGAAGCTGTTCTTTTCCGTCGTAACGTAAGCAGCTTTTCTCTTTTTTTCCGCGATTCAGTCTGGAATGACCTCAGATTTCATCAAAGTTTCAGACAAAAACATCGTCCTGCTAGGAATACAGAGCAGAACCCGGATGCTTTGTATCTGTCTATGGCAAGCAGGAGCGTTAATGGTAAATTTGTCACCTTACAATATATATATATATGTATATATATATATATATATATATATATATATATATATATATATGTATATGTGTGTTCGTATGTGTGTGATTGTGTGTGTGTGTGTTGTGTGTTGTGTGATATGTATATATA
>NW_028234431.1:3418451-3423451 GCF_977035675.1 Penaeus japonicus
CGATTGAAATTGCAAAGCCAGGAAGGAAATCAAGGACTGACATTGCAGAACATTAAAAAAAAGCGAGAAAGAAATATAACAAATACAGGTATTGCAGACGATGAAGGGAAAATGAAGTCTGATTTTGCAAATTATGAAAGAAAACGGGAGACAAGTGCAGAACAAGAAAGAAAACGGGAAATTAAAATGCGGAACAAGAAAGAAAACGGAGACTGGGAGGGAACACAAAACTATCTAAAGAAAACAGTGATTCAAATTCAATTGCGAATATCAGAGGGAACCTTAGGGAAACAAAATAAAGCAGTATAGGTGTGGGTGAAGAAAAAAAAAATGGTTCGTGAAAAGAAAAGAATGGAAAAAGCGTTCGCTATCTCTCTCGTCTCATCTCCTTTCTCTCACACTCAGGATTTGAGCAGCTGATTATCGAACGAGGGAGAGAGGGAAGACAGGAGAGGAGAGAGAGAGAGAGAGAGAGAGAGAGAGAGAGAGAGAGAGAGAGAGAGAGAGAGAGAGAGAGAGAGAGAGAGAGAGAGAGAGAGAAACAGATAGTGGGAGAGATGCACACGTTTTAATGTTATATCTTCATCAGAACTACATGTCATTCACAGAATTCATCAAAATTACATGTAAATGACGAGTCTGGATGCTGCAATTTCATCAGAATTAAATATAATTCCGATGAAAATATAATTTCCCCGAACATCAATAAAAAAAAAAAAAAATCATACGTTTTGATTAATATCCTCTCTTACATTAGTTCCAATAAACTCTCATCACAGACGCGTACATATAAGAAACTTGTAATAACTTCTATTAAGCTGTTACCCTTAAAACCATAAACAGACGACGAGCACCTCTTATCGTTAGAGTTTTAGAATCCTATTGATCTCACGTCAATAGCCACTAGAGACAGGGAGAGTTGATGGACTATATATAATTTTTTATTGCATTTCTTTAATAACTTTTGGGATACGTTAACTTGTTTAACAGCCGGTGGAGAAAAAAGTGCATTGTAAGATATAAGAAAAATATGTTTCGGGTTTATTATGTAAGGCAATCTGGGTGAAGGAGTTCTTGCTTGAGTGTGTGTGTGTGTGTGTGTGTGTGTGTGTGTGTGTGTGTGTGTGTGTGTGTGTGTGTGTGTGTGTGTGTGTGTGTGTGTGTTAGTGAGGGAATGTATACGATCGTGTGCGTGTGTGAATGAGGGAATGTATATGGTCGTGTGTGTGTGGTCGTGTGTGTGTGGGAGTGTGGGAGTGTATATGATCGTGTGTGTGTGTGCGAGTGAGAGTGTATATGTTCGTGTGTTTATGCGTGCTTGCGTGCGTGCGTGCATGTGTAAGAGAGACTGAGTGTATGTCTGTGCGTGTGACGAGAAACACAGTGAGCGTGTGCCTGCGTGTGTGTGCCGAGAAACACAGGGATGTTAGTGTTGTCATGGCAAGGCACACGCACATACGATCAAGGAAACGAAGCAACTACGCTGAGATATTCAACGCGAGGTAAAGCACAGGAGCCGAGACTGGATCTGACGCGAGTGAAGAGAATTATCGACAGAGTGAATGTTTACGTTTATCGATTCCCTTCTTTCCTCTATTTATGGAGAGTAAATTAGGTGATGGATTCAAGAAAATCTATACAAGGTTCTGTTTAAACCGAGAATAAAAAATATGTATTTTTCGAAAATCCCCACAAATATGAAATGGTTTTCTTGAAGAAGAAAGTTAAGTTTAAGGTCTAATTTATATCTTTCTTACTTTCTTAGTATATTGATTGACTTGTCCCCAAGATTAAGAAAATCTATACAAGGTTCTGTTTAAACCAAGAATAAAAAAAAAAAGTTATTTTTCGAAAATCCCCCCCAAATACGAAATGGTTTTCTTGTTATGCTTGTCGAAGGAAAAAGTTAAGTTTAAGATCTAATTCATATCTTTCTTACTCGATTGATTGATTGATTGATTTGTCCCCAGGATTAAGCAAAAGGTGACGAAAGTTGAAAATTGACAGCCAAGTTGACTCTGGCGAAGAGACCAATCGATAAAGACTCTGATAAGACACGGAGTTGATGGATCCATGGTGCAGTTGATGAAGAATAGATCAAGGATTGATTTGTTGGTGAAATGGGTTTGTTTGGGGGTAAGATTAGGAGTATATCTTGAGGATAGATGGAGTTACATTTGTAGGATATTTGAAGAAGAGATGAGTATATGAGTAGATATTTAGGGTAACCTATGGCTTATAGATGAAGATTACTACAAAATTAGAGATGGATTGCTTATCAAAACTAGTCTCAGAGATTTGCCATCTCAACGTGCTTCCTAGTTATAAACGGATCTAATCCTTACACACTTACAATCACAAATTAGACAAAAAAAAAACAAAAAAAACGCTACAAAACATTACGAAAATATATGACAATCCGTCGTACTTACTCACCATAAAGATTATCTAAGCGAAAGTTAAAAAAACAACAATTTTACATACAGGTAGATGTTTGAATATTGCGTTGTGATGTGCTTCAACCTCATGCTTTACGGTATCCATGGAGGAGGCAGACGGACCTCCCTTGCCTTCGAGGTAATTTCTAGTGCTTGTGCATTCGACGAGTTCCGTTCTCTCTTTCTCTCTATTTTTTTTTTTTTTTTTTTTTAACTTCTCTCAGTCTGTGTGTCTTTTGTATGTCTATATCTGTGTCTGTGTCTGTCTCTGTCTGTTCTTGTCTTTGTCTTTGTCTCTTTTTCTTCTGTCTTTATCTCTCTCTCTCTGATTCTCTCTCTCTCTCTCTCTCTCTCTCTCTCTCCTCCCTCTCTTTCTCTCTCTCTCTCTCTCTCTCTTTCTCTCTCTCTCTCTCTCTCTCTCTTTCTCTCTCTCTCTCTCTCTCTCTCTCTCTCTCTCTCTCTCTCTCTCTCTCTCTCTCTCTCGCTCTCCTTCTCTCTCTCTTCTCTCTCTCTCTCTCTCTCTCTCTTCTCTCCTCTCTCTCTCTCTCTCTCTCTCTCTCTCTCTCTCTCTCTCTCTCTCTCTCTCTCTCTCTCTCTCTCTCTCTCTCTCTCTCTCTCTCTCTCTCTCTCTCTCTCTCTCTCTCTCTTTTAGGCATAGTTCCTATGCCTATTCATGTGTATACAATGTATATAGTATGAATAAACATATCAAAATCAAATCAAATCTCTCTCTCTTTCTCTCTTTCTCTCTCTCTCTCTCTCTCTCTCTTTCTCTCTCTCTCTTTCACTCTCTCTCTCTCTCTCTCCTCCCTCTCTTTCTCTCTCTCTCTCTCTCTCTCTCTCTTCCTCTTTCTCTCTCTCTCTACCTCTTTACCACACACACACCTTAAGCATCCTATTATCGAACACCTTCAAAAAATCCTTTAAAAAAAGGGCAAAAAGACCCTTCAAGTTTATCATCAGCAGCGAAGCACTTAGCCGGCGGAAGAAATGAGCTTCTCGTCATATCCTGACAGCAAGCTCTGTTATGGTTAGACTGAAGCTCACAGCCCATCCCCCCACCCCCACCTCCCACCCCCCACCCACCCACCTCCCTGCTCCCCTTCCTTAGATTCTAACATGAGACTGATGTTTCCTTCATCCTACCACCCTTATACTTCTTCTAAGCATTTTTCTTACTTCCCTTACTAAGATTTTCATATTATACTAATATTTTCATCCCTTTCCTAACCCGGCCCTCCCTGCTTCCCTTCCTAGCATTTCAACACTAGCTTAATACCCCTCCCTCCTCCTCCTCACCCCCTTCCCTCCTTCTCATCACCCCCTCCCTCCTTCTCCTCACCCCTTCATCCTCCTCCTCACCCCCTTCCCTCCTCCACCTCACCCCCTTCCCTCCTCCTCCTTACCCCCTCCCTCCTCCTCCTCACCCCCTCCCTCCTCCTCACCCCCTCCCTACTCCTCACCCCCTTCCCTCTTCCTTACCCCCTTCCCTCCTCCTCACCCCCTCCCTCCTCCTCACCCCTTCATCCTCCTCCTCACCCCCTCCCTCCTCCTCACCTCCTCCTCCACTGTTTCCCTTCCTAATATTCTAGCATTAAAGTAATATTCCCGCCTGCCTTCTCCCTTTCCTAACACTCTAACATCAAGCCCCCTCCCACCCCCCCTCCCTCCTCCATGCTTCCATCCCTGGCCCCTCTTCCTTAATACTCTCACCCTCCATACTTCCCTTCCTATCATAGTAATATCAGACTGAGATCCTTCACCTCCTCCCCCCCCCACCCTTCCCTCCCTACTTCCCATTCTAACTCTAACCTAATCCCCCACTCCCTCCCTTCCCACCTTCCCCATCTCCCACTCCTTCCCCGCCCCCTCTACTCCTTCCCCACCCCACCCCACTCCTTCCCCACCCCACCCCACTCCTTCCCCAACCCCCAACCCCCACTCCTCCCCCACCCACCACTCCTTCCCCAACCCCCAACCCCCACTCCTTCCTCACTCCCCCCTCCCTTCCCGGACTGGCACTCGAGAAAAAGCAAGATGGAGTGCCGCTGGGAGGAAGATGAGCCTATCGGGCATGCGCATTATGGACGCAATTAACCATGAGAGGAACCTGATGGGCAGTGGGTTAAGGGTCTTGTCTCCTGTGGGGGTCTTGGGGGAATAGGAAAGGACTATTAGTTTCGTGTGTGTGTGTGGGGGGGGGGGAGGAATGTAGGGGGGAGGGAGAGAGGGAGACCGGGAGGGGACGGGGGGGGAGACATAATGGATTGGGTGATCGTTGAGTGACAGTTCCCTTATCTTTTTTTTTTTTTTTTTCAAGTCGAAGATAATAACATACGTGTCTGGGGTATTGTGAAAAGAAGAGATATGTGTCTCTTTTGTGTTCGTTCTGTATTTCTGTGTATTTGTCTATGATAATTGATTCATATTTCTGCTAGATAGATTTTGCATGATTCAGATTTCACCAATCATCAGACAAATTGAAAGAACTAATGTTAATATCATTCTGCTACTTTGCTATTTAATGAGTCACATAGCTATTACACTATCTCTGTATATCTA
>NW_028234431.1:3430951-3434461 GCF_977035675.1 Penaeus japonicus
TGTTGTAATACAGTAATGACAAAAGGTAATAATAATGTGAAAATTTCTTTTACAAATACAAGTTTATGTGTTTGCCTTTTTTAAAAACACGACCGGGGAAAAGAATTACAAAAAAAATTGCCAATAATATATATATCAAAATAAAAAAAAACGTGTAAGAATTTCGATATTAATGCAGCCATCCCAGCGGGTTTTTTGAAAGGGCCCATCGGACGGTTCTTCAAATCACAAGACCCGAGTGTAAAGGAAGTGGGGGGTTTTTGTCCAAACTTGGGTCTCAGAGGTGACGGGGGGTGAAGGACTTACTAATCCCTTTCCCCCTTCCTCTCTCTCTTATATATAATTTTTTCTTTTTTTCCTCTCGTTTTCTCTCTCTTGTTCTATTTTTTCCCTCCTTCTTTATATATTATTTATATTATTATAAATTTTATTATATATAATTTAAAATATATTATAAATTTTATAAATTTTTAAAAATTTTTATATATATTATTTTAAAATATATATATAACAACCACACACACCACACACCACACCCCCACCCAAAAAATTTTAAATAAATATAATTATATATATATTATTTAATATAAATTTTATAACATATATATAATATATAAATATATATATAATATATAATATATACAGATAGATAGATAAAGATAGATAGATTTGATATTATATATAATATAATTAATAAATAAAATATTTATTTAAATAAAGATAGAAGATAATAATATGTGTTATTAAAAATATATAATATATATATATATAATATAATTATATAAATATATATATAATATACACACAAAATATTTAAAATTAAAATATATATATAATTATATATTATAAAAATTAAAATATATTATATATATATATAATTATATAAAAAAATATTTTAGTTAAAACAAATATATATAAAAAATTATTATATTAAAATTATATTATATATATATATAATTCATATATTAATGTAAGATATAGTAAATAAAAATATTTTTATTATATATATATATTTATATATAATATATTATAATATAAAAAACCCCACACTCTTTTTACTTCTCTCTCCTTCTCTCTCTCTTTTTCCTAACCCCCCGCCCCTTCTTCCTCCCCCCCCCTTTTTTTTTTCCTCCCCCCCCGTTCCCTTCTCTTATCTCTCCATCTGGCCTTTTGTCGGGGGAAGCCACATTGAACCAAGAGTCCTAAACTTTTAAAACTTTACAAAAATAAAAAGAAACCCGAGTTTGTTCCTTTTGACCAAGCTTTTGACTTCACCTTCCCCCCCATTTGATTTGCCTTTTCAAAGGTTTTAGGAAGGGGGTTTTTAAAGTGGGGAGGGAAGAGGGGGGCTGTTACAGAAGTGGGAGGAGAGATGGGGTTTTGAGAGAAAAGGGGGAGGAGAGAAAGGAGAGAAAAAGAGGGGGGGGGGGGGGCGGGGGGGGGAGAGAGAGATTTTGGGGTGATGGGAGGAGAGATAGGGATTTGTGAGAGAGAGAGAGAGAGAGGTAGGGAAAAAAAGAGAAGGGTTTTAGAGAGAGGTAAAAAAAGGGATTTGGGGGGGGAGGGGGAGAAAAATTCGGAGAGAGGGGGGGGCGGTAAGAGAGAGGATAAGGGGATGTGGAAGGAAAGAGAGAGGTTCAAAAGAGAAAGAAGTTAAAAGAGAATGGGAAGGGATAAAGAGGGAAAAAGAGAAAGGTAGTAAGAGAGAGTGGAGTGGGAGAGGGGCGGGGGGAGAGAGAGAGGGAAAAGGGGTAAAGGGGGGAGGGGAAAAAGGGGAAATTTTAAAGAAAATGGGGGGAGAGGAGAATATGAGAGAGGAAAAAGAAAGGGGAAATGGAAAGGGAAAAAAGAAGAGGTGAAAAGGAAAATAAGATAGAAAAAGAATGGGGGAGAAGGGGAAGAGAAAAAGTTAAAAGGGAAATAAAAAAAAGAGAGAAGGTTTGGGGGAGAGAGAAAAAGAGAAAAGGGGAAAAACCGAAAAAAAAATGCAATGTGAAAAAAGAGAATAAGAGTGGAAGGTTAACAAAAGAAATGAGAAGGAGGGGTTTAGAAGGGGAAAAAAGAACGGAAGGTGAGAAAGGAAAAAATAGAAAAAAAAGTGCAAAAAAAAGGAAAATAAAGGGAAAAGGCACTTAAAAAAAAAAAGGAAAAAAAGGGAAAAAGGAGGGAAAAAGAACGGGGAAAAAGAAAGAGAAAAAAAAAAAAAAAAAGGAAAGGGGAAATACAAAAAAAAGTTAAGGGGAAAGGAAAAAGGACGAGAGGGGAACACCCCCCCTTAAATTTTCCTTTTTCAACTTTTAGTCTAAGGGCCTCCCCTTTTAACCTTAAAAAAAAGTGCCGCCAACGCAAGACGTCCCCACCCCCCCCTTCCCCCCCAACCCCCAAAAAAAAAGGAAAAAAAAAACGTAATGGTTGTTCAAGTGTGGGGGTTTTCGGCGGTGATCTTTGTTTAAAAAGGTAAATGGGGGGGGCTAAAAATTTTCTCATTCTTTTTCCGCTCTTTCTTTCCCTATTTTTTGTTTTATCTTTTCTTTCCTTTTTTTCTGCCTTTTTTCCCCCTTCCCTCTTTCGCAATTTTTTTTTTTTTTTTCCTTTTTTTTTCCTCTTTCCCCCTCCCTTTCTTCCCCTTTTCCCTTCCTCTATCCGTCCATTCTTCTCTCTCTCTCCTGTCCCCTCTTCCTTTCTCTCTCTTTCTGTCTCTCTCTCTCTCTCTCTTTTCTTTTTTTTTTTCCTTCTCCCCTCCCTTTTCCCTCGCTCTCTTCTTTTTACTTCCCCCCTACCCCTTTTTCCTGCTCCCTCTCCCTCCCTCCCCTTTTATACATCTCCTCCCCTTCTCTCCTCTCTTCCTTCTCGTTCCCTTTTCCCCCCTTTCCCTCTCTCACCCCTTCACCCTTCCCCCCCCTTCCCTCTCCCCTTCTTCTCCCCCCCCCTTTTTCCTATCTTCATTTCCCAAATTTCCCCTCCTTCCCCTTTCCCTCCTGGTCCAGGATAAAAGGGGCAATCACAGTCAAAAGCAAATTAATCGTTCGACAATTTCTTAAACTTTTTGGCTAATTTGCTAAAGAAAACCCGGGGCAACACAATTTAAAACATAATCCATTTTAAAAGCAAGGAAGCTTTTGACTTTTGGGCACGCAGACAGACAGCAGATAGACAACAGACATGTAACACATCATCCCCAACAAAACAAACAACAAAAATACAACCCCACACCATATTTTAAAAATTTAAATATATAAATATAAAATTTTATATATATATAATATATTATTTTAATCTAAAAAATAATTTATATATAATTAAAATTAATATATATATATATAAATACATTTATATATTATATATAAATTATAATAAATATAATTTTAAAATTTAAAAATAATATATTATATTTTTAAAAATATATATAATTATATAATATACAAAATTTTATAATATAATATATATAAATTTATATCATATGTATATACATATATATAATAAAAAACAAAATCCACAAAAGTGTTGGTG
>NW_028234431.1:3454561-3458194 GCF_977035675.1 Penaeus japonicus
GAGAGAGAGAAAATATATAGATAAATAGATAGATAGATAGATAGATAGAGAGAGAGAGAGAGAGAGAGAGAGAGAGAGAGAGAGAGAGAGAGAGAGAGAGAGAGAGAGAGAGAGAGAGAGAAAGAGAGAAGGAGAGAGAGAGATAAATAGATAGAGATAGAAAGAAAGAAAGAGAGAGAGAAGGAAAAGAAGGAGATAGATAGATAGAGAGAGAGAGAGAGAGAGAGAGAGAGAGAGAGAGAGAGAGAGAGAGAGAGGGGAGAGAGAGAGAGAGAGAGAGAGAGAGAGAGAGAGAGAGAGAGAGAGAGAGAGAGAGAGAGAGAGAGAGAGAGAGAGAGAGAGAGAGAGAGAGAGAGAGAGAGAGAGAGAGAGAGAGACGAATAGAAAGAGATAGAGAGAGAGATTGATAAATAGATAATAGAAAAAAAGAGCGAGAGAAAAGGATAAAGTGAGAGAGACCGAGAGAGATAGAGAGAGAGAGATAAATAGATAAAGATAGAGAGAAAGAGAGAGAGAAGGATAAAGAAAGAGAGAGAGAGAGAGATGGAGAAAGTGAGAAATAGAAAGAAAGAATTAAATTCAAAAAGTAAACATAGGAAAAAAAACATGCTAGAAAAATATATTTATTCATTATACAATATTCATAAGCAGAATCTGTGTGTGTGTGTGTGTGTGTGTGTGTGTGTGTTTGTATGTGTGTATCTGTTACTGTATTTGCGTTTGTGTGCGTTAGTGTATGTGAATGTGTATGTGCTTGTGTGAAACATATACCTCGTTTGGATTAACAATGCCAATGGAAGAGAAGGGTACGCAGTATATAATAAAACTACGCGGTACTTTTACTCAACTAAGCCAACACTACAAGAAAATGAAAAAAGTTTTCCATCGCTACAGGAAATCTTACAAAATATTGTTCATAGTTACAAATAAAAAGTTTCTGTAAGACATACCATAATTTTTTTTCTTATTTTTTTTTTCATTTTTCATTTTTCATCTTTCCTTCTCCCTTAATTGAAAAAAGGATAATTTCGTTAGCTCTCCTTTGACCCTAAGATTACGTCATCCCTTTCTTGTATTATCCTCGAGCATTCCGTCTTCCTCTTATTTCTTCCTCTTATTTCGATCTTCTAGTTCTCCAATGTCCTCGTATTTTTGTCTGGGTTTCTCACTCGGGCAGTGTCCTCGCGAGCTCGGGTTATTTCGAACCCTTTTCCTCAACCCTTTTCTTCGGGTTTCGTTTTCGATTTAAGGTCTGTCTTTATATATTTGTATTATTATTACTTGTTCTTATTTTAACGTGTCTTTCCTTTTGTGTGAATGTTATTTTAAGGTGTTTGTATGTTGTGTTTCTGCTGTTTATTGTTTTTTTTTCTATTCTTTTTGTATTATTCTTTATTTCTTGTCTCTAATTCAATTTCCCTTTCCCTTTTACCTTTTTATCAAAAGTTCTCTCATTCTCTTTCTATTTTCAATTTCGATTCTCCTTGAACTTAATCCTTTCTTCTTCTTCTTTCTTTCTTTCTTTCTTTATTTTTGAATCCCCCCCCCCCACACACACACACCTCAAACATTTTTCTGTCTTCCTCTCCCCTTCTCTTTTTTTTCGTTTCTCCTCCTTCTCTTCCCACCTCTTTCAACATTCCTCCAAAGGCCTATTCACAAGAGTAGCCTCACCCATAAGACCGCCCCCCCCCCTCCTCCCCTCCTCCCCCAAATCCCCTCCCCCTCCTCCTCCCTCCCTCTTCACCTTCTTTGCTAAAGCTTCACGATCCTCAACTCTCTTCCCTTTTCCCTCGTCCCACCAAAGCCCCAAAACTCTCACTCCCTTCCCCCCTCCCCCTCCCTCCTTCCCAATCTGCTCCCTCCCCTCTCACCCTTCCTCTCTGTACGGATTCCTTTCCCCTCTCTACGATTCCCTCTCCCTTCCCCTTCTCCTTCCCCCTCTCTATGGCTCCCTCCTCCTTTTCCTAGCCTCTCTCTACAGCTTCCTCCCCTCTCCTCTCCTTTCCCCTTATCTCTCCTCCTGTCTACAGCTCGCTCCCCTCTCTTACTCCCCCCTTTTACAATTCCCTCCTCTCTCTCTCTCTGTCTCTCTCTCTCTCTTTCTCTCTCTCTCTCTCTCTCTCTCTCTCTCTCTCTCTCTCTCTCTCCCTCTCTACATCTCCTCTGCCCCCTCCCCTCCCCTCCCCTCCCCTCCCTGCCTCTTCCCCTCCCTTCCCCACCCCTCCCCTCCCCTCCCCTCCCCTCTCCCCCCCTCTAACTCCTTCCTCTCTCTTCTTACTTCTTCTCTCTTCTCTTCCCCTCTCTCTCTCTCTTCTCTCATAGCTCTCTCTCTTCTCTCTCGCATTCTCTTCATCTTCGTCTCTTTCCTCTTTCTCTCTCTCTCCCCGCTCTCTCATTTCTCCCTCTCCTCCCCTCCCCGATCCTCCTCTCTCCCCTACTCCTACCCCTCCTCTACCCCTCCCCTCCCCTCCCCTTCCCCTCTCTCTCTCTCCTCTCTTCCCCACTCCTCCCTCCCCTCTCCCTCCCTCCTCCGCCCTCCCCCCTCCCCCCCCTCCCCCTTCCCCTCTTCCCTCTTCCCCTCTCTCCTCTCCTCTTCCCCTACCCCTCTCCCCTCCCCTCCCCTCCCCTCCCCTCCCCTCCCCTCCCCTCCCCTCCCCTTCCCCTTCCCCCACCCGTAAAGAAGCTCTTTACCTTCCCATTAATTCTCGAGCACGGACGCAGACAGGTGCCCTCTGACATTTCATTTCTACGTAAGATATTACTGTTTGGGTTCCTGGGAGGATTTCCCCTTTTATGCCGGTTAGCCGAGGGCGAGTCAACCGAAAGGAGCGGGAGGGAGGTGAGGTGATAAGGAGGGAGGGAGGGAGGGGGGGGAGGGAGGGAAGGAGGGGGGAGGGGGAGGGAGATGAAGGAAGGGCTCAGCGAGGAGGAGGAAGGGTGTTTGGGAGGAGTGAAGGATATTAAAAGGGGGGAGGGGGAGCGAGTTCTGGGATAGAGTAAGTGGGGGGGGGAGGGGAGGGGTAGACAGCGGTAAGGAGGGATTTGGGAGGGGGGAGCCTGCTGGAAAAAGGGGAGGGGGAGAGAGGGGGGCTGAGAGTACGTAGGGGTAGGGGACGACAATGTGTCTTCTCTTCTCATATTAATTACTGAGGGCATTCGCGGAAAACCTTGCTAGGCTCGACATCTACGGCTGATATATATATATATATATATATATATATATATATATATATATATATATATATATATATATATATATATATATAGATAGAGAGAGAGAAGAGAGAGAGAGAGAGAGAGAAGAGAGAGAGAGAAGAGAGAGAGAGAGAGAGAGAGAGAAGAGAGAGAGGAGAAGAGAGAGAGAGAGAGAGAGAGACAGAGAAGAAGAAGAGAGATAAGAAGCGAGAGAGAGAGAGAGAGAAAGAAAGAGAGAGAGATAACGAGAGAGAGAGAGAGAGAGAGAGAGAGAGAGAGCAAGTGGAGAGAGAGAGGAGGAGAGAGATAGATAGATAGACAGTTAGATAGATAGATAGATAGACAGATAAACAGATATCAGTCGCAGAAGTATCGCCAAATCTGCATACACATGACCTTACCTCCTTCAGCAAATCCCTCAACAAGACCAAGGGC
>NW_028234431.1:3475794-3480794 GCF_977035675.1 Penaeus japonicus
GAATTTATACGTAACCCGTAAAGATTCGACTAATGCTAGATTTTTTAGAAATGAAACCCATCAAGCTCTTGCCACCATTCGAACAAGTGAGGTTTTAGAAGTTTCTTGGTAGTTAAACCTGTTTAGTTTATTTTCATATATACTCGTAACCAAATGGGTATTTAAGATATATCGAAAACGAACATGTTCAATCGTTTTACTCACTGTGAACATACCCAGGAATGGGGGCGGAGCTAAGCGTTTGGGAACGTTGTTCAGAGTATAGCAACGGAAAACCAGTGACAACTGTTACCTGTCTATATACCCTTTTTTGCAATGGAAAAGACGGCTGAATAGGTCCTTTCACCACATAATAACTGCCGCCGCCGCCACGAGAACGACAGCAACCACCATCCTAACCCGTGGAAGCTTATTCAATTGAAACGATCAAAGAGCAATAAATTGTGTTTTGCTCGTTCAGATACAGACGTCTCTCTAAAGCACCATCTACCATATGAAATATATATGAATATATTCCATTATCAGTAGTAATAGTAATCATTGATTTATTCTTCTATTATCAGTGATAATGACACTTATAAATGATAAGAGAGAAGAAAAGTCTGAGAAACATTAACAATGAAGAATTGATAAATGTATACAAGATGGTGAGAAAATTTTAGCACCTGTTCACGACACTGTATATCTCATGATAACCTATTCGGGATAAGGTTTGTTGTCATTCCGTGGTCAAGTTTGTTGATTTGAATGACATGTACGTAGAAGTTTGCGAAGGAAGAGGTGAGGATATCATTTCTATCATGGGCCAACATAATGATAAAGATAATTTTTATAAAGTCATAAATCGTGAAAATTGTGTTTGTAAAATAAGCTGAACGTTCAGATTTTTTTTTTTAGAAGAACTAGTTACAAGAAAATAAAAGTCCCATTACCTTTTTTTAATGCTTACTTTTTGATAAAATGGCATCTAAATTATTGAATGTCACTCCATAGAAAGTGGCTATTGTGTAAAGCCAATAAAGCAAAAAACATAATTCAGTACCTGCCAAAGAATTCGTAATAATTGCCAGCTTTTGCAACTTCTAGACACTCGCTTCAAAGCATCCATGGTTTAAAATTTTACACAATTATCGCCAACACCTCAACACATTTTTATAAGTAATTTATTATATCAACGATTACCCTGTTTACATCCCTGCGCGCAGAAAGACCTGTCCAAGACCCTGGGACCAGATGCAAGAATTTCAGAAGAAATTCGCCTTAGCTTAGCGTATTTTGTGACCGTAGCTGTTGCGTCTCTACTGCGCCCAGATACATGAAGCAATTTTACTGAAACGGCATTACAATAGCCTGTCAGTGAGAAACACGCCCTCAAAATGCGCCAATCACCGTCTAATAATATCACAAGACAGTCACGAGCTATTTCCTCGAAAACTTGGAAGGTTCTGCGGCCTCCTTCGTTCCTCTTACCTAAAGGAATTTACGGCCGGATTTTGGCTCTGCTGA
Source organism: Penaeus japonicus (assembly GCF_977035675.1). Classification (NCBI taxonomy): domain Eukaryota; kingdom Metazoa; phylum Arthropoda; class Malacostraca; order Decapoda; family Penaeidae; genus Penaeus; species Penaeus japonicus. The sequence goes on from NW_028234431.1 coordinate 3,477,301, forward strand.
AAAAAAACAACAACTTTGTCAGGAAATCAGTTCATGAACGGTATGCAGTGCGGAAAAAAAAGATTATTTGTAGAACTGACTCTGACACTTACTGAATTAATCGATGTATTATTTTTTGTTTGTGATTACTTACGTTTTTGTTGTGCTTTATAATCTATAATATATATAATACACATACATTGCCGCTTAACCTGGACATGTTTAAAACAAAAGCCGCGTTTTTGTCGTTAAACATAAGCCTGGCCGTTTTTTTAAGCGCCCGTTTGACCTTGACTTGTCATATCTTATGAAAAGAAGTCTTTGAAATACATGACTTTATCTTATCTAGGTCACGCTCATATCCACTTTAGGACAGCCTTTATTGAAACAAATGAACAAATAAGTAGTACAGTACACAAAGTAATTTACTTATTGTCTACGCATATCTTGTGCAATTTTAGTATAAAAGTAAGTCATGCAATACATATAGAATCAATTTTATTAATATCCAGTCTATTTGTCTTTTGCTTTCCAAATTCACTGGAACGAATTCTGTAGGACGGAGAGCCACCGAGGAAGCCATTGTTTACGTATGACGTCACACTCGTGTTTGACGATATCATGAGACCGCTTGACAGAAGCTTGATTAGAATCAAGCGCGTTCGTGATGTCATGAATGAAGCCAAATTTGGCACGACAAAAATGCAGCTAAAAATTCTTTTGGAAATACAGTCTTCTTTCACCAGTCGTTCCCCATTTGGCACTTCTTATGATTAAATCACATTTAGTAATAATATTAATGATGTTATCAACTTTAAATTCAATTAGAAGAGTCCTCGATTACCAGCCTAAATATGGTTTTCTTATACAGCAATAAATACTAGTTTTAACATTAAAGCTAACTCGCGAATACAAATGTCAACATTAACCATAAATGTTACGAGATAGTCGTAAGCTGCCGACTCGGTTGTATTTTTATTTATCTATTTTTTTTATCTTAGATTATACAATATGATAAAAGGCCATCAGTCAACACGAACCAAGACGATTAATTCTTTACAGAATACCACACACACACACAAACCCATTATTATTGATATTTGATTATACATCGTGTAATGATACGCCAGCTGAATGCTTGTGGCAACACCTAACAGGGAAATTGACACTGATATCGAATAAATGTTAAGTGTTAGTTCTCTCCCTCCACAGTAAAAACATGGGAATTGTGCCCTTGGTTCTATTATTTATTGATTTTGCCCTTTTCTGCAAGTCGTGTTTGTCTATCTACTTTATGCACTGCCTGTGTTTTCTTTTATATTCATCACATGTCGCATATCCCCAGTTATTTCCTCCTTATATCCAAGTCTTAGTAATGGTGAAATAAAGTTTCTATTGTGTAGTTATACGATTCGAGTACGTGTAATACCTATGGTTCTTTTCTTCTGATATGATATGACTGTGTGTATAGCGTTTTTATTTTGTTTTAGTCAATGAGTTTCCAGTTTATTAAATAGGATAGAAACAAGATTCCAGCGAAGTTAATTTTCATTCATGATTACTTCAGTGTCCTTTCAGCACACATGATAAATACACACACACACACACACACACACACACACACACACACACACACACACACACACACACACACACACACACACACACACACGCACACACGCACACACCTTCACCGCCTAGTGCGAGTCTTATGCCAATTAAATTCACATAAACAAACCTCGTGTCCAGCACCAGCCCGTACACGTGAAAGCTGTATAAAAAAGCTGAAATACTCGATATTAATCTAAGTTTGGCGAATAAGCTTTGTTATGTCAATGGAAACCGAAACCGTAGTTGATAGTAAGCTTATCCGTGTAAACTATTTTATATGCATGTGTATTTGGAATAGCATGCCGTTGAAGATATAGAATTTACTTATTTGTATGATAGAATATCCAAACACACAGACTTTGAGCAATTTGCACTATAACACCTGGCGTTGCAGGGACTTCATAATTCATTGAGTAATAATACATTATAAGCTACATAAAGAAAAATGACATTATCGTTGTCTTACCTCAACATCCTGTCCATCTAATGTGCCTTCTCAGCTTCTTCGTGGTATGGCTTCTGACAAGATCTGGATTATTTACTCATTAAAAAAAAAGAAAAAAAAAGAAAAAAAAAAAAAGTGGGCCCCTTCGGGATGATAGTATTCCGTCAACATTTAATAATTGTATGACAAAAGTAATGTAATTTTTTAAGTTACATGAGGAAGACTTGAGACATTCAGAGGTAAATAATAAGATTTAATGGTAAATTGAGACATTTTGGTGACGTTAACGAATATAAGAAAAGTGCAAATGTTTTTACACATTATGCGAGTTTCTTCATAATACTTTTTCAACACTTCCAGCAGCTAACCTGTCAACGATACTCAGACACGAATAGTCATGAATTGTCCAGTGCCAGACTTTCTGTATGATCAGTTACCCAAACCACTTGAAATCACCCACTTCCGTATCCACTTGATGCCAGTTCGTGGACAAATCCTCAATTCGTTGGTCATAAGCCACTTTCCCACATGTCTTGCTATTTGCATTGTTGGTTCTTCTCTTGCTTCCTTTTTGCTTGTGATTTCCTGTCGGGTGGCATCCATCTCATCATCACTAGGTTGTTTGCACTCAACCAAGGAATTTGTGTATACGTACAAGATGTGACTAAATGTATAAATTTCGAGACCACGAAACGCTGGGAATTATGCTAAAAATAAAAGCAAGGGAGAATATGGGGATGTAATTCATTAACAGGCGAGTTACTGCCGTTCATATATGAGCATGTGATTTACTCTTCATCGTGTGGCAACCTTTAATTACCGCAATGTTAATTTTCGTGACAGAATACCAGTAAATATGAAGTGATATGTCAAACACACAAAAGTCAAAATCAGCAGATTAAACTTCAGGTCAACGGGGAGCAAACCAAACTATAAACCCCCATAATTTTATTCATGGAAACCAAGCCACTTTACCGTAACTCTTATCGAGAGAGCTCTGACCCGAACCCATTTCTCCTGGTAGTATATACCCCTTTGGACCCCCCTCCCTCCCCTCCCCCTAAATCTATCTTTAATGAACGAAAACCGAACCCAGAAGGAAACGTGGCATCTGTCTATACACCTCGGGATATTGTACCGCGACGGTTGCCTTGGGCAGATAAGCCGCGAAATTGTAAGTTCTCTTCCCGTACTGTGGCACCTTTTCTTTCTTCCTCCAATGCTGCTCATTGGTGTTGGTGACCAATTTTACTTTGTGATTGACTGAGATGCATGAAACCACTCCTCGTCTGTAAAGCAAACGCATGCCTTCTTTCTCTGAGGATCTTAGACTGTAGGTGTTTTGTCCCGTTTTCTACCCTCTACAGGAAAATATTCCCTGGTCCGGCGGCACAGACCTCCAAAAAAAACATGGACCTTTTATGAATCACCCCTTATGGTGCTTCTTTTTTTAAACCAA
>NW_028234431.1:3518294-3519811 GCF_977035675.1 Penaeus japonicus
CTGTTCGGTGCGCGTCTCGCGGACGGGGCGGGGGAGCAGGCGCTCACGGCGCTTCTCCGAGGCGAGGTCGGGTGTGTCTGCAGGCGAGGTCGGGTAGAGAGAGGGTGAATGACCTGAGGTCGGCCCGTTTTATCTTGACCTAGGGAGACGCCATGAAGAGTTGCTTCTTCGTCTTTATAGCATCTAGGCCACGTGGCTTTCTCATGTCTACTATGCATTGTCAGCTTGTGACATGTTTGCCAAACGCTTTGCCTCCGAATATTTCTTATTTATGCCTAATAATTAAAAGTAGTCGGAGTCGGAACTCGTCACAGTGTTAAACTGTGAACATCCGGTTAGAAACAATACGATTAGGTGAAAAGTCAATACAACTAGTGATGCCAAATTAAATTTTAAATAAGGGAGAAGACAAAAAACTGATGATTAAAGTTAATTAGACAGTAACGTTGATTCGACATGGAAATGACAGGAAGTGGAATGAAGAATCGTAACGTCATCTTCCGCTCGGTGTTGGTAATTTTAACATGTTAGACTCATCAAAATAACACAAGAAGTCCCGTTGATTTAATAGATCCAGTTGAAGAGTATGTGAATCAGAGTATCTAATACAAGCCCATTCTTTAAGCTTATTCATTTTTGTTTTTTCTTTGATCAATAAACTATCACAGGGGATGTTGTCTTTAAAAAATGCATTTATATCATATTCTCTTCATAACTGTTAGAGATTTCCCTCAGGGGTTCCTCACAAAACTAATTCTTTGTATGATGGTGTCGATACCAAACCCACGAACTAAGTAAGTTTAATAATAAAGCCGCATGTCTGTCGTGCCATACCTTGAGCCGGGCTTGAGTGTGGTGCGACTTCAGTGTAGCCTTGTTGACGTCACAAGCACGCTTGATTAAACCAAGCCCCAACGACCGCGTGACGTCATATGTAAACAAACACAATGGCTTCTTCGGTGTATCACCTGACTACTGACACCACACTTTGGCTTCACAGAGCAAGTGTCACGTAAAGCAGCGGACCGGGTATATGACGTATGTTCTGAGGCTGTAGGGGCCCCAATTTCCAAGGTCCAAGGACGCAACTGGGGCTCCCTTCAGAGTGACCAGGACTTGTCTGGTTGGGTGCTTCCCTTTGGAGAGTTGGGAAGCTCCCACCACCTTGGGGTGAGTAATGATGAACTCAAGATCATACATTAGTGGGAAGTTAACAATCACCATCTTAGATTTCCTCTCTTCGGGAGTCAGAGACGACAAGCTCACCTTCCGCCCATCCAGGAGCTTGTTTGTCCCCTGGAGGAAAGTGAGAGTGGCTTGATCCCTCGGAACGATTATCATGCCATTGTCTTTGGCAATTCTAATCGTCAGACGGCACTGTATCTGGGTTTACAGAGCCCATACCATCTGGTAAGCATTGTCGAATCCTTCCGGTTTAGGGGGAACCGACTTGGGGCTACAGACTCGCCCTCCGAGTCCGTAGCCGACCGAGGCCGCTTGCTGTCTGTCCTCCGAAC
>NW_028234431.1:3524911-3526838 GCF_977035675.1 Penaeus japonicus
TCTGGTTACTTTTTGGATATAATCCCTGTATATTTAGCAATAAGAGAGTCTCAAATAAATTATTTCTTTGCGTGACTACATTACCTATCGTTGTTAGACAATTGATGTCGTTTCCCCCTATTTTGGGGGAGCTGGACCTTCCCCCGGTGTAGCGGTGGGCGTTTCATCACCTGCCTTTGTTCAAATAGGTATGCTTCGCAGGACTGAATGTCCTTGTCTATTGCTGGTGATATATCAGTGTTTTCCTGCTCCGTCTTTTTCTCTGTTTTCCCTTAGTTTATTGTTCAAGGTTTTTTGACTTTGTCTTTTTTCATAGCTCAAGACCGGTGATATCCATGCTTCTTTATATTCATCAATTTCCTTTAGTTTCATATTCTTTCCAATCAGTTTCCATTTCTGTTTTTCATTTTCTAATTTGACCTTAACTGGCCTTGGTCTCAAAGCCTCCTTTAAATATTTGCCTTCTCTAAAGGCACTCTCAACTTTGATAATTTCATTGAGGTTCAATTTTGTTATGATATCATTAATCATTTTCATATCATTTGTTTTCCTGATTTCAGGATCATTTTCTTCTTTTTCTTCTAGATTGTATATAAAGAGCCTATTTGCTCTAAATGTATCTTCATTTTTCTTCTCTGACTTTTCTTTTGTAGTTTTTTTTTTTTTCTTTTTGTCGCATACAACCTTCCAGTCAGCCTCGTCATCCTTTTTTGGTTGTTCAGTGTCTGAAATATCATTGTCTAGAATATTTTTGACCTGTTTATCCGAATTTTGTCTTGCTATTTCAGAAAACAGCTTTTTTCTTCTTCCTGATTTACTTTAATTTGCTCACCTTTTGGATTTTTCTTTAGCTTTACTTTTACATTCTAAGTGTCTTGTACAGCCTTTTCTGTTTCCAATTCAGCAGCCTGAGTTACCTTTTTTTCTTTAGCTTTTTCTTTTTGTTCTTTTTTTAATTCATGAATTTCATCTTTCAATATTTGTATCTCACTCAAGCATTGAATCTTGAAGTCCTTTAATTCTTCATACATTTTCTGAATTATGTTTTCTAGTGGGCATGCTCCTTCGCACTTTTTGGGTGTGCTGATTTTTTGGTCACCGATATGGCTCAGTTCCTCTTTTTCCAGTTTGTCTGATAAGAGTGCATATGAATTTTCTGCCATTGTGTCCTTATTTTTCTCAATTTTAATTAGTTCTTAAAAAAAACAAAAAAACTGGCTTCTGATATATCGTCACAACTTTGATTTTTTTCCAGTTCAGTTTCAAGACTAGAATTACTTTTAGTATTGATGTCTTTACACCAGCTGCAGTCATTCTTTATATTTTCTTGATTATCTATTTGGAGTTCATTACTGATGCCTGTTAGGTAAGCATCAATATTACTTTTAATTTCTTTCCTGATTTTCAAGTAAGTATTTTCACATTTGTGGCATTTTTTTCTATCACAGGTTTGGCATATAAATTGCTTCGTTTCATTGTGTTTAAAATATTTTTCTGTTTTAGAGTTTCTTTTACTTCTCCTTGGTTTAAACATGTAGTGTTTAAACCATTAGAGTTATTTAAGTCTGGTCAAGGTCACCTTGGAAGCAGCTGGGCCACGCTGAACACACATATATATATGAATATACATACATACATATATACATACATACATATATATACAGCATATATACATATATATATATATACGCTATATATATATATATATATATATATATATATATATATATATATATATATATATATATATATATATATATATATATATCGGCTTACTAAAGTCTTTTATTTACATATGACGTCACAAGCCATGGCCGAATAAGCGTTTTTGAAAGCCCAGCCAGGTTTCCTTAGTGTTCTCGATATACTTATAGCTCGGATCGCGTTAGCTTTGATATAGGCTTAGCTCCCGTTTGCGTGTACATAT
>NW_028234431.1:3531938-3536938 GCF_977035675.1 Penaeus japonicus
TTTCCAATCAGTTTCCATTTCTGTTTTTCATTTTCTAATTTGACCTTAACTGGCCTTGGTCTCAAAGCCTCCTTTAAATATTTGCCTTCTCTAAAGGCACTCTCAACTTTGATAATTTCATTGAGGTTCAATTTTGTTATGATCATTTTCATATCATTTGTTTTCCTGATTTCAGGATCATTTTCTTCTTTTTCTTCTAGATTGTATATAAAGAGCCTATTTGCTCTGAATGTATCTTCATTTATCTTCTCTTTTCTTTTGTAGGTTGTTTTGGTTTCTTTTTTTTTTTTTGTCGCATACAACCTTCCAGTCAGCCTCGTCATCATTTTTTGGTTGTTCAGTGTCTGAAATATCATTGTCTAGAATATTCTTGACCTGTTTATCCGAATTTTGTCTTGCTATTTCAGAAAACAGCTTTTTTTCTTCTTCCTGATTTACTTTAGTTGGCTCACCTTTTGGATTTTTCTTTGGCTTTACTTTTACATTCTAAGTGTCTTGTACAGCCTTTTCTGTTTCCAATTCAGCAGCCTGAGTTACCTTTTTTTCTTTAAGTTTTTCTTTTTGTTCTTTTTTTAATTCATGAATTTCATCTTTCAATATTTGTATCTCCCTCAAGCATTGAATCTTGAAGTCCTTTAATTCTTCATACATTTTCTGGATTATGTTTTCTAGTGGGCATGCTCCTTCGCACTTTTTGGGTGTGCTGATTTTTTGGTCACCGATATGGCTCATTTCCTCTTTTTCCAGTTTGTCTGATAAGGGTGGATATGCATTTTCTGCCATTGTGTCCTTATTTTATTTATAATTCATATACTCTGTGCATTGTCAGTGTTTTCTTAGTGTTCTCGATATACTTATAGCTCGGATCTCGTTAGCTTTGCGATAGGCTTAGCTCCCCTTTGCGTGTACATATTGTGCCCCTTATTGTAAATAATGTTCTACATATATATCTTGAGTTATAATATATTGTTAATGTTTTTAGCTACCTTGTTTCACATAACCCCTTACTTATTATGTGTGGGAATTTAGAATAATCTCTGCTCGCCACATAGTCTGGTGCCAGGGAGGGGACCCGTTTTGGCCATCACACAAATTAGTGTCAGTATTTGGGATATATACCTTTTACACCAACTGGTAGTAGTAGGGACACATCTTATACCCATCACAATATATATATATATATATATATATATATATTTACTCACAAATATACATATGAATATACATACATACATATATACATACATACATATATACATACATACATACATATACATATATATATATACAGTATATATACATATATACATATATATATGTATATATATATATATATATATATATATATATATATACAGTATATATATATATATATATATATATATATATATATATATACATATATACAGTATATATATATATATATATATATATATATATATATATATATATATATATATATATATCAGCTTACTAAAGTCTTTTATTTACATATGATGTTACAAGCCATGACCGAATAAGCGTTTTTGAAAGCCCAGCCAGGTTTCAGTTTTCCGACAAAAATGCGGATTAAGTTTCTTTTGTATTAACAGGTCTAGCTGACAAGTTTTTTTCTTCTTTTTTTCTTTACCGTGATGGCAACATAAATAAAGATGAGTAGACGTTCATATTTATTCCGGACACGTGGCGCCACAGTAGCTTAGTTGACAAAAAAATCTTTCTGTAGGTATGTTTGTATATATATATACATATATGTATGTACATGTACATGTATGTATATATATATATATATATATATATATATATATATATATATATATATATATATATATATATATATATTAAAAAAGAAAGAATGGTACAGGGAAGCTAGAAGTAGAGTAAAGGCAGTGAGATGCCAAAAAGTGCCACAAAATAAAGAAAGGAAAACATTGAGTTATACCATCTATTATAGTGATTTGCAAGTATATTCAGGCATCTGATGATGTCTGAATATATTTCTAATATAAAATCATACCAAACATCGCGTATACGTCAGTGCCAGTGCCAAGGGTCAAAGGAGACCAACTACCATCCAACATCTGGCCTGAGTAAAATCCATTCCTAGTTTGTGAGTACATTATACTATAGAATCACATGTTATATTTTCAGTGTTCATAAATCTAATCATGCAACCACACTGAATATCAATCTGGGAAATTATTCGTAATGAAAGCCCAACACAAGATATGGCATCACCAACGGCAAGGTCACCATAGGATGCTCGAACGGTTTAGGTACCAACTAATAATTACCTCTCCGAATTGTTGCCAGATATATGTATACCATTACCTACTATATATATTTATACAAATTATAATGCATGGGCACATAATAATTTACGTGCATATGTGTGCACGCATAGACACTGGCTGTTGTGTATGAGTGCTGTGTGCATGCATTCAGGCGTATACATGCACCTGGAGTATGTGCATAAATGCTTATTTGTACATATATATGCGCCTACGCTGTACATTCGCGGGTACAATTTATATATAGTAACGAATATAAGTGCGGGCACGGGAGTGTGCATAACCATCCAAACATGCATTTTTGCATAGGCCCTGCACGTATATATAAACAAATGCCCATTCTCACATGAGTAGACCGGAAGGTCGTGAGATAGATTGGGGGATACTAACATCTCCTAATAACATGCGAGACTAACTCAACCATGTTATTGGAGAATAATGGTAGCCTCTGGACTAAAATTACTCCCCCCCCACCGTACACAAGGCCGACAGGTGGGGTATCAGGCCACACCCCTCTCAAATATGATTTCCCAGTCAAGACAACGGCCCTCATTCCCTGGAAGCGAAGGAGCCCCTGGTCACGGCGGCGATCAGGATCGCTCCGGAGCAGAGGGCGCTAAGAATATCCAGTTAGACCCAGGCCGCCTAAAGATGATGAACTTATGCACATACAATGTAAGGACCCTGAGAACAGAATCTGATCTTTTGACACTGCTTGAGGAACTTTCATTTATTAATTGGGATATTGTAGGGCTTTCTGAAGTTAGGAAACTAGGCGAAGAGCAGAAATTACCAAATGATGGACACATTAAATTGGCGAGGTAAACCCTTAGATAGCAAACAAGAATCAGGAGTAGGTTTCTTAGTTCACAAGCGACTCGAAAAGAATATTAGGGAATTCTACAGTGTGAGCGAAAGAGTAGCTTCGGTAATACTGAAATTATACAACAGATATAGCCTAAAAATGATTCAAGTGTACGCTCCTACCAGCAGTCATAGTGACGAGGAGATAGAGAGTTTCTATGAAGATGTGCAAGCAGCTACCGGTAGAGCAAAAACCCATTTCACCATGATTGGGAAACATGTAATAGGCACCAGAAATGAGAGAGGACAAAGGCTGATAGAATTCGCTGAAGCTCGATCCCTTAAAATTATGAATACATTTTTCGAAAAGAGTCCCGGGAGGAAATGGACATGGAAGTCACCATCCGGCATTAAAAACGAAATTGACTTCATAATCACCAATAGGCGCGACATTGTACAAGACTTAAACGTTATCAATAGAGTAAATGTCGGTAGCGACCATAGACTGGTCAGAAGTAGAGTAAAGTTACAGCTAAGAAGGAAACGAAATAAGCTCAAAGAAAAGCCTCTCATTCATCTAATCAACATTAAGAGTAGGGCGATGGAATTCAGTATCAACATCCGAAACAAATACTCAGCTCTCGAAGAAGATCTTGACATAGACCAAATGAATGACCAATTCAGTGAGATATTAACGGAAGCTGCACTTGAAATAGGGGGTAAAGACGAAAAAGAAAAGTTCAGTAAGCTCTCGGTAGAGACAAAAGAGCTTATGAAACAGCGTAGGAAAATAACATCAATCAGGGACAAGATAGAATCAGCAGAGCTGACTAAGATGGTAAACAAGAAAAAGAAAGAGGATGTACATAAATTCAACATACGAAAAATAAACGAAGCTCTGCTTGCCGGCACCAGCCTTAAGGCAACAAAGAGGAGGCTCGAAATAGGGAAAAACCAAATGTATGCAGTAAAGATACCTAACAGAGTGGTGACATACAATAAAAATGAAATTATGAAAGTAATAGAGGACTTTTATTGCGACTTATACCACTCAAACGATCAACCACATACGGAGACAAAAACAACAATTAGAGACGTTCCAAACATAACAGCAGAGGAAGTAAATAGAGCACTAAAAAGCATAAAAAAAGGAAAAACACCTGGAGAAGACGGTATTAGAGTAGATCTTATCCAAGATGCAGGAGAGATTGCGGCAGTAAAACTGGCCAGTCTTTATAACAGATGCCTAAGAGTCGGTAAAATCCCGAAAGCCTGGAAAAACGCAATGATAATTTTGATACATAAAAAGGGTGACACAAAAGACTTAAAGAATTACCGACCTATAAGCCTCCTTTCAGTAATCTATAAACTGTTCACAAAAATCATCACAGCCCGTATCACCGATACATTAGATTCAAAACAACCCAGGGAACAGGCAGGGTTCCGCAGGGGATTCTCAACTACAGACCATATCCACACAGTAGCACAAATAAAAGAGAAAACAAACGAATATAAGAAGCCCCTATGTATGACATTCGTAGATTATGAAAAAGCATTCGATTCGGTACACATATCTGCAGTGCTAGATGCAATTCGTAAACAAGGAGTAGAGGAAAAATACTACAGATTACTAGAGGATATATATAGAGATGGTACAGCGACCATCAAAATCCACGCAGAAACAAATAAAATACCAATACAAAAGGGTATTAGGCAGGGCGACACCATCTCGCGGAAGCTATTTACAGCTTGCTTGGAGGAAGTATTCAAGAAGTTAGATTGAAAGGAGAGAAGGATTAAAATAGGGAATGAACACTTAAGCAATTTAAGATTTGCAGATGACATTGTTCTTTTCGATAAGTCAGCAGATGAATTACGACAAGGTACTAGAAGTGTATACTTAGG
>NW_028234431.1:3541938-3549438 GCF_977035675.1 Penaeus japonicus
CAAATACGATTTGCCCCCAGGTGTGCTAGAACACTTCGAAACTGCCACCCGTGACCCCAGCTTCTTCAGGCTACACAAATATATGGATAACATCTTCAAGGAACACAAGGACACTCTCCCTCCTTATACTGCAGAAGAACTGACATTTGCTGGTGTTAGTGTTGACAGTATTGCAATCGAGGGTGCACTAGAAACGTACTTCGAGGACTTTGAATACAATCTTATTAATGCTGTTGACGACACTGAACAAATTCCAGATGTAGAAATCTCTACATATGTACCTCGTCTGAATCACAAGGACTTTGCTTTCAAAATTGGTGTTAGCAATAACAAGGGTGAAGAAACTCTGGCCACCGTTCGCATTTTCGCCTGGCCTCACCTCGACAACAATGGGATTGAGTTCAGCTTCGACGAGGGCCGTTGGCATGCTATTGAACTGGATAAATTCTGGGTTAAGTGTAAGTATTTCGTGTAATGTTTCATTTCCTTGCTTGTGTGTTATTAATCGTCCAATATGATCAAATATGCATGATATAAGTTCACATATATACGTGTTTACGATAATCCATTTTTTTCTTGCTTCTCCACACCTCTCTCTCTTTATATGTATATACATACACACATATAAATGTGTGTATGTATGTGTATGTTTACATATATAAAATCAAACAACCATAAAGATTTTCTTCTGTTGCTTAATTTTCATTTGATTTCAACAGTGGGCACTGGAGTTACCGAAATCACTCGCAAATGTTCGGAATCCGCGGTGACTGTTCCTGATGTCCCCAGTTTCGCAACTCTCTTTGAGAAGACCAAAGCAGCCTTGGGTGGCGCAGACTCCGGACTTACAGATTTCGAGAGTGCCACTGGCATTCCCAACCGATTCCTTCTCCCCAAGGGTAACGAAAAGGGTCTTGAGTTCGACCTTGTTGTGGCCGTGACCGATGGTGCAGCTGACGCAGCAGTGGACGGACTTCACGAAAATACCGAATTCAACCACTATGGTGCTCATGGCAAGTACCCCGACAACCGCCCACATGGATACCCTCTGGATCGCAGCGTTCCAGATGAACGAGTATTCGAGGATCTTCCTAACTTTGGCCACATCCAAGTAAAGGTCTTCAATCACGGCGAACATATCCACCATCATTAGGAAATACCTTTATGCTAGATAATGGTATTCTTAATAGAAATGTGGAATATGATGTTTTGTTTCAAGGGGTGAAGATATGTAACTTGATATAACTTTATGGAATACAAAGAAAATGTTTCCACCAAGGCGTTTCCTTTCTTGATATATAACAGGATGTAGATGATATGCAAGCTAAATGAGACTCTACTGGAAGCGGGAATATTTAGTTGCAGTTTCCACATGTATGGCTGGATTTAGACCTTGTGTCCTGGGTCAATTTTGGAAATGGAAATGGAAATAAGATTATGTGACAATTTAAAACATGATTGATAAACCACATTTCTTCGAAAAAGAGATATAAATGTCTACAAATTAGGATGAGAAGAGGAGGTCTGATTGGTTGCAAGAATTATTTTGATTACAGTTTTCAGTTTTAAATGTAGACAATATTGATTCAATTTACTGGTGATCAAATAAGATATGGAGTGTCGGGATCTTGGGGAGAGGGGCTCTAACAAGGGGGGCATGGGGTAGTTGGCATATTTGCCCCTTATATATCCGGCCATGTCTACGCACTTCCTTGCAGGTGTGCGTTTCCCATTTCCTGTTGACATCAATGACACGGATGAGGAGTATCACAATTTGTTGCAAGGCTTCAATAAAGAAAGTTGATATAGACGAATCAAACCTAGAAAGAAAATCTAAATGAGACAATAAATATACTCTGTTCGACAGATTCATCTATATTCAATGATATTATATTAGGACTGTCACTCCTTTTCACATACCCAAACTCCTAATTTCGTTCAATTCTTTATGAGAAAAGAGAAAGAAAGAAAGAAGCTAGCAATTAATACCTATATTAGAAGACATTTATAAAAAAAAAAGTAGCCTTTGGAAAAACCAGCACAATAATCTAAATACAAACACAATCTTTGTGTCAAAAAGAAAAATATAGCATTTGTAGCGACTCGCATTCATGGCGTCTGTAGTGTTAAATTTTCATCAGTTACCTGACGTAATGTTTAGATTAAGTATCAATGCAAATGATCTCCGTCTTTCTTATATATATGTTGCTATATAATCTACAATGTGCTAACATTAGCACTAAATGTCGACGTATGTAAATCAGTTTCAGGCCATAATCCTAGCTGGCAGGGGCCGGGGGTTTAGGTATTTAAAATAGCTTACGATATCGTAAGCTCACGCAGAATAGGTGAAATTCTATTCCTATGAAATAATACTTGTTAAGACAGTAGAGATAAACCAGATGTGAGTGTTTAAATATTTTAGATATATCTTTTCTTAGACCAAGATAATATTCTCTTATATCTAAATGCATGTATGAGAAACATAGACAGAAAGATAATACATATATATACATATACATTATATATATATAAATATATATATATATATAATATATATATATACATATATAATTATATATATATATATATATATATATATATATATAATATATATAATATATATATATATATATATATATATATATATATATATATATATATATATATTACTTATATATATGTCTGTGTGTGTGTGTGTAGAGATAAATATAAGATTTGATTCTCAAAGTAATATTCTTAAGGTGTATGAAAGGCACATTAACACATACTCACTCATTCTCTTTCTCTATCTGTCTATCGCTATCTCTCTTCCTCTCTCTTTATATATATATATATATATATATATATATATATATATATATATATATATATAATATAAATACATATATAATATATATATGTATGTGTGCGTGTGTTTTACCGAGGTTACCGAGGTTATATCTATGTGAGAAAGATGGTAGAATGCAGTAACGCATTTTAATATTGAAATACAAATTTTACCTCCCTGACTTGACCTGGTGGTTACATGGCACCTGGTTAGATAATCCTTTTGTTGGGTCGTGTTTAGGACCCGGGATTCTGAATCTGAGAACCTGAGTTCGAGTCAAGGTCAGGGAGGTAAAATTTGTATTTCTATATTAAAATGCGTTACTACATTCTACCATCTTTCTCACACATATATAACCTCAGTAACCTGATTTGGGACTTGAATTAGTGATTCCGTTGCTGCCGAGCACTCGCGGAAATTGTCCATAAAAATACGCTATCACTGCTCTGCTAAGAGCACATAGGTAAGTTCCATGACGTCTCTTAAGGCGTCTGGTTGGATAATTCTTTTAGTGGGTCGAGTAGCCGATCATTTTCAGCACCGTGTCTGTCAATCTTACGGCGCGGGTTCGAGTCCCGGTCAGGGAGGTAAAATTTGTATATATATATATATATATATATATATATATATATATATATATATATGTATATATTTGTATATATATATAGATATATATATATATATATATATATATATATATATATATATATATATATATATATATATATATATATATATATATATATATATATATATATATATATATATAGGGTGTGATATTTATATATATATATATATATATATATATATATATATATATATATATATATATATATATATATATATATATATATATATATATATAGGTATCTATATATGTATCTCTATATCTATTTTAATTTATCCATCTCTTCATCTATCTCTAATCATCTCTATCTCTATTAGCCTCTCTATTCTTCCCTCTAGGGATGTGCGGTACCGGCAAAAATATCGGTATTGCCGATACCAGTATTTCTTCAAGATATCGGTATTATCGGCTACGGTATTTATATTTTAAGTAAGTGAAGCCGTGCGCTACCGCCACTCAGTCGCAGTGTTTTGCATCACGTCTGATAATTCCCCGCACGAGCCTCCATCCTTGCGTCATTCCTCATCTCGGGATCCTTCTTCACCTCAGTATCCTTCTTCATATTCCGAGCCCAAGTTTTCTTTAACGTACCTCCTCTGCTCCCCAACTTCCTTCTCTGCTTCTGTAACCCATCCTGTCTTCCTCCCCTCATTATCTGCCATTTCCCTCTTTTTTTTTTTCCCCTGCGTCTCTACTTCTATCCCTTCATAATCCACCATCTCCCTCTCCTTTTCCCCCGTCTCCACACCCTTGTCCTCATTCATCCACTCATCATCCGCCATCATCACCGCCACACAATGCTGATTCAACCCTCATTTTGTTCCATTGCGAGGAACACCTGGAGGAGGACGACTACCCTCAGTACCCTTCTCTTTCACCACCCAGCCGGTGTTGCCACCCATTTTGTTTTCTTTTATTTTTTCCAATCTGTGTATAGATGTAAGATTTTGTTATTATGCGTTAATAGATTCTAGATTATAAATAGAATGCATTTAGAATACAGTATGATATACCTCAGGGTATGGTATTTGTAAAGAACTTCTGAAAAAAAAAAAACATTATTGTACAACAGGTTACATGAACAGGAGTATGTAAGAACAGTAAGATTAGGTAAAGAATTATAATATCTCTAAAGACTATCATACTACTCTCTACCACTGTCAAAGAAACAATGCAGTACATTATAACAATGGGAGCATGTAAGAACAGCAAGATTATGTAAATAAAAAAGTCCCACATTATCCACACTATAAGCTCTCCAAAGATAATCATAATGCTCTCTTCCAAGCCCAAAATAAATCACCAGAAATGGGTAAATAACCTAAATGAAAAGGGTAGGATTAGACCTTTACAGTTATTCTTAATTAACAATGCTAACACTCACTATATTTGCAGTTCTCATTGAAGTAAAGTATACACTGTACAATTTACTGTGCTGTAGGTTTACACACGAATCACATATTTTACCTCCCTACTTCAACATAAATTTCCAGTTCTTATGATTCCCAATCAAAGACCTGGAAGTCACAGCTAGATGCTTCTCTGAATAGCTGTTTAGTCTTGAGAAAGCCCATCAAACACTGTAAATTAAATGTAATTATTTAATAAAATCAGACAATCTGAAATGAATCACAAAATCTGTAGATCTCATGATTAATCTGTAGTGATGGCAACTCTGACAACAAGATACTGTTGTCTACAATCAACTGTGAAGAACGATGTTAATTATTGAGATTTTCTGTTGGTGTTTAAAACACATTAAACTTCCACCTGTTTGGATATGTAGCACATAATCATCATGTTTAGATTTATGGCTAGAAAAAGAACGTTATAATAGGCAAGTTTAGATAACATAATTATTGGATAAGTTAAATATAATAATGCCTGGGAGTGTATTCAGTGTGCAGTGGATCTCGAGTTTCACGAACCGAGGAATGTTACTGAAGTTCCAAGAAAGATTATCTATCTGAGAATATCTATAAAGAAAAAACAGCACGAGAATGGAAGTATATTGGATGAACTGGTGTTTCAGTCAAGCCTGACAATTGCTTAGTTGATGACTCAGGAATGTATAATATATATATATGTATATATATATATTTATGTGTATATATATATATATATATACATATATATATATATATATATATATATATATATATATATATATATATATATATATATATATATATATGATATGAAAATATACTAAATCCAAAAAGTGCAACGTAGAGACAAGTACAGTTTAGTTTCACGATAACAATATATCCTCTGAAATCTAAAATACTCAAGGAAGACCTACAAAGGAATTCAGGATGCGCCAATTTTATAAAATAGAATTAATTATCAACATCATTTCAGGGACATGTACCCACCTGTACCATACATAATCAGGCCTATCTCAATTTCCACAAATAGAAGATAGCTTAACATGAACAATCATTTCGAGGAAGAATTTTACAGCAGGAAGAGTTGCAGGATGGCGCACGGTCCCGACATGAAGAGATATTTCAGCGAAGTAGGTCTCAGTAATTAGAGACAGTAGAAGGTAGCAGCCATTCTTCTAAAAGCACTTGTCACCTCAGTACAAGATTTTGCATCAGTGCTGCAAACTATGGGAAATATAATGCAGGATAAAACATGAATTTTGCTGTCAGAACTTAAAATGAATATTTATAAATATGCTCTTTTTTTACACTTCAGTGAACTAATATAGAAATAATCTCAGTTAGTCTGAAAATCTATACCTGTAAGTTAGGAAGAGTCATATTTTTGTTTTGTATAATAAGAAGCCGAAGTTATTTATGAGTGTAACAACTATATCAAAACGCCTAAATGAAACAGGAAGTGCAACAGGAAAATAAATCTACGTTAATTATGGGAAACTAAGTATTTCAATATCAAACTAAGGGATTAATAATCCCGTCGATGATATAATCGGGATATGAAACCCCACTTAATCTGGGTTCAAAATCGGACAAATGCCCCCGACCACTTGTATCTTACAAAATACTTTTTTAATGTGTGACATCACAATATAGCGGATGACCTCCTGAGGACTTCCGACATTGTACTCCTTCCGATGAGAGATACGATATGGTAAATGCTTTG
Organism: Penaeus japonicus; assembly: GCF_977035675.1. Classification (NCBI taxonomy): domain Eukaryota; kingdom Metazoa; phylum Arthropoda; class Malacostraca; order Decapoda; family Penaeidae; genus Penaeus; species Penaeus japonicus. The sequence continues at coordinate 3,548,508 of NW_028234431.1, forward strand.
TCCTTTTCTGTCTCTGAGTTGAGGTTTATTCATTGTTGCGTGTTTTTTTTTTTTTTATTGTGAACATTTCATTGCTTGATATGGTGCCTGGAATGTACGGGCCGGTGATGGCATTGTTTATTGTTGGTAAATTATCTGGTTATCATGGTTTAAAATATATGGTTTTCTCACTAGGACTCGACTTACAAACCATAGAGTAAGGCAAGTGAGAGGTCATCATTTTTAATGGTCCAGATAAGCCCCAGTGTATGGTTCTGTATGATTTGTTTACTAAAAAGTGTAATGTGGTGTAATCTAATGGTCATGTAAAAATTATTCAAGTGAGTAATTGCCAGTGTAGTGGGTAATTAATAAACTCCGTAGAGTTTATTGTAGATGTTTGATATGGTAGCGTGTTACCCAACTACGCGTCATTATTCATTGTGTGGGTTTGGCGCATTTTAGATGATGACTCTCGGGTGTAAGAAAAGAAAGCCCATCCCGTAGCCACAATTAAAGCAAAACTGTACTGGCAGATTTAAAAGGCGACATAAAAAAGGAACATCCATATTATACATTTATTAACACAGTCATTCGAACAAAACCAATATACAATGACAACACACCATACACTTACTTGATAAAAAGAGGGTAAAACCATACAGCACAGGATACTGCCAGCCAGGTAAAAATCCAAGAGGTCGTCTGCCACTACACAAGTCTAAGAACCCTCTCTCGTTAACTGCCCTGGCCTGACCTTTTATGTGGCAGTTTCCCGCGCTTATGGTGAGGTTTTACCCATAATCCAATATATTAAATGAAAAAAATGAAAAAGTGTCTTAAAACTAAACTTAAAATACATAAAACAATATTAGAATTAACACATACAAAAAATGGGCTTATAAAAGACTTAAGACAGGAACGTAGGAAAAAGTGAAAGAAGGGATCCGTG
>NW_028234431.1:3564438-3566938 GCF_977035675.1 Penaeus japonicus
CACTGATTGGGAAACAAAGAAAGTAAAAATTGGAGCAAATGCCACTTGAGACGAAAAACAACTTGCAAAAATGCTCCTAGATATTGAAGAAAATTCTGACCAGAACAAGTAATCAAAATCCCAGCAAGGGAAGAAAATATACTTGATCTTATTGTCGTTTGTATAGGAGAGTATATACACATATCATCAATCTATACAGCTCAGTCAGACCACAATATGGTTGAAATAACATCAAATAGATTAAAGATACAGATAGTGAAAAACAGGTAGCTGAAGCAGAAAATAGCCCAAGTTCTTTAAACTGACTATTGGATAACTTGAGGAATCACTTAAAAAATTAAATTCCTACTAAGACTAGATTAAATGCTGAAGAAGCTCAACGATGTTTGTAAAAGATGTGTGCCAAGAGATCGAAAAGTACTATTAAAAAACAAAAATAGAACAAAGACACTTAATGTGAAAACAGATCATATCAAATAGGAAAGGATTAAAACAGAAATTAAAGAAATAGAAGACGGATTAAAAAAAAAATTGTTTTGGTCAAACAATTGTTGAAGAAAAAAATCAGTCGAAGCTATAAAAAACAATGTAAAAGACTAATACTCTTATGCAAACAACAAATTAAAGAAAAGAACAGAAATTGGGCCTCTTGAGAATAACGGTGCTTTGGTAATTGATTTGGTAACTGCGAATGTATATTAAGGGATCTGACTGAAAATTAAGAATTTGATTTAATGTGCCTAGATTTCACTAAAGCTTTCGATAAAGTAGATCATGGAATTTTAATTCATAAAATTAAGAACAATGGAATCAGCGGAAAAGTGGGAAGATGGATATAAAAATTCCAAACAAAACGCAGGCTAAAGGTACAGTTAAATGGATTTTTCTCCAATAAATCAAATCTATTAAGTGGAGTGCCACAGGGGTCCATTCTGGGTCCTCTGTTGCTCCTAATTATGATTGGTGACATTGACAAAGGTGTTAAACACTCAAGAGTAACATCATTTGCAGATGATACAAAGATAAACATATCAAGAAATTTATAAGATATGGAAGGCAAACTAAATGAAGATCTACATACCATCTGTAATTGGGCAAAGGGAAACAATATGAAATTCAATGCGGATAAATTTGAAATCATAAGCTATAGCCCAGCTGGAAATTTGAGACCAAGATCATATCTGGTTGAGGGATCAGAGAGAAAATAAAGAGAAAAAATAGTTTAAGATCTAGGATCTTATATGAGCACTAACATTAACTTCAGGCACCATATAGAGCAGACAGTGATAAAAGGAAGCATTATGAGTGGAAGGGTGATGAGGACTTTTAACCATTATGGAAGATACTAGTGATTTCAAGATTGGAATATCAATGCCAAGTATGGAGTCCAAGTCTTACAAAAGATATAATGCTCTAACACAGGTTCAAAGAGCTTTTACAAGAAAAATATGCAACAGGACTTGTCTTACCTACTGGGAGAGACTAAAACTAAGACTATTCTCATTACAAAGACGGAGAGAAAGATCATTTGGTATACAGTATATGTATTGATGATCACTGAAAGTCTAGCACCAAATCAAAGAGGGGAATTAAAGTAAGACATTCCCCCAGGCAGGGAAAAACATATTACCGTACTGGGATAAGTGCTCAAACGCTACTGTTAAGAAAAATGAAGAATCAAAGTTTCCTATTAAATGCCCTTCAACAATTTAATAGTGTGCGAAGGATATTAGAAATCTAATTCAGAGTAAGTGTTTAAAAGAAAATTAGATGGCTGGCTAAATTCAATACCAGATGAATCGCCAACGAGTGTGAGTAAGAGAACGAAGCCTGAATCAAATTCCATCTCTCATCAAGTTTAGTTTCATGCAACTGACAAACCGCGGGCGGGTCCCAGGGATGGCGCCGACATGTGGCGCTAGCACTAGTGTGTCTCATGGATGGCAAAACTTATACCAAGTAAGTAAATACATTCACGTGTATGTATGTATCTATATATCTATATCTATCTATCTATCTATCTATATATATATACATATATATATATATATATATATATATATATATATATATATATATATATATATATATATACTTTATATATATCCAGTCGAGTACATCCTGCGAAGCCGAGATAAAACGGCGAATCAGGCTATGTATATAAATATATATATATATTTATATATAAATATATATTTATATATAAATATATATTTATATATACAAATATATATTTATATATAAATATATATTTATATATATAAATATATATTTATATATATATACATACATATATTTATAGATATATGTATATATGTGTGTGTGTGTGTGTGTGTGTGTGTGTGTGTGTGTGTGTGTGTGTGTGTGTATGTGTGTGTGTACATATATACATATATGTATATACATATATATATATATATATATATATATATATATATATATATATATATATATATATATACATATATACATACATATATACACCCGTGCGTGTATGTCT
>NW_028234431.1:3586977-3589477 GCF_977035675.1 Penaeus japonicus
ACACACACACACACACACACACACACACACACACACACACACACATATATATATATATATATATATATATATATATATATATATATATATATATATATATATATATATATATACATACATACATACATACGTATATATATACTCTTAATTTGTTATATAGTGTGTATATCACTGTTGTTATAGTGCAGACATAATCACATACTTATCCATCTATACATTTGTGTGTATGTATATAAATATGTATGCAGTATAAATGTACACATACATTTGCATATATCATCTTTTAGTGGATACTACTTCATGACTACAATGACTTCCGAAGCTTCTAGAAATTCCGTCCGTTATCACAGACAAGCACACATAAGGTACAACGATCTGATAAAACCCTCTGACAGCTGGACTTTGACCATTCGCCTCTGTATATAAGGCCTTGCAACTGCTGCAATGTCACCGACAACATGAAGGTCCTCGTGGTGCTTGCTCTCGTTGCGGCTGCGGCTGCCTGGCCGAACCTCGGCTTCCAGGCAGATGATGCAGGTTGGTTTTGCATTTTTCTGTACAGACATTGTTGCTATTTTCTCTTACATCTCGAATCTAAATTGCCGTTTTTTTTCTACATTTCCTAATCGTTCAAAATTTGTGTAAATAATATCTCCCAATCTTTCTTTGTCTTCCTGTTTTTCTTTCCCAAGCTCTCTTTTCTCTCTCTACCTGCATCATTTTTTTCTCTCTCTCTCTCCGTCTATTATTTTCTCTGAACATTTTGTATCAGCATAGAGAATATTTCCGTAAATCGTTATGCGTTTAGCTCCATAATTATTCATACTATTTTCCCTACCGTTTCGTTTGACCAAGTCACCACCTCTTATGTTTTATTTCCTCTCTCTCTCTCTCTTAATATCATAATGAATATCATAACATCATCATTCTTCCAGGTGTGTCTGATGCCCAGAAGCAACATGACATCAACTTCCTGCTGCACAAGATCTACGGGGAAATCCGTGATCCTGCACTCAAAGCCAAGGCTGATTCCTTTGACCCGGAGGCTGATCTATCCCACTATAGTGACGACGGTGAGGCAGTGCATAGACTCATCAGAGATCTCAAGGATCACAGGCTTCTCGAACAGAAACACTGGTTCTCCCTCTTCAACCCCAAACAACGTCATGAAGCACTTATGCTCTTCGATGTTTTCATTCATTGCAAGGACTGGGATACATTCGTCAGCAATGCTGCCTACTTCCGCCAACGTATGAATGAGGGAGAGTTTGTGTATGCCTTGTATGTTGCGGTCATCCACTCACCTCTGGCTGAACACGTTGTACTTCCCCCTCTCTATGAGGTCACACCTCATCTCTTCACCAACAGCGAAGTCATTGAAGCAGCTTACCGTGCTAAGCAGACCCAGACACCTGGCAAATTTATGTCTTCCTTTACTGGAACTAAGAAGAACCCTGAACAAAGAGTTGCCTATTTCGGAGAGGATGTTGGCATGAACACTCACCACGTGACTTGGCATATGGAATTCCCATTCTGGTGGCAGGACACTTACAGTCATCATCTGGATCGCAAAGGAGAGAACTTCTTCTGGGTACATCATCAACTTACCGTCCGTTTTGATGCCGAACGTCTTTCCAATTACTTGGATCCCGTCAGCGAACTCCACTGGGGTAAACCCATCGTACAAGGCTTTGCTCCCCACACCACTTACAAGTATGGAGGTCAGTTCCCCTCTCGTCCAGATAACGTAGAGTTCGAGGATGTGGACGGCGTTGCCCGAATTCGAGACTTGCTCATTGTTGAGAGCCGAATCCGTGATGCTATTGCCCACGGTTACATTGTCGACAGGGAAGGCAAACACATTGATATCATGAATGAGCGTGGTATTGACGTCCTTGGAGACATCATTGAATCGTCCATGTACAGTCCTAATGTTCAATACTATGGGGCTTTGCATAACACTGCCCATATTGTGCTCGGTCGACAGGCCGATCCACATGGCAAATACGCTTTACCCCCTGGTGTCTTGGAACACTTCGAGACTGCCACACGTGATCCCAGTTTCTTCAGGCTACACAAATATATGGATAACATCTTCAAGGAACACAAGGACTCTCTTCCTCCTTACACAAAGGAAGAATTAACATTCACTGGTGTAAACATTGAGAACCTATCCGTCGATGGTGAATTGGAGACCTTCTTTGAGGACTTCGAGTACAGCCTCATTAATGCCGTTGATGACACTGAAGAAATTAAGGATGTGGAGATCTCCACCTACGTTCCTCGTCTCAACCACAAAGACTTCTCTTACAACATTGAAGTTACCAACAATAACGGCAAAGAAGTTCTGACAACAGTCCGCATTTTCGCCTGGCCACACATTGACAACAATGGCATTGAATACACTTTCGACGAGGGTCGTTGGAATGCTATTGAACTCGACAAATTTTGGATTAAGTGTGAGTATTTTTTACATATTCATTTAGCTAAATAATTAATC
>NW_028234431.1:3594477-3596977 GCF_977035675.1 Penaeus japonicus
AAACCGGAGAGTTTTCGTCCTATCTCGCTCTTGTGAACCTCCTACAAACTTTCTGAAAAACTGTTCCTAAACAGATTAGCTCCATCAGCCGAAGACCAACAAACTGGCTTCAGAAAAGGGCGCTCCTGTTGTGGCCAAGTTCTTAATATTGTCCAATTTATTGAGGACGGATTTGAGAAGAAGCTTAAAGCAGGAATAGTCCTGGTTGAGCTCACAGCAGCTTATGACACGATCAACCACCGCAGCCTGCAAATGAAAATGGCCAACATGGGGATAAATGACACATGGTTAACGACGATTCTATATCGAAATGGATAACAGAAAGAACAGATGGAGAAGTAAAAAAAAAAACGGACTCCCACAGGGCTCAGTGTTGTCCCCTTTGCTTTTCAATATCTACACCAATGACCACCCTTCCCATCCCAATGCAAAATGTTTCATCTATGCTGACGATCTTTGCATTGCCACCCAAGCAAAGAACTTTGAAGATGTTAAGGCGACTTTGACAGAGGCATCATAATATATATAATAATATATATACATATATATGAATATATATATATATATACATACATATATATATATATATATATATATATATATATATATATATATATATACATTTATATACATATATATGTATGTATGTATGTATATATATATATACTGTATATATATATATATATATATATATATATATATATATATATATATATATATATATATATATAAAGTATACATGCATACTTACATGTGTGTGAGTGTGTGTGTGCCTTTCGTTATCTGATAAATCCTTCCGACAACTGGACTTTGGCCACTCAGTTCTGTATATAAGGCCTTGCAACTGCTGCAATGTCACCGACAACATGAAGGTCCTCGTGGTGCTTGCTCTCGTTGCGGCTGCGGCTGCCTGGCCGAACCTCGGCTTCCAGGCAGATGATGCAGGTTGGTGGTGCTTGTGCTTGCACAGTTAATTTTGTTATATTCTCAGTATGTTTAGTTGAAAGTGTGTTACTGCATTATTTGTTTACAATGTTGATAACTTTCTTTCCTCTCTCTCTTTCTCTGCCCTTCCGTCTGTCAATCTCACATACTTCCCCGTACTCATGTTTTTCTTTCCCCTTCCTTTCTCTCTCGCACTCTCCCTTGCTTTCTCTCTCTCGTTCTTTCTCTCTTTATATATATATATATATATATATATATATATATATATATATATATATATATATATTTATTTATTTATATGCATATATGCCTATATATATATATATATTTATATATATATATATATATATATATGAATATAAATAAATAAATAAATAAATAAATAAATATATATATATATATATATATATATATATATATATATATGTATATATATATATCGCAGTCTCCTCCTCTCTCGTATGTTTTCTTTCCTCCCTCTTTCTCCTTTTCTCTTGCGTGCAATAATATTATATTAAACACAATAACATTATTATTCTTTCAGGTGTGTCTGATGCCCAGAAGCAACATGACATCAACTTCTTGCTGCACAAGATCTACGGGGATATCCGTGATCCTGCACTCAAAGCCAAGGCTGATTCCTTTGACCCGGAGGCTGATCTATCCCACTATAGTGACGGCGGTGAGGCAGTGCATAGACTCATCAGAGATCTCAAGGATCACAGGCTTCTCGAACAGAAGCACTGGTTCTCCCTCTTCAACCCCAAACAACGCCATGAAGCACTTATGCTCTTCGATGTTTTCATTCATTGCAAGGACTGGGATACATTCGTCAGCAATGCTGCCTACTTCCGCCAACGTATGAATGAGGGAGAGTTTGTGTATGCCTTGTATGTTGCGGTCATCCACTCACCTCTGGCTGAACACGTTGTACTTCCCCCTCTCTATGAGGTCACACCTCATCTCTTCACCAACAGCGAAGTCATTGAAGCAGCTTACCGTGCTAAGCAGACCCAGACACCTGGCAAATTTATGTCTTCCTTTACTGGAACTAAGAAGAACCCTGAACAAAGAGTAGCCTATTTCGGAGAGGATGTTGGCATGAACACTCACCACGTGACTTGGCATATGGAATTCCCATTCTGGTGGCAGGACACTTACAGTCATCATCTGGATCGCAAAGGAGAAAACTTCTTCTGGGTACATCATCAACTTACCGTCCGATTTGATGCCGAACGTCTTTCCAATTACTTGGATCCCGTCAGCGAACTCCACTGGGGTAAACCCATCGTACAAGGCTTTGCTCCCCACACCACTTACAAGTATGGAGGTCAGTTCCCCTCTCGTCCAGATAACGTAGAGTTCGAGGATGTGGACGGCGTTGCCCGAATTCGAGACTTGCTCATTGTTGAGAGCCGAATCCGTGATGCTATTGCCCACGGTTACATTGTCGACAGGGAAGGCAAACACATTGATATCATGAATGAGCGTGGTATTGACGTCCTTGGAGACATCATTGAATCGTCCATGTACAGTCCTAATGTTCAATACTATG
>NW_028234431.1:3601977-3604477 GCF_977035675.1 Penaeus japonicus
GCTTCGCAGGATGTATTCGACTGAATGAGTTGCCCTAGGTATACATACTCGTTCACTGCTTCTAGTACCTCGCCCTGTATTTGTATTTGCTTAATTGGGGTTCGACTGTTGAACATGACTTTAGCCTTTTTCATGTTCATATTAATGCCAATCTTCAGACTTTCCTTATTTAAATCGCTTATTAATTGTTGTAGTTCATCTGCTGACTCACCGAAAAGAACAATGTCATCTGCAAATCTTAGATTGCTTAAGTGCTCATTCCCTATTTTAATCCTTCTCTCTTTCCAATCTAACTTCTTGAATACCTCCTCCAAGCAGGCTGTAAACAGCTTCGGTGAGATGGTGTCGCCCTCCCTAACACCCTTTTTTATTGGTATTTTATTGGTTTCTGCGTGGATTTTGATGGTCGCTGTACCATCTCTATATATATCCTCTAATAATCTGCAGTATATTTCCTCTACTCCTTGTTTACGAATTGCTTCCTATATTCGTTTGTTTTTCCCCTTATTTGAGCTAGTGTGTGGATATGGTCTGTAGTTGAGAATCCACTGGGGAACCCTGCCTGTTCCCTGGGTTGTTTTGAATCTAATGTATCGGTGATACGGGCTGTGATGATTTTTGTGAACAGTTTATAGATTACTGAGAGGAGGCTTATAGGTCGGTAATTCTTTAAGTCTTTTGTGTCTCCCTTTTTGTGTATTAGAATTATTATTGCGTTTTTCCAGGGCTTTGAAATTTTACCGACGTCTAGACATCTGTTATAAAGACTGGCCAGCTTTACTGCCCCAATCTCTCCTGCATCTTGAAGAAGATCCATACTAATGCCGTCTTCTCCTGGTGTTTTTCCTCTTTTCATGCTTTTTAGTGCCCTATTTACTTCATCTACCGTGATGTTTGGAACATCTCCAATTGTTGTGTTTGTCTCCGTATGTGGTTGGTCGTTTAAGTGGTATAGGTTGCGATAGAAGTCTTCTATTACTTTGATAATTTCATTTTTATTGTATGTCGCCTCTCCGTTGGGTTTCTTTACTGCATACATTTGTTTTTTTTCCCTATTCCGAGCCTCCTCTTTGTTGCCTTAAGGCTGGTGTCGGCAAGCAGAGCTTCGTTTATTTTTCGTATGTTAAATTTGCGTACATCCTCTTTCTTCTTCTTGTTTATCGTCTTAGTCAGCTCTGTTGATTTTATCTTGTCTCTGATTGATGTTATTTTCATGTCCCTACGCTGTTTCATAAGCTCTTTTGTCCTTACCGAAAGCTTACTGAACCTTTCTTTTTCGTCTTTACCCCCTATTTCAAGTGCAGCTTCCGTTAATATCTCACTGAATTGGTCGTTCATTTGGTCTATGTCAAGATCTTCTTCGAGAGCTGAGTATTTGTTTTGGATATTGATACTGAATTCCGTCGCCCTATTTTTAATGTTGGTTAGATTAACGAGAGTCTTCTGTATGAGCTTGTTTCGTTCCCTTCTTAGCTGTAACTTAACTCTACTCCTGACCAGTCTATGGTCGCTACCGGCATTTACTTTATTGATAACGGTTATGTCTTGTACAACGTCACGCCTATTGGTAATTATGAAGTCAATTTCGTTTTTGATGCCGGATGGTGATTTACATGTCCATTTCCTCCCGGGTCTCTTTTCGAAGAATGTATTCATAATTTTAAGGGATCGAGCTTCGGCGAATTCTATCAGCCTTTGCCCTTTCTCATTTCTGGTGCCTATTCCATGTTTCCCAACCGATATTTCTCCATCTTCCCTTATTCCTATCTTGGCATTAAAATCCCCCATAATCACGGTAAAATGGGTTTTTGCTCTATCGGTAGCTGCTTGCACATCTTCATAGAAGCTCTCTATCTCCTCATCACTATGGCTGCTGGTAGGAGCGTATACTTGGATAATTTTTAGACTATATCTGTTGTTTAGTTTCAGTATTACAGAAACCACTCTCGCTCACACTGTAAAATTCCCTAACATTCTTTTCAAGTCGCTTGTGAACTAAGAAACCTACTCCTGATTCTTGTTTGCTATCCAATTTAGTAATTTCCGCTCTTCGCCTAGTCTCCTAACTTCAGAAAGTCCTACGATATCCCATTTAATAAATGAAAGTTCCTCAAACAGTGTCAAAAGATCAGATTCTGTTCTCAGGTTTTTACATTGTATGTGCATAAGTTCATCATCTTCAGGCGGCATGGGTCTAACCGGATATTCTTAGCGCCCTCTGCTCCGGAGCGATCCTGATCGCCGCCGTGACCAGGGGCTCCTTCGCTTCCGGGGAATGAGGGCCATTGTCTTGACTGGGAAATCATATTTAAGAGGTGTGTGGCCTGGTGCCCCCACCTGGCGGCCTTGTGCACGGTGGGGGGAATAATTTTAGTCCGGAGGTATCATTAATCTCCTATAACACGTTTGAGTTAGTCTCGCATGTTATTAGATCTTTGTATCCTCCAATCTATCTCACGACCTTCCGGTCTACTCATGTGAGAATGGGCATTTGTTTATA
>NW_028234431.1:3615667-3618167 GCF_977035675.1 Penaeus japonicus
ATATATATGATATATATATATATATATATATATATATATATAATATATATATAATAATATATATATATATATATATATATATATATATTATGAATACAGATATGTTTATATATATATATATATATATATATATATATATATATATATATATATATATATATATATATATATATATATACAGAGCAGAAATTACTAAATGATGGGCACTTATTATACTGGCGAGGTAAACCCTTGGATAGCAAACAAGAATCAGGAGTAGGTTTCTTAGTTCACAAGCGACTTGAAAAGAATATTAGGGAATTCTATAGTGTGAGCGAAAGAGTAGTTTCTGTAATACTGAAACTAAACAACAGATATAGCCTAAAAATTATCCAAGTGTACGCTCCTACCAGCAGTCATAGTGATGAGGAGATAGAGAGCTTCTATGAAGATGTGCAAGCAGCTACCGATAGAGCAAAAACCCATTTTACCGTGATTATGGGGGATTTTAATGCCAAGATAGGAATAAGGGAAGATGGAGAAATATCGGTTGGGAAACATGGAATAGGCACCAGAAATGAGAGAGGGCAAATATTGATAGAATTCGCCGAAGCTCGATCCCTTAAAATTATGAATACATTCTTCGAAAAGAGACCCGGGAGGAAATGGACATGGAAATCACCATCCGGCATTAAAAACGAAATTGACTTCATAATCACCAATAGGCGTGACATCGTACAAGACGTAACCGTTATCAATAAAGTAAATGTCGGTAGCAACCATAGACTGGTCAGGAGTAGAATTAAGTTACAGCTAAGAAGGGAACGAAACAAGCTCATACAAAAGCCTCTCGCTAATCTAACCAACATCAAGATTAGGGCGACGGAATTCAGTATCAACATCCGAAACAAATACTCAGCTCTCGAAGAAGATCTTGACATAGACCAAATGAACGACCAATTCAGTGAGATATTAATGGAAGCTGCACTTGAAATATGGGGTAAAGACGAAAAAGAAAGGTTCAGTAAGCTTTCGGTAGAGACGAAAGAGCTTATGAAACAGCGTAGGGAAATGAAAATAACATCAATCAGAGACAAGATAGAATCAACAGAGCTGACTAAGACGATAAACAAGAAGAAGAAAGAGGATGTACGCAAATTTAACATTCGAAAAATAAACGAAGCTCTGCTTGCCGGCACTAGCCTTAAGGCAACAAAGAGGAGGCTCGGAATAGGGAAAAACCAAATGTATGCAGTAAAGAAACCCAACGGAGAGGCGACATACAATAAAAATGAAATTATCAAAGTAATAGAAGATTTCTATTGCAATCTATACCACTCAAACGACCAACCACATACGGAGACAAACACAACAACTGGAGATGTTCCAAACATCACGGTAGATGAAGTAAATAGGGCACTAAAAAGCATGAAAAGAGGAAAAACACCAGGAGAAGACGGCATCAGTGTAGATCTTATTCAAGACGCAGGAGAGATTGCGGCAGTAAAGCTGGCCCTGCCTAACACCCTTTTTTATTGGTATTATATTGGTTTCTGCGTGGATTTTGACGGTCGCTGTACCATCTCTATATCTATCCTCTAATCTGCAGTATATTTCCTCTACTCTTTGTTTACGAATTGCATCCAGTACTGCAGATATCTGTACCGAGTCGAATGCCTTTTCATAATCTACGAATGCCATACACAGGGGCTTCCTATATTCGTTCGTTTTCTCCCTTATTTGAGCTAGTGTGTGGATATGGTCTGTAGTTGAGAATCCACTGCGGAACCCTGCCTGTTCCCTGGATTGTTTTGAATCTAATGTATCGGTGGTACGGGCTGTGATGATTTTTGTGAACAATTTATAGATTACTGAATTACCGACCTATAAGCCTCCTCTCAGTAATCTATAAATTGTTCACAAAAATCATCACAGCCCGTACCACCGATACATTAGATTCAAAACAATCCAGGGAACAGGCAGGGTTCCGCAGTGGATTCTCAACTACAGACCATATCCACACACTAGCTCAAATAAGGGAGAAAACGAACGAATATAGGAAGCCCCTGTGTATGGCATTCGTAGATTATGAAAAGGCATTCGACTCGGTACAGATATCTGCAGTACTGGATGCAATTCGTAAACAAAGAGTAGAGGAAATATACTGCAGATTAGAGGATAGATATAGAGATGATTTTTGTGAACAATTTATAGATTACTGAATTACCGACCTATAAGCCTCCTCTCAGTAATCTATAAATTGTTCACAAAAATCATCACAGCCCGTACCACCGATACATTAGATTCAAAACAATCCAGGGAACAGGAGGGTTGTTCGCGTGGATTCTCAACTACAGACCAGATCAACACCCTAGCTCACCTAATGGGAGATGACAACGACCGAATATAGGAAGCCCCTGTGTATGGATTCGTTGTTATGGAAAATATGGGACCGGTAAGATAGCTGCGTAAGGATGCAAATCGTACACAAAGAGTAGAGGAAATATACTGCAGATTAGAG
>NW_028234431.1:3623167-3638167 GCF_977035675.1 Penaeus japonicus
CTGATGTACCGAGTTTCGACACTCTCTTCGAGAAGACCAAGGCTGCCTTGGAAGGTGCAGATTCCGGACTAACAGAATTCGAGAGTGCCACTGGCACATTCCCAACCGATTCCTTCTCCCAAGGTACGACGGGTCATGAGTTCGACCTTGTTGTGGCTATGAACTGATGGTGAAGTGACGCAGCAGTGGACGGACTTCACGAAAATACCGATTTCAACCACTATGGTGGTCATGGCATATACCCTTATAATCGCCCACACGGCTATCCTCTGGATCGTAAAGTTCCGATGAACGTTGTGTTTGAAGACCTTCCCAACTTCAAGCACATTCGAGTCAAGGTCTTCATCAGGCGAACATATCCATCATTATTAAGTTATGAATGTCTATGTGAATGATGTAAAATTTCATATACTTTGTTTCGTCTTTAACATGAACAAATGCCACATGCTGAAGTGTGCAGTACTTTTCTGAAGGAAGTTAACGGATTGACCAAATAAATCTGATGTCATTGCAAAGCATTTTTCATAGGCCTTCTAGCTTTACTGTTTAGAAATTTAGCTTTTTTGCAAGCACTAATATAGACTAGAAAACCTATTGGTCTTTCATTCAATCTGCAATGTGTTCCTGCTGCCAAATATAGCAATCAATTAAAATAAGATAGTGTTGCAGGATGCACAAAGCAAATAGGGTAAGATATATAATATACACAGAATTAGATCAAATTTTAGCTGATAATTATGGTTTTAAATCTACAAACCTCATATATTACGGTTCTAATATGTGTGTGTGTGTATGTATGTATATGTGTATATATATATATATATATATATATATATATATATATATATATATATATATATATATATGTATGTATAATATAATATTATAATATATATTATATATATATATATATATATATATATATATATATATATATTATATATATATTATATGTATGTATGTAATATATATATATGTATATATATATATATATATATATATATATATATATTATATATATATATATATATATATATATTTATATATATATATATATATATATTATATATATATATATATATATAATATATATATATATATACATATATATATATATATACATATATATATATTATATATATATATATATATATATATATATCCATATATATATGTATATATATATATATATAAGTATATGGATATATATATATATATATATATATATATATATATATATATATATATATGTAGATATATATGTATCTATGTATGTATACTTATGTACGTGTGTGTGTGAGTGTGTGTGTGCCTTTCGTTATCTGATAAATCCTTCCGACAACTGGACTTTGGCCACTCAGTTCTGTATATAAGGCCTTGCAACTGCTGCAATGTCACCGACAACATGAAGGTCTTCGTGGTGCTTGCTCTCGTTGCGGCTGCGGCTGCCTGGCCGAACCTCGGCTTCCAGGCAGATGATGCAGGTTGGTTTTGCATTTATCTGTACAAACATTGTTGCTATTTTCCCTTGTATTTCGAATCTAAATTGCCGCTTTCTTCTTACATTTTCTAATCGTTCTAAATTTGTGTAAAGAATATCTCACAATCTCTCTTAGTCTTCAGGTTTTTCTTTCCCAATCTCTCCTTTCTTTCTCTCTCTGCCTCAATTTTTTTTTCTCTCTCTCTCCATCTATTCTTTTCTCTGAACATTTTGTATCAGCATAGAGAGTATTTCCCTAAATCGTTATGCGTTGAGCTCCATAATTATTCATACTATTTTCCCTTTCGTTTCGTTTGACCAAGTCACAAACTTTTATGTTTTATTTCCTCTCTCTCTCTCTCTCTCTCTGTTAATATCATAATGAATATCATAACATCATCATTCTTTCAGGTGTGTCTGATGCCCAGAAGCAACATGACATCAACTTCCTGCTGCACAAGATCTACGGGGAAATTCGTGATCCTGCACTCAAAGCCAAGGCTGATTCCTTTGACCCGGAGGCTGATCTATCCCACTATAGTGACGGCGGTGAGGCAGTGCATAGACTCATCAGAGATCTCAAGGATCACAGGCTTCTCGAACAGAAGCACTGGTTCTCCCTCTTCAACCCCAAACAACGCCATGAAGCACTTATGCTCTTCGATGTTTTCATTCATTGCAAGGACTGGGATACATTCGTCAGCAATGCTGCCTACTTCCGCCAACGTATGAATGAGGGAGAGTTTGTGTATGCCTTGTATGTTGCGGTCATCCACTCACCTCTGGCTGAACACGTTGTACTTCCCCCACTCTATGAGGTCACACCTCACCTCTTCACCAACAGCGAAGTCATTGAAGCAGCTTACCGTGCTAAGCAGACCCAGACACCTGGCAAATTTATGTCTTCCTTTACTGGAACTAAGAAGAACCCTGAACAAAGAGTAGCCTATTTCGGAGAGGATGTTGGCATGAACACTCACCACGTGACTTGGCATATGGAATTCCCATTCTGGTGGCAGGACACTTACAGTCATCATCTGGACCGCAAAGGAGAGAACTTCTTCTGGGTACATCATCAACTTACCGTCCGATTTGATGCCGAACGTCTTTCCAATTACTTGGATCCCGTCAGCGAACTCCACTGGGGTAAACCCATCGTACAAGGCTTTGCTCCCCACACCACTTACAAGTATGGAGGTCAGTTCCCCTCTCGTCCAGATAACGTAGAGTTCGAGGATGTGGACGGCGTTGCCCGAATTCGAGACTTGCTCATTGTTGAGAGCCGAATCCGTGATGCTATTGCCCACGGTTACATTGTCGACAGGGAAGGCAAACACATTGATATCATGAATGAGCGTGGTATTGACGTCCTTGGAGACATCATTGAATCGTCCATGTACAGTCCTAATGTTCAATACTATGGGGCTTTGCATAACACTGCCCATATTGTGCTCGGTCGACAGGCCGATCCACATGGCAAATACGCTTTACCCCCTGGTGTCTTGGAACACTTCGAGACTGCCACACGTGACCCCAGCTTCTTCAGGCTACACAAATATATGGATAACATCTTCAAGGAACACAAGGACTCTCTTCCTCCTTACACAAAGGAAGAATTAACATTCAATGGTGTGAATATTGAGAGCATGTCTGTCGATGGTGAATTGGAGACCTTCTTTGAGGACTTCGAGTACAGCCTCATTAATGCCGTTGATGACACTGAAGAAATTAAGGATGTGGAGATCTCCACCTACGTTCCTCGTCTCAACCACAAAGACTTCTCTTACAACATTGAAGTTACCAACAATAACGGCAAAGAAGTTCTGACAACAGTCCGCATTTTCGCCTGGCCTCACATTGACAACAATGGCATTGAATACACTTTCGACGAAGGTCGTTGGAATGCTATTGAACTCGACAAATTTTGGATTAAGTGTGAGTATTTATTAGATTTTAATTTAGCTAAAGAATTAGTCATATAATATCTAAAAAAATGCATCATAATTGGATTTTGTTTCATCTGTGCCTGAAGCGTAAGGAAAATAATTGTCTTTAATGTATATTACACCAATTTGAATTTGCCTGTTTCACTTCTTTTTATATTTGCATAATTCCTTAGTGAATATACCTATACCATTTTATATTTTTTACTTGCAGTGGCCCCTGGTTCAAACCACATCGTTCGTAAGTCATCAGAATCAGCAGTAACTGTTCCTGATGTACCGAGTTTCGACACTCTCTTCGAGAAGACCAAGGCTGCCTTGGAAGGTGCAGATTCCGGACTAACAGAATTCGAGAGTGCCACTGGCATTCCCAACCGATTCCTTCTCCCCAAGGGTAACGAACAGGGTCTTGAGTTCGACCTTGTTGTGGCTATGACTGATGGTGAAGCTGACGCAGCAGTGGACGGACTTCACGAAAATACCGATTTCAACCACTATGGTGCTCATGGCAAATACCCTGATAATCGCCCACACGGCTATCCTCTGGATCGTAAAGTTCCCGATGAACGTGTGTTTGAAGACCTTCCCAACTTCAAGCACATTCAAGTCAAGGTCTTCAATCACGGCGAACATATCCATCATCATTAAGTTTTCATGTCTATGTGAATGATGAAAATTCATATACTTTGTTTCGTCTTTAAACATGAACAAATGCCACATGCTGAAGTTGCAGTACTTTTCTGAAGGAAGTTAACGAAAAATAAATCTGATGTCATTGCAAAGCATTTTTCATAGCCTCTATGCTTACTGTTTAGAAATTTAGCTTTTTTGCAAGCACAATATAGACTAGAAACCTATTGTCTTTCATATCAATCTGCCTATGTGCCCATGCTGCCAAATATAGCAATCAATAAAATAAGATAGTGTTGAAGATGCAAAGCAAATAGGTAAGATATATAATATACACAGAATTAGATCAAATTATAGCTGATAATTATGGTATCTACAAACCACATATATTACGGTTCTAATGTGTGTGTGATATGTATAAATATGTGTATATATATATATATATATATATATATATATATATATATATATATATATATATATATACACACACACACATATATATATATATATATATATATATATATATATATATATATACATATCTATACATATATATATTATATATATACATATATATGTATATGTATATATATATATATATATATATATATATATATATATATATATATACACACACACACACACACACACACACATCGAGCTCTTTATTACTATAGTTTTTGTTTTGTTTTTTTCAGCGTTACAATTTTCTCCTCAGTCCGTTCATTCACATTTTTTGAAATACAATATAATCTCTTTTCATCCATATTTAACAGAAGATGGCTGTAGTGGCGATCATGTATTTTGAAAAAAACAAATTTTTAGTAAAACTAGATAGCGATATTATCTATGAATATTTATTTTTTCTCTCTTTTCTATCTTCAACCATGACAAAAATAATTGAAAAGTTGCCGTTTTTGTCTTCTCCGTTGCGTTGCCATATTCCTATATCTGTTGTACTTGCTTGAAACATTAATTAAATATTTGTCAACCTTGCTGGGGTTTTTTTAATGAGCCTTTCTCCAGGGTAGCATTTGACCTTGTGTGTCTTCGTAGGTTTTGTGAATTGGATTGTTTCATAAATTCGAATCCTAAAAAAATCGAGAAGGAAAGTGTAGTAAAGTACTTAGACAAGTTCGTCCCAGTCTGTCTCTGAGGTTCATTTCTTTTGTGCAGTTTTTCTTTGTTGTTAACTTTTTCTTTTGGTTTGTGCTTTGTCTTTCCAGGATAGCACTTGACCTTGTGTGACCATCAACCCCACCTTCCTTTTATGGACATTGAGGCATACAAACACTAATAGACTATGTCACAGGGTTTCTGAAGGCTGCCGTCTTAGAGGAATTTGACCAGCTCGGTTACAGAAGACTTACTAGTGATCTTTCCGAGAGTAGGACTCCCAATGGAAGTTCTCAGTGATCAAGGTCCCCAGCGACTTGTTCCATTTTCTGGGAATTAATCCCAATTTCTCTACCCAATACTACCCTATTGCAATGGTAGAGTTGAGGAAATGCACAGCATGTTAAACTCCTCTTTGAGGAAGCTGTGCATTGATTAGCTAAATGATTGACCTAAATCTATCTTTAAGCTGCACCTTTGTTATTCGAGAAACACCCATTGAACACACAAGCTTGTTTCTTTTCAAATGATTGTCTTGTAGAGTTACTTATGTGTTAATTGATTTGTGGTGGTGAGGTTGATAGGTTGCCTTTTCCTACTGATGGTGAAGTTGCTCTGAGCTGTGATTCTTCTAGCTTTTACACATTATCTCATAGGGTAAATTAATTTCAGAAAGCGAATGTCCATGGGGTCATTTCGCCCCTCCATGATGATTTCCTTATGTCTCATGTCTACTGAGTATGGAAAATCTTAGTCTTACCCCGTACATATTCATTTCCAAGACATTAAAAAAAAAGAGGTTGATAATCTAATCAGATTTTTTTTTTTTTTTTTTTTTTTTTAGTGTGTGTGTGTGTGTGTGTGTGTGTGTGTGTGTAATCCATGGTCGGATTCAATTCTGCCTGTAGGCTCAGCACACTTCGCCTAATTGGTGTAGAAAGCAGATGGACATCATGAGTGACATGTTAAATAATGAAATCTTAAACAAGGGGTTACATCAAAATCCTAAAGATTTCATAATTTCTGTTATATTCACGGAAGCGATAGAGTTAAGGCTGTTATCACCCCTTCCGAAGATAGGTTAATACGTGTAGCCCCCCTCATGCAGGACTGAATTCGACCGTCGATTATACATCAACATTTTGCTGAATATTTCATTCCAAATTACAGTTACCGTATGGCAATCAATTATCGATTCTTAAATTCTAATACTAAGAAAAATGTTTGACCTTTCAAAAGGTATACTATTAGATCATTTTAACTGAAAGACCCTTAGCTTAAATGGCCTTTTTCAAGTAAAGAGGTTCCATGTAGTTCATTCGTCTGACATTTGGACTCGTGCTGGCTTGTGCATTTTATTTACGGTACGTCTTTGGTGCTGAGAGACTTGGGGAATGACACCTATTTTGACACTATCATGTATGGTAACATATGGCAAGATCATTTTAAGTCAATTGTAGCTGTATTAGATCGTCTCAGACAGCATAATCTCACTATCAAAGCAGCTAAATGTAAATTTATGTTTAATCCAATTCATTTCCCAAGTTTTGTAAATTAAAGCCCTTAGTAAGGTGCCCATACTTATGATTAAGAAGATATGAAGATGACTTTATTTCCTAATGCATTAATAATGACGGGATCATTATTGGGCATGTTCCTTGTCGATCGTAAAGGAAGACATTCCATTATCGAAAGGAGTGTCTCACTTGTTTGTTTCATATCAGATAATTTGGTTAATATTTAAAGGTATCATAGACCTCTGATTTACATAAATTAAGGCAAATGAAATAGTAGATAACAATGCTTGTCTCTTAGTCTACAACAATATAGATTTAGGATTGTGCTATTCCAGGCATGAATAACCTCAATGGCATCTTCTTACTAAGGGTAAATCAAATGTATAAACGCTTATGATATCTAACAGCAGGTAGATACTGTAGATTCACGTGAAGTTCTTAGGCCTTAGTTCTTCGAGTTTTTTTGTTTTGTTTGTTTTTCTCTCTCTCTCTAATTCTAAGAATAAAGTTATTAGAGGTTCATTTCTTTTGTGTGGCTTTTATTTGCTGTAAACTATTGCTGTTTTGTCTTTCTAAGATGTGAATGGGGATGCCATTATGTATCTGTGGTGAAACCCCCGTCTTACATCCAGTTGACTAGGCATGAAAGAAGCCTCCTGTTGTCCAGACAGACACATGAAAATAAAATTAGGAACTTTGCAGGAACAATAGAAATTATTGCTTTGTCTATGTCTTGATAAGCGTTTAAGGCTACCGTCCGCCGATCAGTCAACACTCGTTGGCACATTCTCTCACGAGTCAGCACACGCTGACACAGGCGGACTCGCCTCAATGCATATAAACTCGGCGAAGCATCTGCTCTGCAAATCTGGCTGATCCCTATTCTTACCGTCCGCCTATTTTTCGAAGAATATTTTTGGAAAAAAAAAAGTAAAAGTAAAGATATTATAGGCCTATTTCTTATCCCCGTCAACTCTTGACCATCACACAACATGCACGCATGTAAATTCGCCGACATTATTGAATCTTATTGATGATTGTGTTAGCAACTGTACTACTGGCCTAGCTGATGAGAGATGCGTGGGTGTCAGACCTCAGTGAGTATTTCATATTTCATCGTGGGAATACGCATGACTTGCATATGTCCTCCCGCATGCGATGTTTGAGAGGGAGGCAGAATAACAATATTGATAATGATGATAGTAATAATGATAATAGTAAAGAAAATTTTAGTAACAATAATTGTAATGACAATGATGTTCTCTCTCTTTTTCCTCCTCCTCTTTCTTCTCTCTGTCTCTCTCTCGTCATTGTAAACCACCAGTTGGCATTAGTTAAAACCAGCTTGCTGGCCACAGTTATAACCCACCACTGAGAGCAGTTGTTATAACCACTCGATGCCCTGGTTGTGATCCATTGAATAAGAGACAGACGTTCAAGTGCCATGGTCTTTATTGTGGACTGTTAATACACCAGACTCTGGCCGAAGGCCAGAGGTCAGAGCTATTCACTCTAGTCTGTCTGTCTGACCTCTCTGTCCTGGGTTCCTTGTGTGTCCTTTAAGTACAGAGCCTGAGTCACTTTCTATGCCTAAGGGCTATTTGACCAACGGAAACAACTGAAGGGACCGGAAGCAGACTATTGCATGCTACACAGCAATGCAAATATACACACTGTCAAATGGTAATGAAGATGAGAAGGAGGGAGATGTTTACAGATTCCTTCTGCTATAACATATAAAATGTACTTGGGTCAATGAAGAGGTTTTGATGGTACTTCCGGTCTGGGTGTGTCAGCTGAGACCAGGAGAAGGTCGGGGCAGGAAGTAGGTGTCGGTCAATACTTCCGCTAGTCGCTAGGGAACAGTGTGTCTTAAGGAACTATTATTACAAAGACTGTATTACAATCAAATAACAGTAATAGTCCGAAAATCAGTGGCTTACAGTCATGTTGTATCACTCGTAAAAGTAAGACGTGTTTCTAGTGCTGTCCTCCATCGTGAAAAGATTCCCCAAATCCTGTGTTTACCTGCCCCCCCCCCCCCTCCCCTCTTAGTTCTTGGACAGGGAGTGGGTGAGGTGCCCTGAGGCCTCTAGCAAATTTTACCATCTCTTGTGTATTGCAAGTGTTTAATTTTCAAAGCTATGTGATTATATTGCCTAGTGCCCTAGTGTATTTGCTGGCGACCACAGAGAAGCTCTAAATTGCTTCGTAGACTGACATTAGGTCGCCAGGTGTCAACATGGCGCCCATTCTCACATTGGTGTCCCTAGATTCTGATCCAGCAACTGACAAAATGAACTGCACAAACGGTACTCCCATGAATGATGTTGGGACGGGCATCAAGTGACCCAGAAATGACACCAAGAGTGGAAACTCCAGTGACACAGGAAGCGACTTTGAAAGAGAGGAAAAAAGACAGAAGAACGACAATAAGGAAATCAACGAGGCAAAGCTCGTGGATGAGATTAGTGGTAGTGGGAAGGGCAGATGAAGGCTATCATTCCCAGAATCTAGTGAAATATCCTTCATGAAAAAGCTAGAGTGGGCAATGCAACTTGGAAAAGAACATAGCCATTTTGAGCCACTGCTAAATGTGGCGAAGGGAAGACCATATCTTACGGTACAGAATGAATAAGCAGAGAAGTTCCTGACATCTCAGGGGTATAAGAGGACAGTGCTGCTTGTCCCAAAGAAAGGGGTAAAAATGACGAAGGTCATTATATTTTAGTACACCTTAGAATTGGATCCAGACTATCTGCTCTACGACGAGATGATTGTTTGGGTGAAAAGGCATGCATCATTTGGCGAGGAGCGATGCTAGCTGGTTGTCCTCGTGAAAGGAGAAGTCCCAAGGAAGGTTTTCATATCTGTGAGAGGTACTTACAAAGGGTTTTTTAAAGCCAAAGTCTGGTGCTCTTGTTTCCTTTATTAGGTGGTAACGGCACAGGTGATATAGAATATTTACCCGCTCCCTGCGCTTTCTCCAAGGGCAAGAGTAGAAGTGAGTGAATGGTCAGCGGGAATGCCCCGATTAACCTGACGCTGGGTCGCCATGAAGAGTTGCTTAGTTCGTTTTTATAGCATCGTGACCACGTGGCAATCTTATGTTTCCACGTGGTCTCACAATATCTGGGGCGGGGTACAGGAGGGTGGCGCTGTATGTGGAGCCGTCAGTCCTGTGCCTCAAGTGCAGCGGATGGGGACATAAGTCATGGACCTATCAGCATGATGCCAGATGCAGATTCTGTGGCAGGAAGCATGACTCCAGGATCTGCAGAACAAAAATAGACAAAGGAGAAAGGGTGAAACCTTGCTGCTGCAATTGCGGAGGCTCGTACAAGGTTGGGCCTCTGTCATTCAAGACGAGGCCAAGGGTGTAATCTGATTCATTGGCTTCCCATAAAGAAATCTAGGAAAAGGCAAGAAGACTGACCATCAGACGACCTGAGCAGGAGAGTATTCCTATACCGCCCCCCCAAGACCCACCACAAGGACTACAACTCCAACTGACAAACCAAGAGCCAGACAAGAGAAGATATTGCACCCAGGAAACAACTAGGGACAGGGATGCAGATTCTCTGGTAAAAGAGATATCTGTAATTGCTGCAATGTTGCATACATTACTGCAGAGGTTGATGCATTTGAAAAAAGCTTGCAATGGTGATGGATAGTGGTGTAGAAGATAACTAAAAGGGAGTGGAGGCTGAGGAAGAGGCTCCCGCACAAGAAACCTCACTGAAAGACAACAACGATCTGGTGGTTAAGAAAAACACAGAAAGCAAAAATACGATTAAGGGCAAAGAAAGAAAAATGATACCAAGTTTAGTGGAAGGAACATCAGCGACCTTCAGGTCATTGTTATTTAAGTGCAAAGATGCTGAAAAGGATAAGCTTCTGAGAAAATGGGAGTTAATTCAAGAGGAGTGAGCAAACATCCAGGAACTGTTTGCCAATTATAAGGAAACCATAAAGGTCTGATGGAGTGTGGTAGTATCAAGATAATGTCGTGGAATGTGAGTTATTTACTTAATAGAGTTACAGACGTCCACTATTTCTTATTGAAAAATGACATAGACGTAATTTGTCTCCAGGAAACTAGGGACATAAAAGGTGACACTCTTAAATTCAATGGTTATAGAGCATACCATCTTATTCCGGAGACAGAACACAGGGAGTCTCTACTTACGTCAAAAGTGCAATACCTTCAGAACCAAGAGATGTCCTGTAGAAGTAAAGGTATTAAGTGTATGTGTGAAGCTGTATTTACAAGAAGCTGAAGTACATATTGCAAATTTATACATCTCTGAGAGATGCTTTGATCTCAGATACCTACCAGATTGCATGAACTCTAACTCGACTCTGATAGTGCTTGACATTAATGCTAGGCACCAGCAATTATAGGAGATGGGCAAAATCAATGATAATGGTATCAGATTTTACCATTGTCGAAAAGATAGACCTAAGGCATGCTTGCTGGATAGTAAAGAGGCGACACACATCAAGGGTGGACGACTTGATTATGCCTGTCTGCTTGGCGGTCTGGGGATTCAAGGAAAATGTGAAGTAGTAAGTGAACTACCTGGTGATCATTTCGCATTTTATATTAAGTCGGCTTAAGGTAAAAAATGAAGAAAAAAAACAAGATAAATTCCAAAGAAAAAGGTTTGCCTTAGACACAAGTGACAGAGAACTGTTTATTTACAATATGGATGGCTGGTACAGATATTACACACCCGTAAATTTAGAGAGGTTCAGCGAGGATATATTAAGTGTGATAGAAAGATGTTTACCTACAAAGGCTGTCACACAGAAAGGAGAAGAAACATGGAGCACGGAAAATCGGATACTGCAGTGATAAGACACTTAAATGGTGGACACAAACGCTAAGGATGGCACACAGGGAGTGGGGTAAAAGAGGCAGGCGGGAAGAAGATAAAGATATACTACATAACATATCAAAGATGTGTGGGGAGAAAAGAAGGGAAGTAAAGGAAAAGTATTGATCAGAGTTTGCACAAAATATTGAGGAAAGTAAAAGTCTCAAAGATATATAGTATTATGTAAACAAAGTAAGGGGGGAAAACAACCTCATCGGTCATCCATACCCAAACAAACATATTGAGAAATGGGCAAAAGCATCTTCTCTGGTTTTATTACCACGAAGCACTTGTGACACTTTGGTTACAAGGGAAGCCAAAAGAAAGAGACAGATTGTTTCATTCGTAAACATCACTGCAGTATCTTGTCATACAATAACTACACACGAACTTCTAAATGTAGTTAAAAGAGAGAAAAGCACTTCACCAGGGGAAGATAGAGTGACATAAGATATTCTCAACTCAGCAAGCAAGACGAATAGCCCTCTAATTGACTTATTCAACATGAGCTACGTGGAGGGTAGATTACCGAAGACCTTGACGAAAGCTATTATAATACCTATTCCAAACTCAGCTGGGGGTTACAGACCTGTATCTCTGACTTCCTGTATATGTAAAATAATGGAGCAAATTATTAAATAGACTAATGTACATGATTGAAGATAAACTGTCTTACAATTTGTACGGTTTTATGAAGGGAAAGGGAGCATCAGACTGTGTAATTCAGTTTTTATCCAATGATGCAGAAAAGAGTAAGGTTTCCAGGGAGCTTTTGATTAAGCTAATGGGAAGTAATTCTACATGAATTGACAAGATTAGGTGTAACAGGAAAGTTTCTGATATGGCTTGGTGACTATCTGACAAATAGGAAAGCTTGCATATGGTTTCAAGGTTTTGAGTTGGGTACTCCACAGAGGGAGTGTGATGGGTGTCTTAGTCTATCGAAACTAATAACCCACCATAAATAAGGTAGTGATGCCAGTCACAGGGTTTGAACAGTTCAGGTTTATTCCATAAACCCCTTCAACACGAGGACGCGTATACTGCGTCCTCGCAGCGCTCGCGTCAAACCCGAGGACGCGCATACTGCGTCATGGCTGAGTTCTGGTGGAATTGAGTTTTCTTTCTTCCGGATACTGGACGAGATCTTTCAGAATAGAGGTCGGATATGATACGATATATTACTTAACTTTCATTATTATTAATTTATTTCATAAGAGTGGAATTCGCTTATACCAGGGGAGGCACTGATGGGCCCTGCTAGCAATCATTCTATTATTTATTTATGGAACATTATGTAAAAATATAAAACTTTTTATGATTAGTTTACCATACTATTTCAATCGTTTTCTTTGGTCATCTGAGTGAGGCCTCCCACCAAGGTCACTCTTTCCATCTTCCTCCCAATCCATGTAAATAACTTGTCACATGCATATGGGGGAAGAGGTCAACTATGCATATTTTGATATATAACACATGATGATTATGTTGAGGTTTTGGCTATAAACTTGTAGAGGATTTGGCTTAAAAATTGTCATATTCAGTATCGACGTTTAAAATTTGGCGCGCGCCGGCAGCTCGGATACGGCGCGAGGAGCGTTTTCTACTGCCCGTAGTGAAGGGGTAAAGCAGATTGTCTGCCGTTATGGTGCACGATAGAAATATACACTGCAGCACAATGATCACAGTAATAAACATTATCACAACACATATAAACAGGCGGAGAAATCAGGCGTCAGTGGTAGCATAGTCGATTCCCGGTCTATCTGTATGTTCCAGATTTCCTGCTCATATGGAAGGGGTTTGCATCCGCCGTTCCCAACAGTGGTTATGTGGGAAGGTAGTCTGGAATGTAAAGAGACTTGACAGTCGAGGGTATTAAGCTCTTTTTGAGGGTCTAGGTACTTGGGAAGGTAAGTATGAGCGAATTACCGATCAGTCAAAGTTGACTTGTATGTAAATGTATGTATTTATATGCATATATATACACGTAAATATATATATATATATATATATATATATATATATATATATATATATATATATTGTGAGGCCTTGCAACCTCCTCCTTCTTACCTTAACCCCTCCCCCCCCCCTTCCTTATTTTCCTGTTCTTTTTCTTCCTTTTCCTCCCCTTTTATTTTTCTCCCCCATCCAAGCCTCTTGTTTCTCTTCTCCTATTTCTCTTAGTATCCTTTCTATCTATATCCCTCACTTTTGCCGACTGTTTCTTCCGCCTTGATTCACCTTATTTCTGTCAATCCATTTCTTAAGTCTATCCTCTACCTGCCCTTACTTCCGTTTTTGCTTGAGCTAGCTACTCCCTCATTTTGTACTTCTATTTTCTGCCCTATGTTCCGTCTGCTCCCCTCGCTCCTTTATCCGCATTCCCTTTTCGTTACTGCTTTGGCTATTTTGATTTACATTATTCTATTCTGTTTTCTTACTAATTTCTTCTCTCTCTGTTCTTCTTTACTCCTTACCTTTACCTCCCATGTTATATCTCTTACCTTACTCCTCTGTGCTTGCTGTCGTCCTATTTCTCTCCCCCCCCCCCTTTCACCCTTATCCACCCTAGCCCTATTCGACTATTCCTCTCCCCCTTTCTCTTCCCTACACTCCCTCCCCCGATCTAATCCTGTTTCAGAGCCGTATGGAATCCATGGAGGCTCATCAAACATCGCCAGGACGACTCCACATACACATACATGCACCCACGCCTGAATTGGAAAATAGGCTATAAATAATTTGCCCGAAATGTCCAATAAAGCTTAGACGTAGTATTTTGTTGCTTGTCTCCCCCCTGAGCTGATATGAAGCCTCGATCCCGTGGGTGACACAAGGGGGTGCGAATAATGTTTGGTCTTTGTTTGTTTGTTTTCTCTTTTACCTTTTTCTTTTATCATGATAAAAGTGGGAGTGATGCATTTTAGTCTTATTTGTTTAAGAAACTGTTTTTTTTATAGTTTTAATTATTTTCTTTTACAAAATTACGTTTTAGTTTAGGCATCAGTGACCATCTACGGTATATATCTAGCATTTTATCAAGCCGTTGATTTTAATATAACTTAGTAGATTTTAACAAAAGTGGTCTTCACTTACCTTTTATATTTTGAAATTATATTGATTATTTTTACTATAGATTCTTTTTACATACCAGAAATGCCACGTCACGCCAGCCTTTATTTTCTAATTTTATGTATTGTGTATTTATATTAAGAATTTATATATATATATATGTATATATATATATATATATATATATATATATATATATATATATAATATGCTGTTTTACTCTATTATGTCGTTTTATGTACTTCTTTCATTTTGGTTTAATAAACCTTGAGTATGGCCACTTGGCTGTTTTTAGTTTTAAATAGTGTTTAAGTTTTCTACTGTTTTACTGTTTTGTTTAACTTATTTTTTAC
>NW_028234431.1:3668430-3677741 GCF_977035675.1 Penaeus japonicus
TACATATTTATATATATGTGTTTATATATATATATTTTACATATATGTATATATATTTATATATATATATATTATATATATATATATATATATTATATATATTTATATATATATATATTTGTGTACACACACAACAACACACAACACACACACTATTTATATATATATATTATATTATTTATATATATATATATATATATATATATATATTTATATATATATATATGTACACACACACACATACACACACACATATATATATATATTGTGATGGGTATAAGATTACTCTAATATCCACACATAGAGAAATATAAGGTTGGTGTCAAACACAGCAGCTGATACGATAACAACATATTATAATTTTAAAATAATCACAGTATAAAGACACGATATAATATATATGTGACAAGAAATGACTCTGGATATAAAGTTTTCGATAACGTCAGTATATCTCAGGACGGCTCGCTAGGCAGGGCGATGACCCGTCTACAGGAAAATAGGTGTGGCTAATCCAAGTGTCAGCTTAGGTCGCTATTTCTTGATTAGCTGACTTCGGATCATCGCAATTCATAGGTCCGCCCTGTGGTCAGCCTTTGAGGGTGATTTTCCTATGATGCGGAAATGACCAGATTCTTCAGAAGTCACAGGTGCTGCCTGGGACGTGTCTTTGCCCGATCCCTGGGGAATATGTGAAACCCGGTAATTAAGAAGGTCACACCTGTGTATTGTAATTTGATCATATTTTCTCAGGTCACACATTTGCGTTGCTAACTGTTAAAAATAACTACCTTCATATCGCTCTACCATGCTACCCCAAATCATCCCGATTTGGTAAGAAATAAAGTAGGAAGCTTTATACTTAACTGAAAGTAAGAGTTCCTTGATCAGGGGAACTCTATAAGAGGGATATACGAAGAGACAGCAAACATCTGGCAGTGTCTTGATTAATGCACAGTACTATACGGTTGTGCAGCATGGCAGGCCTCGAGATCAGCTCCGGAAGTTACAGGTTTAACACACCTGGGAGGTGTGCTCTTCTGCATCCGTCAATATCGTAGCTTGAAAAAAGTACAAGTACCTGGCGCCTTACATGGCTTTAGAGAGGTAAGTGGGGACTTAGGGTAGAAGGCATAGTTCGAGATATGTAAAGGAAAATAGTTCGTGCTACAAGAAAAAAAACGTAAGGTAGTAATATATCGAATATTGTATCAAAATGTTTTTTATTTGTTTTTTATTATTTTTTTTTGGTTTTGATCTTTTTTATTTCTTATATTATATGACATGAGGGTAACTGGTATATGCAACAGAATCATGGGTAGGTTTTACTCGCTTGTTTATCTTTGCAACTCGTCTGTAGGTGATGCAGTAGCAAGCTCCCAGGGTTATTAGCAACATACACATTCCGGCGACGGTAACGTATACGGGATAAATGTAGGTTGCGTGGAACGGGCTGAGCGGGGTAAATGCATCAAGCTGTTGCAAAGTAGGCATCTGTTGAAAGGTTATACTAGGAAGAGAAATGTTATAGGATGGCAATGATAGCGATATGTGTTGCAGGTAGGAGGTATTCATTGCAATCTCCCTTGTGTAGGTATGGGTGGCTGGAATAAATAAGGATAAGGAAGTCAGTTCACATGAGGCTGGAAGAACAAAAGTACCTTGTAGAACAACATCAGGGCATGTCTTGTCACCAACAGAATCATGTTAGTATTATCGATTTGGTTATGCCTTGAAGTCAAAGTAAGTACAAAGTCAATAGTACGGGACAATGAGATGAAGGCCTATTACGGCCCAAACCGAACCACTGATAGTCGGAGAGAATGTACTGCTCTACTGATCCTACATGAATGTGTTATGTGTTAGTAATTGAGTGCCCTGTGAGCAAGATGACCTTAGTTTCTGTGTCCAAGTGAGACCAGAGGCGGATGAGTGCAACAACATAAATGTGTAAAGGATTGTCTTTGCACAATTATCTAAGAAAATTCATGCTTGTGGCAGAAGAAATATAGCCTGAGCTCGTGAGAAAGCATTTTAGGATGCAGTGCGAATTGTTGTCTGTGTTTAAAGTGAAGAAAAGTGTTATTATGTTTTGTGATGAATGAAAGTAAGCCATGAAGGTAGTTCTAGGGGAGATGGAAAATATAGCAGAGAAGACTGAAATAGTGAGGAGTAGATTTTAGAGCTACGTCAAACATGAAATTTCGTTTGCATTACAGAGATAGGAAAAACGAGGCACTTAACATTAGTCAGAGGAGAATTATTGTCTTGAGAGATATTGGGCTGTAAGTCAGTAGGAGTTCAATGAGACTAGGAGCATACGTTCGAGTCAGCTGTTTTGTCTGAAGATCAATCGAGTTGAGTTACTTTGAGTTAATTTATTTATAAATTCTTATTAATTATGTTACTATCAGGTTATAAGATGGCACATTATACTACGGAGCTCATGTGAGACTGGATAGAAATGTTATTGAGACTTTGTGGATGAGGCGTTATTCAAAGGTTGATTAAACTGAGGAATGCTCTCTTCTGTAACTCGTTAGAACAATTAGTGGCAATAGTGTTGACGTTATGAAAATGATAGATCGTCAAATCTGTGACTAAATTGTCTTCTGAGAATAGTCTGATATTCTAGAATTTAGATGAGAAATATCATCATCTACAACCCAAATAACGCGTGGGCAATCTTTCCGACAGTCTTTGACATATAATCCTCGTCGTGACGCTTTTACAACTTGTTCTTAATCAAAAGAAGAAAGTTGATTATCACAAATTAAGGCAACTGTCAAGATGAGAATTGCTGCTGGTTAACTGTTCACCAGTTACCTGTGCTTGAAGTGATTGCTATCTCTACGTAGGTGGAAAAGTAGCCAGGTCCGGAGAAATCACATCGCTGAAGCGAAATTTGATTTCCACATTGTTTGTTATTGGTTAGAGTAGTACCCATGGTGTACTAACGAAGGCTCCTATGTAGTAGGCGATGCCTCGGGGGTAGGGCATGGCGGGTCGGCAACGACAAAGTAAGAAGATAAGTCCCAGAGTAGTACAGATTCTGGAAGATAAAAAATCATAGTGTTCGATCGACTCGGGAGAATATACTTGCTGACAAGCTTTAGACGTCGAAATGGCACCAAGAAGTGTTCACACTGAAGTATTCATTTAAATGTAGGCCCTTGTGTTCTTACACTAATTACACTAAATTGGACCTTCAAAATCTAGGAGCAAGCTTTGACTTAATAATATTGTTGGTTGACATTGTCTAAAATCACTAACTTCTCCAACTTTCGAATGTCCTTGTGGCGGGCCACATTGTGTTTGAATTGACAGTATATCGCTGGAATTAGTCAATGATTCTTTGTGATTTGAAAGATTGACTTATTTCTATTTAGAAGATATTCCCAGTAATTATTATTATAAGAGGAACTTGATTTTTCATCAAATAGGTCATAGGGTAGCCTTTATCCATTCCATATAAAAGAAAATGTAGCAGTATCTCGCCTAAAGAAGACATGGAAGTACTATTAATATCAAGACTGGATTGGTCTACAACACTAATTCATCCATGTTCAGATGTCGGATTGAGTGCTTTGGAGGCCCTTGCTGTAATACCATTACTTATGTGGTGGTAAGGGAGAATGTTTAACACGAGTTACATGCATGATTTCACACTTACTTATCCAAGACTTTCTTTTATGAAACTTCATCTCCGTTATCATTGAAAATACATGGGGGCTAAATTATCTATGACAGAAGTCATGAAAAACATGTCTCGCACAAACATTTGCTGAATTTGTTGGTCAACAGACGTAGTTCAAAAAACGAAGTGAATGATATCAATGAAGACTATAAAATATTTCAATGCAGGGCTGGGTCATGTATTTTCCCTTGTAATTTGGCTTTGCTTACAAGACTGAATATGCTTACAACTTGCAATATGAGGTGTGGGTAAAAGAAGTGCTGCTGAGCTTTAATTAATTGCCTTATACTTACCACAGTCGTGCAGCTTCCTTTCGATTATTAATTCAGAGGAAGGATTCGACCTTAAATAATTCAGGACATAACTGACAAGACTGACGAAATGCCTGTGAGCTTTCTACGTCCCGATAATACGATGACTTTGTTGTGAGCAAAGTAGAAACCCGTAGCATCGTACCGTAAATTTTGTCACCTTAGACCGAGAAAACATGCTCTGCTAGTTGGGACGAGGTCTTTCATTCCTTTCTAAGCTTGGGAATTAAGGGCGCCGTACAGATTATCAATTACAGTTGCGCTAAGTATGATAACGATGATGCGATTCGTCCCTCTTGTAGGGGGTCCATTGGAACCTACCGGCTAGGACGCAGCCAAGACCGGGGAGGTAACTGAATGAATGGGGTCGGATAGGCGACCATTAACATGGGTCAGTCATACGGCTTAGGATCTCGGACTCCTAAGATGATCCAATTAAACCGAGGGATCCTCAAGGGGTAGGCGTGAGGCATTGTTTACCCCAGATCGGGAGCAGTGTGTCAGAGAATTTCTCACCTGCGGGGGCCAAAGGTGGGCGAGGAGCTAGATTCAAGGGCAGGTTGTGAGCGTCAGAGAGGGGCTGGAGCGCGTGGATAGCGCCGGGCTCGGCACAACTGACATTTTGTTTCCCGGGTAAATAAACCTCACCTAATCTGGGGTGCACCGTCAGAACTCTGCTGGCAAGAATTTGTTCGAATTGCGCGGGTGCGTCTCGTCGTCCATGAGTGTCCCTACCCTTAACATATGGACGTGGAGGGGGTGGAAATGATCAGTGTGCACTTCTATCTGATTATCCCAAGATTAGTCTCTCGAAAGTGACGGAGGGCCCATGTGATAATGTTTAGTAGCTATCACGGTCCGTTTCGTATGATAGCGTTTTTCTTTCTTCTCCGCTGAATTGACGGTGTGCGCGTCTGCGCAAAAGCATCTGGTTGTCCTTGCACGTTTTTTTCCAGAATGGCCATGTGTCTTTCTGGTGGAGTACTGCTCCTAGCCCGAGGTTTGAGGCATCAGTGTGGTGAGGCGTACAAAAGGGCAAAGTTGAATAATCGGGGAAGGCTAAGAGTGTGGAGCCTTAATTAGTTGTGACTTGAAAGAGTTGTAAATGTCAGGCTTTTATTCCTCGTCTGTCCACTGCCAAGTAGTATGCCTTTTTAAGGAGATCTGATTAAAATCAGTGTCCCGCGCATGGACTCCCGTAACCTTGAATGAACGGCGGCTGTAAAAACCTAATGTAGGCCTATAAATGACTTCAATTCCTTCTAGTTTTTCGGTGTTGGAAAGTCGGCAACGGCTTTAACTTTTGAATCATTAGGTGCTATACATTTAGATGACAAGGTATGGCCTAAGAATTCTAATTTAGACTTGAAGAATTGACACTTGCTAGATTGAATAGTTAATCCTGCAGTTGATAACCTATTGAAAACCTGATGCAATTTATTCTTGTGTTCAGAGAGGGAGGGTGAGCAAATTAAAATATCTAAATACACTAGGACCTGATCATTAATTAATCCTGATAGTACAAATGACATTAATCTGCTAAATGTGAGAGGGGAATTGCGAAGGCCAAAAGGGCATACTAAAAATTCAAAATGTCCCATATGAGTCAAGTAAGGCGTATATGGCACGCTTTCAGGAGCCATAGGAACTTGCAGGAAGCCTTTAGCAAGGTCAAAGGTTGAAAAAATCTTATTATTAGAGCCAATGTCTTGCAACAACAATCTAAGATTAGGAATTGGGAATGGTCCTGGCACTGTTACTTTATTCAACTTGCGATAGTCGACCACTGCCTGGGCGGAAAAATTATCCTTCTTTTGGAACAAGGAGGAGGGGGGAGGCCCAGGTGAATTGGGCTTGGGCTTGAATAAGATGTCATGTACTAACATTTGGGTTTTATACCTCCTTTTTCCAAGGCCTGTCGCTCGATAGTTGAAATTGAGGGATCTTTTAACTTGGTTATGTATGAATGGCTTAGCATCACTCGAGGGTAATGGTTTCCTATGTGTTGAAGCAATGTGAGCTCTGTTTTTCCGAAAGGACGGTCCTTGGTTGACAGTACACTTGGGAATTTTTAAAATAAGGTATTCAAAATGTCATATCCTTCATGAAAATCTAAATTTTGCTTCAGAACATGATCAGAGCTCTGCTCATCAGGGGAGGATGATGTTGCAATGGCAGAAAAAACAGGGAAGATATTACAGGTACACCAGGGTTAACCCGTTGCCGACGGGGAATAGATTTACTTATGCAGGCTCCAGCATGAGTTTTATTTCTGATCGAGGCAGCTTCTGCAACATAATTTGGCATTGGGCATGGTGTGAGTCACCTTCCTCCTCTCGTTCTGCCTGCACATCTTTCATCTGCGGTACTTTAGAGCAAGAGGGCGGCAACTTACGATGTGCCATCCCTCTATAGAGATAGTGCTTGCTAGAAACCGTAGATGGGTGCCATTCAAGGCTCTCTCTCCTGCTGGTGCTAGCAGAAAGTGGTGCCATCTAGGTTTTGGAAGTGAGTTAAACCCATTTTGCTTAATATTACGACAGTTATAATAATTATGACTGCAATTGTTAGCATCACTCACTTATTACTCATAGCACAATAGAATAACATAGTGATCCAAAATCCCCGAACGTCATAACGCCCATTGTCAGGCAAAGGCTCCTGCGTCATGTATGATGAAAAAACACGTCATCCGTCGTTAACGGGTTAATAGTCAATGGGGCCGGGTTAAGATAAAATACATGCACCTGACATCCATTATCAGTGATATTATACAAGGAAGGTGTGAGAGGTGCTTACAAAGGGTTTCTTGAAGCCAAAGTCTGGTATTCTTGACTCCTTTATTTGGTGAATATCGGCACGTCGCGTTTCTGCAAATAGAAATAATGTGTCTACAGGTCTCGTATATGGGTCTTTCTTGATGTGTCTTCTGCGTTCGTGTCGTGTTGCGTGCGCCTCGCGGATGGGGCGGGCTCGGAGCACCGGCTCGGCGCGCACGGCCCTCTCTGAGGCGAAGTCAAGTGTGTCTGCAGGCGAGGTCGGGAGAGAGAGGGCGAATGACCTGAGGTCGGCCCGATTTATCTTGACCTAGGGAGACGCCATGAAGAGTTGCTTCTTCGTCTTTATAGCATCTAGGCCACGTGGCTTTCTCATGTCTCCACGTGGCTTGCACGTTGTCTCACAGACTGCCCGGCCACCTAAAAAGGCTTGTCCTCAAGCCGTAAAGTTGAAGTTGTCCTTGAAGGGCGAACGTGTCGTCCGGCCTTGCGTGATTCAGGTCAACTTCTAACTCTGGCGGCGATGTCCGCGCGTCCTGGTGGCGCTTTCATGTTGTTGCCTTACGTCCCGGATGGAGGATTCCGTTTCTTCGTTTCCCATGTTCTCTGTACTTGGCTACTGCTTCTTTGTTATTTTGCAGGCAGGAGTTCCACGTTATTAATTGAGGTTGTCCGGCTGTCCTCTTCGATCGACAGGTGCCAACTCTTGTTTCTGGAAATGACGGCCATGCTCTCTCTTATATGTCGTTTTTGGCGTCTGCTGCTTCTGAGCTACCAAACCGTGGTGTCTTTGGGCGACCACATTACCGGCCTCGATTCGTAGTTTTAAGGCGTTCCGGAACCTATCTAACCATTAAAAGTGCGAAACGTCCGCGTTTTTTTTCCTTCATATTGGTCAGTGGTATTTATTATATCTTTATTGTGCATGTTACTGTGTTTGTGCTTTTGTTATTCATAAACATTGTATGTTTGATTATTACTCGATTAATCTTAATTATATATATTTATGTATGCATAATATAATATACATATATATATTAATATCTAGATATATATATATATATAATATATATATAACTGACATGATATATATAATATATATATTTATATATATATCTAGTATATATTATATACAGTTTAATAGATATATATATATATAAATATATATATAGTTATAAGTAATATATATATATATATATATATACAGATTATTGCAGATTTATACAGTAGATATCTAAACAAAAATATGTATATATATATATTTAAATATATATATATATATATATAAATATATATATAATATTCATTTTATAAATACATAAATCTATCTATCTATCTATCAGCTATCTATCTATCTATCTAACAAAATAATATACTATGTATACATATATACAGAAATATATATAAACATATGTAGATCTATATATATATATATATATATATATACATCGTATAGTCTATATATATACATACATATATATAAATATATATATATAAGATATATATATAATATATATATATATATAGTAATGCATACATATATATAAATATATAATCTATAGAATTATATAGTTTATATATATCACGATATAATGCATATTTAATCACAGTAGATCTCTCTCTCTCTCCTCTATCTCTCTATCTCTCGATCTCTCTCATCTCCTATCTCTCATAATCTCTCTATCTCCTGATCTCTCTCTCTCCCTCTTCTCTCGTCTCTCTCTCTCATCTCTGTTGCTCTCTCTCTCTCTCTCTCTCTCGCGTCTCTCATTCTCTCTCTCTCTCTATATATATAGTATCTATAGTTTATATAGGATAATATGCTAGATATATATATGTATGTATAATAATGAGAGTTTTATACAGTAGATACTTATGTGTATGATATATGTGTGTATATGTGTGTATACATGCATACAGACATAAATACATACATACATATATATGAATAAATACACACACACACACATATATATATATATGTATGTATATATATATATATATATATATATATATATATATATATATATATATATATATGCATGTAAGTAAAATTAATTGCATATATACACTTAATGAGTGATTCAGTATTTTTCACACGTCTTCAGATCTCTTCGACTATCACTTTTCTTATTCTATATTAGCTGCTAAATAGATTTATTATCATCATGTTATTTGATTTCATTATCAAAATGATGGCAATAATGAATAATAATCATAACAATTATCATCAACATTTTCAGAATTTTCCTTTTATCATAATTTATATAACTAACATAAAGAATTTTTTTAGTTGTACGGTTCTGTATTGGTCTATAAACACCATTATGATACTTATCATCATATTCGATAGTTTAGGATAATTATATTGCAACTGCTGTTAGCTGCTGAATTAGAAAGATAGAATAAGTTCCGTGAGTGTTAGAATTTATTGATGAAAAGAATGTGGTTACAATGCCATTCCGATTCTTTTTGAAGAAGATAGAACTTAAGAATGGCCATTTCACTTGAATAGCACCTTAATCATGG
>NW_028234431.1:3690341-3700341 GCF_977035675.1 Penaeus japonicus
GTGCCGATTGCCAGGTATTAAATGGTTCAGGGCCGTCAAGAGGCTGGAGTGCAGTAAGTCGCGGACGACCACGAGGACGTGGTCGGACAAGCCCACTCCCCACGTCCCGGTATCCTGCTGGAGTGCAACGAGGACGAGGGTATGAAAAGGGACGTGGCACTGGGCAAGGACGAGGTTTTAATGGAGGAAGACGATTTAGAGCACGTGGCGTCAGGATGCCACAGCAACAAGATTTTGGCAACATGCAGGTCACCTGTTTTGTGTGTGGCAAGGCAGGTCATTATGCAAGAAACTGCCTTCAACGAGCTGACTTACATGTTCCACAAACAGGATCGTCAAAAAACGGAGACCAGACTATGCAACCACTAGCGAATTAGTAAAGGAAGAGGACTGTCTGGAGGGGCCTGAGGAAAATATCATTCTCGCCATGGGTTCTGAGTTAGAGAACTACTTGATTGTCAGCTTCAAGGTCGGCCCTTTCCAAACAGAAGCATTAGTGGACTGTGGAGCAGTCCCGAATGTGATGCATCGTCCCCTCTACGATGACTTATGTGCACGAGGAGGTACTGCTGAGGGCTACCACCTCACACCGACGTCCGTCAGGCTTCGCGGCGTTACTGGCACAAGGAATCGTGGAACTACCCTGTGAACTAGGGGACCAGATATTCAACATGCAGTTCTTAATCGTCAACCCGGACCAGTTGAAATTTCCAGGTGGACTACAAGTACTTTTTGGAGCAAAATGGCTGGAACAAACTGGTGTAATCATCAATTTTGGCCAGAAAGAACTTTACCTCAAAGGTAATTACCTAACCGGCTATAATGGCACTGAACTCGGCACGGTTCGGGAGGAACCGGTGGCCACAGTAATGAAACAGCACAATCACTCATCCACTCATGACAACAACATTGCTTCCCTGCATAGCAATCACGATTCTGTTTCGAGGAGGAAACCCAACAAAATTGCTTCCCTGCAAAGCAATCACGATTCTGTTTCGATGAGGAAACCCAACAAAATTGCTTCCCTGCAAAGCATAGCTGAAGAAAGTCGTACTACGAGTAATACCCCAACTTCTTTGAAAAGTCAATTATCAAAAATGGGGCCAGAAGAGCATGACAACCACGAGCAGGTGGGACGGAACATCGACAAGAGAGGGTACCGTCACGACGTCATGCTGAAGGTGAACACAGAAGAGAGCATACCCTCGTCTGGGTTACTCTTCCACCATACCCTGAACTGTTCCAAGTGGGAACAGCTGTTCTTGTTCGAGGCAAACAGCTGACTGAAGGTGTCACACTGTTGGATTGCCTGGCCAGCAAATTTCAACAAGGTGACCGACTTGCTGTTAGTATTTGTAATAGAACAAGTACTCCATTTTGTACACCCAGTTGTATCACAACCACAGTAGAGGTACTTCATGAGGGCACACAAGAGAATGCTGTGACCCTTACCAAAGGTTGCTCCACCTTACATGAGCAAAACCAGCTGTTACTCCTAATGTCCATCATCACGGAGGCAAAGGAGTGCGCTGAAGAGGAGGAGTGCGACGACCCCCTTAACCAAGAGTTGGACAGTTTCGATCCAAGCATGTCGAAAGTTGAGTCTGTCGAATATAATGAGGAAAGATTGAGTAAACTTCTAACAAGTTTGAAGAGTGATGAGTGGAAGGTCACGAGGACCCAAAAACAAGCTGCAATCAAGATAATCCGTGAACATCAGCAAGCTTTCAACCTGAAGGGCGAGCCACTATCTCGCACCCACTTAAAAAGACATTACATCAAAACAAAAACTGAGGACCCTGTTTTTGAACATCCCAGTTTATGCCATTAAGGGTGAGACCCATTGTCGACGCCGAGGTTGATGGACTACTAGAGCAAGGGTAAGTAAGGCTCTCGACTAGTCCATGGAATGCTCCTATTGTACTTGTTAAGCGTAAGGATGGTAGACCACGTTTATGCATCGACTATCGTCATCTGAACCGTCAGAGCAAATTCGAATATTTTCCATTACCCAGAATAGAGGAAATCTTATATGAATGCAGCTCAGCAACTGTTTTCTCAACACTAGATCTCCGAAGTGGGTACCATCAAGTTCCCATGGATGAGGGTAGCATAGAGAAGACAGCCTTTTCAACACATAATGGTCATTATGAGTGGCTCAGCATGCCTTTCGGTCTGTCAGGGGCACCAGCCACATTTCAGAGTATGATGACGAGGGTACTGGCTGGACTCCTAGGGAATGGTGTCAGTGTATTCCTTGATGATGTTGCCATCTATCATCGGAACTTCGAGGAACACTTACGAGGACTCGACGACGTCCTTAAACGGCTCATCAATGCTGGTCTTCAAGCATCCCCTGAAAAGACCACATTGTTTGCCCATGAAGTTGAGCTTTTAGGTCACAAGGTTGGTAATGGGACAGTGAAACCCAATCTTGACAAGACAGCTGCAGTACGAGACTATCCTAGTCCCAAAAGTAAAAAGGAAGTTCAGGCTTTCTTAGGACTCACCGGGTATTATCGTCGATTTGTTGAAAAGTATGCCCACATTGCCAGACCCCTTCATTAACTTCTCACCAAGGATGCCATATTCCGGTGGGAAAAAACACAAGAAGAGGCCTTCAACACCCTAAAGAAGAAGTTAACAGAAGAACCAATCCTGCGAGCACCAGACTTCTTGAAGGACTGGCACATATACACAGATGCCTCCAAAGACTGTATTGGCAGTGTACTGACACAGTGCACAGAGATAAAAGGGAAAGACCAACATCTCCCAATCTATTACTATAGTAGATCTCTCAAGGGCAGTGAGGTTAATTACCCCACAGTGGAGAAAGAGGCTCTGGCTATTGTTGAGTCCCTCAAAAAGTACCGTGCTCTCATTTATAATAGTCGTGTCTTTGTACTGACAACAAAGCCCTTCAATGGCTTTTTGAGAAGGCTAGTGACAAAAACACAAGAATAGCACGGTGGGTACTGTCTCTACAAGAATATAATGCAGAGGTGCATTATATCAAAGGCGAGAAAAATGTTGTGGCAGATCGACTCAGTCGCATTCAATTCAACACCGACAACACCCTTGAAGCAGACGCGAATTTTGATGTTAACCCTACAGCCATATGTTTCCTAGAAGAACTTACAAACTCTGGTGTGGAGTTAGTGGGAAACCTTGAGGTTACTGGTGCAGAAGAATCGGAAGACCCTAAAGAATTAAGTTGGACCTCAGAAGAACTGAGGGAGGCCCAACGGGGAGATCCATTGTACGGACCTATGGTTACCTATCTCTTGAGTAACGAGCAACAAGATCTGGCAAAAATTGATGGTAGACTAAGGAGGGAAGTAGGAAACTACTTCCTTGATCATAATATACTGCACAAGAAACAGCCAACCAAAGATTCATCACTAAGAAAGAACGAAGAAGTGATTGTCATTCCAAGGGCATTGGTAAACAGGGTGCTACACATGATGCACAATAACCCCCTTGCAGGTCATGGTGCCACCCAAAGGACCCTTTTCCGTACCAAGCGCTTATTCACATGGTTGGGTATGGATAAGGATGTCAAGAAGTATGTAGCCTCATGTATTGTTTGCCAGAAATTCAAGGGAAATGCACACCCCTTGTGTTCTCTTGGGCACTTCCCAATTCCAAGTCGCAAGTTCCAGTCTGTAGCAGTTGATCTCATAGGACCATTGCCTATGACCGAAAAAGGCAACAAATACATCCTGACTTGTGTAGACTATCTCACAAGATATACCATCGTTGCTGCTCTGAAGAGGAAAGAGGCTAAAGAAGTTGCAAGTGCCATATGGGACAACATCATCAGTCAATGGGGACCCCCAGAAACTATTTTGAGCGACAATGGCACAGAATTTCGTAATGCAGTCATGAAGAAACTAGCTGAGTTGGGTGGATTCGATCACAGAACTGTTACTATTTACCATCCAGCCAGCAATGGATTAGTAGAGAATCACAATAAACAGATTATCTCTATATTAAGGAGTATTGTGGATGGACTGCATCCAGTCGATTGGGATATTCACTTAGCAACAGCACAGTTCGCACTCAACAGTGCCTATAATCTCAGCCTTGCTTTTTGTGCCTTTTCCCCAAGTTGCCGCACACATGTGGCCCCTCTAATATATTTATTTTGAATTTTATCTACCTTCGTCACACCCAAGGAAAATCTGAACATTTTTAGTTCACTTACTTACATCTTCGCTTTCTGCCTCTTCGTCATTGGAATGGTTTCTATTCCGTACAGCATGGCAGGACGAACTACTGTTTTATAAATTTTCCCTTTAGTTCTTGCGGACACCCTCCTATCACATATCACTGCTGCAGTCTTCCTCCATCCATTCCAACCCGCTTGCACTCTCTTCTTTATTTCCATTACTCCATTACTTTGTACTGTTGACCCTAAGTACCTGAATTCCTCTACCTTTGCTACCTGCCCCCCTTGTAGCCTTATTGACTCCTCACCACCTCCATTCAGACACATATACTCAATCTTGGTCCTGCTCATTTTCAGTCCCCTCCTCTCTAGTGCATATCTCCATCCTTCTAGCTCTGTTTCCACTTCCACTCGGTTTTCGGAACATATTACTACATCATCAGCAAACAACATAGTTTGTGGGGCTTCTCCTCTTATCCCATCAATCAGTCTGTCAATGATAATCGCAAATAGGAAAGGGCTCAGAGGCGATTCCTGGTGAAGTCCCACTCCCGCACCAAACCCTTCTATCAATCTAGCTGCGCACTTTATTGTTGTTGTGCTATCTTCATACATGTCCTTCACCACCCTCAAATACCTTTCTGGTACTCCCGAGCTCCTCATGCAATACCATAGCTCTTCTCTCGGAACCCGATCGTAAGCCTTTTCAAAATCAATAAACACACATTACAGCTCTCTCTGTCCTTCCCTGTACTTTTCCATCAACATCCTAAGGGCAAAAATTGCATCTGTTGTGCTTCTCCCTGGCATGAATCCAAGCTGTTCTTCACTGATCCTCACAACTTTTACAACTCTTTCCCATATCTTCATTGCATGGCACAACAGTTTTATCCCCCTATAGTTACCAGAATTTTGTACATCTCCCTTGTTCTTGAAAATTGGCACTAACACATTTTTTTCTCCACTCAACTGGCATCCTCTCTCCTTCCAAGATCTCATTGAACAGTCACTGCCATCTCCCCTAAGCTCTTCCATGCTTCCACTGGTATCTTATCCGGGCCTACTGCTTTGTCCCCCTTCATCTTCCCCAAGGCCTTCCTCACCTCTTCTCTGTTGACCATGGTACTTCCTGATTTAGCTCCTCCACCTCTTCTAACCTTCTTTCCCTTTCATTTTCAATGTTCATGAGGTCCTCAAAGTATTCCTTCCATCTGTGTAATATATTTTCTTCCTTCGTCAGTATATTTCCGGCTGCATCCTTCATCATCTTAACATGCTGTATATCCCTCCCATC
Organism: Penaeus japonicus; assembly: GCF_977035675.1. Taxonomy (NCBI): domain Eukaryota; kingdom Metazoa; phylum Arthropoda; class Malacostraca; order Decapoda; family Penaeidae; genus Penaeus; species Penaeus japonicus. The sequence continues at coordinate 3,695,807 of NW_028234431.1, forward strand.
TCTCTCCCTCTGTCTGGCTAGTCTGTATAGGTCTTTCTCCTTCCCTTGTATCTAACTTCTCATATAACTGTTCATGTGTATTTTCTTACGCTTTTGCCACTTCCCTCTTTGTTATTTTACACAACTCTTCGTATTCCTGATAGCTTTCTTCTTCCCTAAGTCTGTCCCATTTCTGTTTTGCCTGTTTCTTTCTTTTTATACTATCTCGCACTTCCTCCTTCCACCACCAGGTTTCCTTGCATTCTTTTCTTCTTCCTGATGTCAACCCAAGTATACATTTGGCTTTTTCAGCCACTGTTTCTGAGATTTCCTCCCACCTGATCTCCTCCCTTCCAACAAAGACTTGGCTCACTTCATGTACAATTGCTGTACTGTACTCCTCCTCCTTTATTTTGCACCATTTGATCCTAGGTTTTGCCTTCATTTTCCTAGTTGCCTTCACTTTCAGATTCAACTTCCCAACTAACACTCCATGATGCCTTGCTGCACTCTCCCCGGGAACGACCTTACAATCACTAAACTATCTCAAGTTATATCTCCTACACAGTATAAAGTCTATCTGCGTACTCCTACCTCCACTCTTGTATGTAACTCTGTGCTCTTCCCTTTTCTTAAAATATGTATTCACCAATAACATATATATGTATATATATATATATATATATATATATATATATATATATATATATATATATATATATATATATATATATATATATATATGTATGCATGTATGTATGTATGTATGTATTTTTGTATATACATACAAATATATGCATATATAAATATACATGTGTGTGTGTGTGGAAAGGGGTAGAGGAGGTTGGTGCCGAGAATGGAAGGGCAGGAGGGATTAACACCTTTCAAAATTGATGGAACCGCTCAAATATTACTAAGATCTGAAATTCGCGAACAATGCACTGATTTTTTTTCTCTCTCTCTCTCTCTCTCTCTCAATAACATCAATGAAAATTGATCTTAAGATAAGACGATTGTTCATTAATCTTTATACATTAAAAGATAACTGCGCATAAAAACAAAAAACAAAAAATTTGAGCATAACAAGCGATTTTCACTGAACAGCTTTAATCAATTCAAGCCTTATACAGACAAGCTTTGCGAGAGGTATTTGCAAGAAAGTATCCCGTATACAAAGAATATACATGAAAGATAAAAAAAAAAATAAATAAAAAATAAAAAAGTTGGTCTTCTATTAAAGAATAAAACTTGAGTGGTCAAATAAAATTAAGCGCCATTTATGTATCCCGAAAATATTTAAGGGTTTGAAAATATTGAACATTACGTATGCTTGGATACCATACGTTTTTGTGTCTGACCTAATATGCGAGTTATTCCATTTTCATATTTCTATAGAACGGCAATGAAAATTGTTTGCTTGTAAGATTGTTGTTTATTACTCTGACCACATCAAAGAATAACAGGGAATAGGGGCCCGGATTCTATGTGTGTAATAAGCGATTTTTCACAGACTGTCAAAGGCACGTCGTTGGCAGCTTGAGTTAAAATCTAAAAAGGGAGGTTTTGAAAAATTGAACACTGCATATATTTGGGTACCATACGTGTCTGTCTCTATATAGAGAGAGGTATATGTTATTTTCAATTCTTTGGACCGACGTCTAATTCACTTTGAATACTTTCATTCAAAGTATAATTGATTCTGTTTATGAATTTCGCATAACACTCCCCTCGTTTAACCCGTTACGGACAGGTGGCATGACATTTATGCCAAGCGAGTTTTTGGCATGAAGACGGGTGGCATGACATGCATGCCAAACGGGTTTTTGGCCTGACGACGAGAAGCATGTCGTATGCCTATAGCCATTTTAGTGCTAGGAAAGAGTGAATCGATGTTTTAACACTATTAGACTATGAGTAATAAGTCTATTTGATACTTCATGATACCAGTTACAATCATAAAACCTATAATTGCCGAAATTTTAACAAAAATAGATTTAGTTTCAAATCATAAACAGGGATAGCATCTCTCTCTCCTAGCACCAGCAAGAAAAAAAAAGCTTGAAAAGCACCCATCCACGGTGTCTACTAAGCACTATCTTTAGAGAGCGATGACACAGCAAGATGCCGACCTCTGGCTCTATAGTACCGGCGATGCAGGATGTGCAGGAAGAATGAAAAGGGGAAGGTGATCCAGACCATGTGCAGCGTTGGCAATGTGTCCCTTTTCCAATATGGCTGCTTTGTGATGTGGCATTCACAGTCGAAAGCTAAGGTCTTCTTCCTCTTCTTTATCTATTCATGTTATCCGCACTAATTAGGATTTTTTTCGGGTTTCTTTACAAAAGTATACATATATAGTATATACATATTTGTATAAACAGCACAGTAGGAACTGGGGTACCCGTCAATCGAGAAAGCAGTTATTGAGTGTATTTTTTTCATGAGAGACAGAAACAGAAAGGGTGGTACATACTCACACGCATACACACTCACATTTAACGCCATGTAACCTAGTGTTTAAAGGCCGTCAAATTCTGTTTATCATTTACCAAAATGATTCATTATATCTATGGTCGAACTCACATGTATGTCAACAGGGATAGTAGTGCAGGGAACTCATAATAGCATGAGTTTTTCCACAGATGGGTACGTTGGGTGCAATGGATGAGTGATAAAGAGGTGAACTTCGGTCACCGGGCGCTATAAAAGCCCTTGCATCCCCTCACCGGCACAGTCAACATGAAGGTCTTGCTTCTTCTTGGTCTCGTGGCTGCGGCCGCCGCCTGGCCAAACCTTGGCTTCCAGGCAGATGACGCAGGTCAGTTGCTTACTCTCTCTTTCACTGTGTATGCTAGAAAAAGAAACTGCTGTTTGCTAATAGTTTTCCAATAAGAAAATAATGCTCCATACAATAATAGTTGTTATCTTTTTCTTGCTATGATTTTCCATGTCAATATATGCCTATAGGTGTGTTTGTGTTTATACAATACGCCTATATGAACTCGGATAGATTTACAAATATGTGTGTATTTGTATACATGCGCACGCATAGTGTTATTATATGCACACACACATATATATGTATATATGTGTATATGTATATATATATATATATATAAATATATATATATATATATATATATATATATACATATATATACACGGACATACATATATATTTATATATACATATATATATATATATATATATATATATATATATATAATATATATATATATATATATATATATATATATATATATATATATATATATATATATATATATATATACATATTATATATACGCTTATATATATGTATTTATATATATATATAAATATATATATATATATATATATATGTGTGTGTGTGTGTGTGTGTGTGTGTGTGTGTGTGTGTATGTATGTATATATACCTATACATATACTTGTATCAATTTTTTCCATTATATATATCCTTTAGCTTTACTGCTTTTATGCATTTAAAAAATCTCGTTATACCTTCCCAGGTGTGTCGGATGCCCAAAAGCAGCATGACATCAACTATCTGCTGCACAAAATCTACGGAAACATCCGTGATCCTGAACTCAAAGCCAAGGCTGAGTCCTTCGATCCCGAGGCCGATCTCTCACATTACAGTGACGACGGTGAAGCTGTCCACAGAATCATGAAAGACATTAAGGATCACAGATTTCTCCAACAGAGGCACTGGTTCTCCCTCTTCAACCCTAGGCATAGGCATGAAGCACTCATGCTCTTTGATGTCTTCATCCACTGCAAGGATTGGAATACATTTGTCAGCAATGCTGCCTACTTCCGCCAGATAGTCAATGAGGGAGAATTCGTATATGCACTTTATGTTGCTGTCATTCATTCTCCATTGGCTGAACATGTTGTACTTCCTCCACTCTATGAGGTCACACCTCATCTCTTCACCAACAGCGAAGTCATAGAAGCAGCTTATCGCGCCAAGCAAACGCAGACTCCTGGCAAATTCAAGTCCACCTTCACGGGTACTAAGAAGAACCCTGAACAGAGAGTTGCCTATTTCGGAGAAGATATTGGCATGAACACTCACCACGTGACTTGGCATATGGAATTCCCATTCTGGTGGCAGGACACTTACAGTCATCATCTGGACCGCAAAGGAGAGAACTTCTTCTGGGTACATCATCAACTTACTGTTCGCTTCGATGCCGAACGTCTTTCCAACTACCTGGACCCTGTGGGAGAACTCCACTGGGAAAAACCCATTGTCCAAGGTTTTGCCCCACACACTACTTACAAGTATGGAGGTCAGTTCCCCTCTCGTCCAGATAACGTAGAGTTCGAGGATGTGGACGGCGTCGCCAGAATTAGAGACTTGCTTATCATTGAAAGCAGAATTCGAGATGCTATTGCCCACGGTTATATTGTCGACAGGGAAGGCAAGCACATTAATATCATGAATGAACGTGGTATTAACATTCTGGGAGACATTATTGAATCATCTATGTACAGTCCTAATGTCCAGTACTATGGAGCCCTGCATAACACTGCCCATATTGTACTTGGT
>NW_028234431.1:3705341-3707841 GCF_977035675.1 Penaeus japonicus
TCTGAGATTTCCTCCCACCTGATCTCCTCCCTTCCTGCAAAGACTTGGCTCACTTCATGTACAATTGCTGTACTGTACTCCTCCTCCTTTATTTTCCACCATTTGATCCTAGGTTTTGCCTTCATTTTCCTAGTTGACTTCACTTTCAGATTTAACCTCCCAACTAACACTCCATGCTGCCTTGCTGCACTCTCCCCGGGAATGACCTTACAATCACTAAACTCTCTCAAGTTATATCTCCTACATAGTATAAAGTCTATCTGCGTACTCCTACCTCCACTCTTGTATGTAACTCTGTGCTCTTCCCTTTTTTTTAAATATGTATTCACCAAAAATATATATATGTGTGTGTATGTGTGTGTGTTTGTATATACATACAAATATATGCATATATAAATATGTGTGTGTGGAGAGGAAAATGGAGAATGGAAGGGCAGGAGGGATTAACACCTTTCAAAATTGATGGAACCGCTCAAATATTACTAAGATCTGAAATTCGCGAACAATGAATTGATTTTTTTTTCTCAATAATATCAATGCAAATTGATCTTAAGATGATTTTTCATTGATCTCTATACATTAAAAGATAAATATGCATAAAAAAAACTTTTTCTTTGAGCATAACCAGCGATTTTCACAGTACAGCTTTAATCAATTCAAGCCTTATACAGACAAGCTTTGCGAGAGGTACTTGCAAGCAAGTACTCTTCATCATACAAAGAATATACATGAAAGATAAAAAGTTCGTCTTCTATCAAAGAATAAAACTTGACTTGTCAAATATAATTAAGCGCCATTTATGTATCCCGAAAATATTTAAGGGTTTGAAAATATTGAACATTACGTATATTTGGATACCATACGTTTTTCTGTCTGACCTAATATACGAGTTATTTCATTTTCATATTTCTATAGAGCGGCAATGCAAATTGTTTGTAAGATTATTCTTTTTACTCTAACAACATCAAAGAATAACAGGGAATATAGAGCCCGGATTCTTTGTGTGTAATAAGCGATTTTTCACAGACTGTCAAAGACACGAGTTAAAATCTATAGTTTAAGACTTTCTGTCAATTCAAGCGAATGTCGTCAAACACAAAGTGCCATATATGAATCCCCCCCAAAAACAACTAAAGGGAGGTTTTAAAAATTGAACACTGCATATATTTGGGTACCATATGTGTCTGCCTCTGTATGTACAGATATATGTTATTTTCAATTCTTTGGAGCGACGTCTAATTCACTTTGAATACTTTCAATCAAAGTATAATTGATTGCATTTGAGAATTTCGCATAACACTCCCCTCGCTTAACCCGTTACGGACAGGTGGCATGACAAGCATACCAAACGGGTTTTTGGCCTGACGACGAGAAGCATGTCGTATGCTTACAGCCATTTTAGTGCTAGGAAAGAGTGAATCCATGTTTTTCAACTACACTATGAGTAATAAGTCTATTTGGTGCTCCATGATACCAATTACAATCATAAAAACTATAATTGCCGAAATTTTAACAAAAGTAGATTTAGTTTCAAATCATAAACAGGGCTGGCATCTCTCTCTCCTAGCACCAGCAGGAAAAAAAGCCTTGAAAAATTGAATCCATCCTCAGTGTCTAATAAGCACTATCTTTAGAGAGCGATGACACAACAAAATGCCGACCTCTGGCTCTATGGTACCGGCGATGCAGGATGTGCAGGAAGAATGAGAACGGGAAGGTGATCCAGACCATGTGCAGCGTTGGCAATGTAACCCTGTGCCAGTATGGCTGCTTTGTGATGTGGCATTCACAGTCGACCGTTAAGGTCTTCTCCCTCTTCTCTATCTATTCAAATGATTCATTATATCAAGAGTCGAACTCACATGCATGTCAACAGGGATAGTAGTGCAGGGAACTCATAATAGCATGAGTTTTTCTACAGATGGGTACGTTGGGTGCAATGGATGAGTGATAAAGAGGTGAACTTCGGTCACCGGGCGCTATAAAAGCCCTTGCATCCCCTCACCGGCACAGTCAACATGAAGGTCTTGCTTCTTCTTGGTCTCGTGGCTGCGGCCGCCGCCTGGCCAAACCTTGGCTTCCAGGCAGATGACGCAGGTCAGTTTACTCTCTCTTTCACTGTGTATGCTAGAAAACTGCTGTTTGGGGCTATTTCTGATAGTCTTCCACTAAGAAAATAATATTCCATACAATAATAGTGGCTATCTTTTTCTTGCTATGCCTTTCAATGTCAATATATGCCTATAAGTGTGTGTTTGTGTTTATACCATACGCCTATACAAAGTCAGATAGATTTACAAATATGTGTATATGTGTTAATATATGCACACACGCATTTTATATACACACACATATATATAAATATATATATATACATATATATATATATATATATATATATATATATATATATGTATGTATGTATGTATGTATGTATATATGTATATATATGTATATATACATATACATGTATAAAGTCTTTCCATTGTATATATCGTAT
>NW_028234431.1:3715341-3725341 GCF_977035675.1 Penaeus japonicus
CTAACACTCTATGCTGTCTTGCTACACTATCCCCGGGAACGACCTTACAATCATTAAACTCTCTCAAGTTACATCTCCTACATAGTATGAAGTCTATATGGTACTCCTACCTCCACTCTTGTATGTGACTCTTGTGACGGATTCTTTGTGCGTAATAAGCGATTTTTCACAGACTGTCAAAGACACGTCATTGGCAGCTTATGAGTCAAAATCTATAGTTTAAAACTTTATATCAATTCAAGCGAATGTCGTCAAACACCATATATGGTGCCATATATGAATCCCGAAAAAAACAACTAAAGGGGGGTTTAAAAAAAATTGAACACTCCATATATTTGGGTACCATACGTGTCTGCCTCTATATAGAGAGAGGTATATGTTATTTTCAATTCTTTGGAGCGACGTCTAATTCACTTTGAGTGCTTTCATTCAAAGTATAATTGATTGTGTTTGTGAATTTCGCATAATACTCTTCTCGCTTAACCCGTTACGGACAGGTGGCATTTATGCCAAACGAGTTTTTAGCATGAAGACGGGTGGCATGACATTTATGCCAAACGAGTTTTTGCCCTGACGACGAGAAGCATGTCGTATGCCTATAGCCATATTAGTGCTAGGAAAGAGTGAATCGATGCTTTTACACTATTAAATTATGAGTAATAAGTCTATTTGATGCTTCATGATACCATTTACAATCATAAAACCTATAATTGCCGAAATTTTAACAAAAATAGATTTAGTTTCAAATCATAAACAGGGATACCATCTCTCTCTCCTAGCACCAGCAGGAAAAAAAAAGCCTTGAAAAAATGAACCCATCCTCAGTGTCTAATAAGCACTATTTTTAGAGAGCGATGACACAGCAAGATGCCGACCTCTGGCTCTATAGTACCGGCGATGCAGGATGTGCAGGAAGAATGAAAAGGGGAAGGTGATCCAGACCATGTGCAGCGTTGGCAATGTATCCCTTTTCCAATATGGCTGCTTTATGATGTGGCATTCACAGGCGAAAGCTAAGGTCTTCTTCCTCTTCTTTATCTATACATGTTATCCGCATTAGGGATAGTTATTTTTTTCGTGTTTCTTTACAAAAGTATACATATACAGTATATACATATTTATATAAACATATAAACAGTACAGTATGAACTGGGGTACCCGGCAGTCGAGAAAGGATTTATTGAGAATATATATTTTTCATGAGATAGAAACAGTGAGGGTGGTACATACACACACATTTAACTCCATGTAACCTGGTGTTTAAAGGCCGTCAAATTCTGTTTATTATTTACCCAAAATGATTCATTATATTTAGGGTCGAACTCAGACAATTACTATTTCAGGTTCTTACATGTATGTCAACGGGGATAGTAGTGCAGGGAACTCATAATAGCATGAGTTTTTCTACAGATGGGTACGTTGGGTGCAATGGATGAGTGATAAAGAGGTGAACTTCGGTCACCGGGCGCTATAAAAGCCCTTGCATCCCCTCACCGGCACAGTCAACATGAAGGTCTTGCTTCTTCTTGGTCTCGTGGCTGCGGCCGCCGCCTGGCCAAACCTTGGCTTCCAGGCAGATGACGCAGGTCAGTTGCTTACTCTCTCTTTCACTGTGTATGCTAGAAAACTGCTGTTTGGGGCTATTTCTGATAGTCTTCCACTAAGAAAATAATGCTCCATACAATAATAGTTGTTATCTTTTTATTGCTAGGACTTTCAATGTCAATATATGCCTATAAGTGTGTGTTTGTGTTTATACCATACGCTTATACAAACTCGGATAGATTTACAAATATGTGTGTATTTGTATACATGCGCACGCATAGTGTTATTATATGTACACATACACTCACACACAAACACACACACACACACATATATATATATATATATATATATATATATATATGTGTGTGTGTGTGTGTGTGTGTGTGTGTGTGTGTGTGTGTATATATATATATATATATATATATATATATATATATATATATATATATATATATATATACATATATACACACACATATATATATACATATAAACACAGACATATATATATTTATATATGTATATATGTATATATATATATATATATATATATATATATATATATATATGTATATATATATAAATATGTCTGTGTTTATATATGTATGTATATATATATATATATATATATATATATATATATATATATATATATATATATACATATGTGTGTGTGTGTGTATACATATATTTATATGTGTGGGTATGTATACATATATACGTGTAATAATTCTTTCCATGGTATATATCATTTTGCTTTACTGCTTTTATGCATTTAAAAAATCTCGTTATACCTCCCCAGGTGTGTCGGATGCCCAAAAGCAGCATGACATCAACTATCTGCTGCACAAAATCTACGGAAACATCCGTGATCCTGAACTCAAAGCCAAGGCTGAGTCCTTCGATCCCGAGGCCGATCTCTCACATTACAGTGACGACGGTGAAGCTGTCCACAGAATCATGAAAGACATTAAGGATCACAGATTTCTCCAACAGAGGCACTGGTTCTCCCTCTTCAACCCTAGGCATAGGCATGAAGCACTCATGCTCTTTGATGTCTTCATCCACTGCAAGGACTGGAATACATTTGTCAGCAATGCTGCCTACTTCCGCCAGATAGTCAATGAGGGAGAATTCGTATATGCACTTTATGTTGCTGTCATTCATTCTCCATTGGCTGAACATGTTGTACTTCCTCCACTCTATGAGGTCACACCTCATCTCTTCACCAACAGCGAAGTCATAGAAGCAGCTTATCGTGCCAAGCAAACGCAGACTCCTGGCAAATTCAAGTCCACCTTCACGGGTACTAAGAAGAACCCTGAACAGAGAGTAGCCTATTTCGGAGAAGATATTGGCATGAACACTCACCACGTGACTTGGCATATGGAATTCCCATTCTGGTGGCAGGACACTTACAGTCATCATCTGGACCGCAAAGGAGAGAACTTCTTCTGGGTTCATCATCAACTTACCGTCCGATTTGATGCCGAACGTCTCTCCAACTACCTGGACCCTGTGGGCGAACTCCACTGGGAAAAGCCTATTGTCCAAGGTTTTGCACCTCACACTACTTACAAGTATGGAGGTCAGTTCCCCTCTCGCCCTGATAACGTAGAGTTCGAGGATGTGGACGGCGTCGCCAGAATTAGAGACTTGCTTATCATTGAAAGCCGAATTCGAGATGCTATTGCCCACGGTTATATTGTCGACAGGGAAGGCAAGCACATTAATATCATGAATGAACGTGGTATTAACATTCTGGGAGACATTATTGAATCATCTATGTACAGTCCTAATGTCCAGTACTATGGAGCCCTGCATAACACTGCCCATATTGTCCTTGGTCGACAGGGTGATCCTCACGGAAAGTACGCATTGCCCCCTGGTGTGCTGGAACACTTTGAAACAGCCACACGTGATCCCAGCTTCTTCAGGCTTCACAAATATATGGATAACATTTTCAAGGAGCACAAGGACTCCCTTCCTCCTTACACTAAGGAAGAACTCACATTCGAGGGTGTAAGTGTTGATAGTGTGGCTGTTGATGGTGAACTGGAGACCTACTTTGAAGACTTTGAATATAGTCTTATTAACGCCGTTGATGACACAGAAGAAATTGAAGATGTGGAGATTTCCACCTATGTACCCAGGCTAAATCATAAGGATTTCGCTTACAACATTGATGTCAGCAACAACAAGGGTGAAGAGGTACTAGCCACAGTCCGTATCTTCGCTTGGCCTCACCGCGACAACAATGGTATCCAATACACCTTCGATGAGGGTCGCTGGAATGCCATTGAACTCGATAAATTCTGGACCAAGTGTAAGTATATTTAGTTTTTAATATTATGTTTGGTAACTAGCTGTATTAATCATAAATATTTAACACTTGCAGTTTATCTTTTTATAATGTCAATTCTAACAATCCTACATATCTAAATTGGATCTTTTTTTTTCTTTCTTTCTTAACAGTGGCACCAGGAGTCAATCACATCGTCCGCAAGTCTTCGGAATCTGCAGTGACCGTCCCTGACGTCCCTAGCTTCCACACTCTCTTCGAAAAGACCAAAGCAGCAATGAGTGGCTCCGACTCCGAACTTACAGAATTCAAGAGTGCGACTGGCATCCCTAACCGATTCCTTCTCCCCAAGGGTAATGAACAGGGTCTTGAGTTCGACCTTGTTGTGGCTGTCACCGATGGTGCAGCTGACGCAGCGGTGGACGGACTTCATGAAAATACCGATTTCAACCACTATGGTGCTCATGGCAAATACCCTGATAATCGCCCCCATGGCTATCCTCTCGATCGTCATGTTGAGGACGATCGTGTGTTTGAAGAGCTTCCTAACTTTGGACACATTCAAGTTAAGGTCTTCAATCATGGAGAACATATCCACCATCACTAATTTCATGGAAATTTAATACGATGGTTGTTATACTCTCTTTGGATATGATTTATATGAACTTTGTCAAATTTTCTGCAAATAAACAAAGAAAATATAATATTTGTCACTCCAAATACCTTTTATTTCGAATGTATGTCAAATATAAAATGTTGATATGAAAAATGTCAGCCAAAGATTAACCTTTATATACAAGAGAGTGAGAGAACATGATAATATAAAATAACGCACTTTGCAGAGTACTTGAATAAATGTATACACACTCCCCCTTCTCCATCCCAATAACAGTCAGTCTGAGGTTTTCAGGGAAAACTAATTCTGATCATTTTGAAGCTGTTGATTGAAGGATCAAAAATGTATGGAAATTATTATGAAACAAGTTATGATTATCACCATGGTACCTACATAGAAAAAAGGCAGGCACCACTGCTAAATAATGAGCATTAATAATAACCATAGTATTAAAATTAATACAATTGCAATATCAAAACAGATTCCAACTAATACCTTTCCAGTCACTATTCCAGTTTGGTAGTGTGAATCAATATTTATTGATATGCCACAACTCCTAGCAAATATGTAGCAGCATATAGGCCAGCAGTGTGATCAAGTAGTTTTAACAGAATATAGCACACTATATTTAATCTGAAATTGCAATGTACATATTTTTAGAACCATAACCATGGGTTGTCCATTCTGCCCCAGGAGGAAAGTACAATGTTATTCAGAAAAGGCCAACCTTTGAAATATCACAAGCATCTGTCTCCCTTGTTATATCGAAGCACATCAGATGTATCAAAAACATTCCATCAAAGAGGCTGACATCTGAAATTGCCAACTCTCATTAGCTGGGAGCCCGGGGTAATGACCAACATCAGGTCAGAATCCACACATTCCAGAAGACTTTCATATTCCTCTTGATTATGCATCGTCTCCTCTTACGACCAAACTTTGTAGGGGGGTTGCAAACTGTCCCATTACTTAAAGGCAATGGCAATAAATAAAAGGAAAGTTTGTGTCAATTCAAAAATCAAACATATGCAAAAAATATTAAAGTATAAAAGGTAATCACTGAAATTTAGAGAAGGAACTTCTGAACCAGTGGTCTAATGCTACTCTTGCAAAGAATATTTGGTTTGTGTACTTGAGTCTTGTTGAACCTTTTGTGAACAAACAATAATTAAAATGCTTAGAGTCAGAGTCTGTGCAACAACAGTTTTTGTTTCAGTAGGTTTTCCGTGTGGTTTAGGTATACGAATGTGCCCATTACTTTTCTATTAATATCGTTAACATCAGTCAGAAAGGTTATATATATGTTTATGCTCAGTGCTAGATTTTACAATGCTTGGTTTGATGTAACCGCTTTCAGATTCTATATTTATGTCAATAAATATAGAATCTGAATATAGATAAAGACACATTGACGATTCGACCTTAGACTATTAAGATCGAAATATTTCTTTGCTTCTGTGAGCCTCTCAAGTTTTTTTTTTTTTATCAATTCTTAAAGATCCTTCGGCTTACTAAACGAGAAGACAATTTTCACAATAATCAATAAGAAGGAATTACGATCGTGCTTGGTATAGAGCCATATGAAAACCAAAAGAGACAAGGTACTTTGATTATATATCTACTCCGGGATAATTACTTTTTGAACCAATCGTTATCCATTCTGTTGTTTCTTAGTTTGTTAAGAGGGATTACATACAAATGTGTTACTATCAACAGCTTTCGATAAATCACATAGAGTGAGTAAATTTAATGGTTATTAGCAATGGTGTTACAAATATCATTCGTGATTCTAATAATGTTATTGCTTACTTCTGGATCCAAGTTATGGTTTAGATAGGTTATTGGCTCCAAAGAATATTGCTCATCGGTTGGCTATTCCTTTCTCGAAAACTTTAGATAATCACTGAGTGGAGTGGTAAGGCGATGATTGCTTATTTCGTCTGTATCTCCATATTTGAAAATATGTATTATGATACCGTTTCCAGAATGATGGGTTAACATCATCGGATGTAGATATAATAATAATAAGCCGTCTTGGCACACCAATACTGCGACAAGTACCGTGGGGTTGGGTTTAGACATTTGGGAGGGGTTATATATAAAACTCAAGACGGAAAATGATGCTTTGATATGCATAGGGAATAATTTGGTTGTTGAAATGTAATTATTTCCTATACCAGCAGAGTCGTGCTTACATACAATTAATTAATATTTGAAGTAATTCGTTTTTACAGATTTAATTACTTATATAACTTTTGTTTCTCTTTTACAAACTGATGGGTAGTATCAAATTTGTTCTTTACGAGATCTTTAGGGGAATTATTTCTATCATGTATGACTCTCCCGATATCGTCCTTTATCCATGAAGAAGGAGGACGTAATTTTTTTTTTTTTTTTTTTTTTTTTTTGTCTAATAGAAACCGGAACACGAAAATTATATTAACATATGACGCATACAATTCTCACTGAAGGAAAAGTTTTAAGTTCTATTCATATAATCAGTTTCCTTCTATCTATATTTCTTGACTTGCTTTATGAGAGTTCATTGTTACAAGTGGATTAGTCGTCCTAACCCACTTACTCCTGGGCATACACCGTTCACCTTGGTTTTATATTATTACTTTACCATGGATGGTCCCACACCTTACCTTTTTATCTCATCCATTGAATTTGTGTGTGATTTATCTACATCATTTTCATTATTGTTACTTGTTATTATTCCTATCATAATTGTAATTATAGTTATAGTCATTATTAGTATCATTATCACTGTTATTATTGTTGTTATTAGCATTGTTATTATTGTTATTAGCATTGTTATTAGCATTGTTATTATCAACATTATTATCAGTATCATTTTTTAGTAGTAGTAGTAGTATCATTATAACATCATAACATAATCATTACTATTACTTTTATCATTATTACCATCATTGTTATTATCATCATTATCATTAACAATATTTGGTGATTAGGCATTTGTGGAACCATTGTTCAGAAAAAAAGTGAAAAAACGCACTGGGCAGTGCACGACAGTCCCTGCACGTGCACATGTACTCTCGGCATCAACATTTTGACGGTTATGTTATCTCGTAGCAAGAGTGACCCCATAAGAAGGCCCCTTTACGTAACATTGCTACGTCTGGTGTAGATAATGACTTTGATAAGGGCGTGGACCCAAGCCGCTGGGCTCCTATAAAAGGCCGTATATCCTCTCCCTGGCCACCGTCAACATGAAGGTCCTCTTGCTTCTTGGTCTCGTGGCTGCGGCCGCCGCCTGGCCAAACCTCGGCTTCCAGGCTGATGACGCAGGTTAGTCGCCTTCTTCCCCTTCTTCGGGTAATATCTGAATATGCTATTAAGGTCTATTTCTATTGGATTTGTAATTGATTGATATTCATTTATGCAGTGCGTGTGCCTTTTCTTTTCTTGTTATTCCTTTCAATAGAAAGGGAACTATGTGTACGCACATTTGTACACACACTCCTGTGTGTGTGTGTGTATGTTCGCACGTATATATGTGTGCATACATACGTATGTATATATGTATATATGTATGTATATATATATATATATATATATATATATATATATATATATGTCTGTATGTATAAGTATATATATATATATATATATACATATATATATAAGTACATATATATACATATATATATATATATATATATGTATGTATGTATGTATGTATATATGTGTGTATGTATATGTCTATGTATATGTCTATATATATATATATATATATATATATATATATATATATATATATATATATATATATACTTCATTAACTTCTTACAATCTTAAAATTGTTTCCAGGTGTGTCGGATGCCCAAAAGCAGCATGACATCAACTATCTGCTGCACAAAATCTACGGAAACATCCGTGATCCTGAACTCAAAGCCAAGGCTGAGTCCTTCGATCCCGAGGCCGATCTCTCACATTACAGTGACGACGGTGAAGCTGTCCACAGAATCATGAAAGACATTAAGGATCACAGATTTCTCCAACAGAGGCACTGGTTCTCCCTCTTCAACCCTAGGCATAGGCATGAAGCACTCATGCTCTTTGATGTCTTCATCCACTGCAAGGACTGGAATACATTTGTCAGCAATGCTGCCTACTTCCGCCAGATAGTCAATGAGGGAGAATTCGTATATGCACTTTATGTTGCTGTCATTCATTCTCCATTGGCTGAACATGTTGTACTTCCTCCACTCTATGAGGTCACACCTCATCTCTTCACCAACAGCGAAGTCATTGAAGCAGCTTATCGCGCCAAGCAAACGCAGACTCCTGGCAAATTCAAGTCCACCTTCACGGGTACTAAGAAGAACCCTGAACAGAGAGTTGCCTATTTCGGAGAAGATATTGGCATGAACACTCACCACGTGACTTGGCATATGGAATTCCCATTCTGGTGGCAGGACACTTACAGTCATCATCTGGACCGCAAAGGAGAGAACTTCTTCTGGGTACATCATCAACTTACCGTCCGATTTGATGCCGAACGTCTTTCCAATTACTTGGACCCTGTGGGTGAACTCCACTGGGAAAAGCCCATTGTCCAAGGTTTTGCCCCACACACTACTTACAAGTATGGAGGTCAGTTCCCCTCTCGTCCAGATAACGTAGAGTTCGAGGATGTGGACGGCGTCGCCAGAATTAGAGACTTGCTTATCATTGAAAGCCGAATTCGAGATGCTATTGCCCACGGTTACATTGTCGACAGGGAAGGCAAGCACATAAATATCATGAATGAGCGTGGTATTAACATTCTGGGAGACATTATTGAATCATCTATGTACAGTCCTAATGTCCAGTACTATGGAGCCCTGCATAACACTGCCCATATTGTACTTGGTCGACAGGGTGATCCTCACGGAAAGTACGCATTGCCCCCTGGTGTGCTGGAACACTTTGAAACAGCCACACGTGATCCCAGCTTCTTCAGGCTTCACAAATATATGGATAACATTTTCAAGGAGCACAAGGACTCCCTTCCTCCCTACACTAAGGAAGAACTCACATTCGAGGGCGTAAATGTTGATAATCTCTCTGTTGATGGTGAACTGGAGACCTACTTTGAAGACTTTGAATATAGTCTTATTAACGCCGTTGATGACACAGAAGAAATTGAAGATGTGGAGATTTCCACCTATGTACCCAGGCTAAATCATAAGGATTTCGCTTACAACATTGATGTCAGCAACAACAAGGGTGAAGAGGTACTAGCCACAGTCCGCATCTTCGCTTGGCCTCACCGCGACAACAATGGTATCCAATACACCTTCGATGAGGGTCGCTGGAATGCCATTGAACTCGATAAATTCTGGACCAAGTGTAAGTATATTTAGTTTTTCAATATTATGCTTGGTAACTAGCTGTATTAGTCATAAATATTTAACACTTGCAATTAATCTTTTAAAAATGTCAATATTTCATTCTAACAATCCTCTATATCTAAAATGGATTTCATATTTTTAACAGTGGCACCAGGAGTCAACCACATCGTCCGC
>NW_028234431.1:3730341-3745341 GCF_977035675.1 Penaeus japonicus
TTCCTCTTCCTGATGTCAACCCAAGTATACATTTGGCTTTTTCAGCCACTGTTTCTGAGATTTCCTCCCACCTGATCTCCTCCCTTCCTGCAAAGACTTTGCTCACTTCATGTACAATTGCTGTACTGTACTCCTCCTCCTTTATTTTCCACCATTTGATCCTAGGTTTTGCCTTCATTTTCCTAGTTGCCTTCACTTTCAGATTGAACTTCGTAACTAACACTCCATGCTGCCTTGCTGCACTAAACTCTCTCAAGTTATATCTCCTACACAGTATAAAGTCTATCTGCGTACTCCTACCTCCGCTCTTCCCTTTTCTTAAAATATGTATTCACCAATAAAAAAAAAAAAAAAAAAAAAAAAAAAAATATATATATATATATATATATATATATATATATATATATATATATATATATATATATATGTATGTATGTATTTTTGTATATACATACAAATATATGCATATATAAATATACATGTGTGTGTGTGTGTGGAGAGGGATAGAAGGGGTTGGTGCCGAGAATGGAAGGGCAGGAGGGATTAACACCTTTCAGAATTGATGGAAGATCTGAAATTCGCGAACAATGCACTGACAGTTTTTTTCTCTCAATAATATCAATGCAAATTGATCTTGATATAAGATGATTGCTCATCAATCTTTATACATTAAAAGATAACTGTACATAAAAGAAAAAAAAAATCTTTGAGTATAACAAGCGATTTTCACTGAACAGCTTTAATCAATTCAAGCCTTATACAAACATATTTTGCGAGAGGTATTTGCAAGCAAGTATCCCTTATACAAAGAATATACATGAAAGATAAAAAAAATAAAATTTCGTTTTCTAATAAATAATAAAACTTTTGTCGTCAAATAAAATTAAGCGCTATTTATGTATCCCGAAAATATTTAAGGGTTTGAAAATATTGAACATTACGTATATTTGGATATCATACGTTTTTGTATCTGACTTAATATGCGAGTTATTTCATTTTCATATTTCTATAGAACGGCAATGCAAATTGTTTGTAAGATTATTGTTTATTACTCTGACCACATCAAAGAATAACAGGGAATAGAGAGCCCGGATTCTTTGTGCATAATAAGCGATTTTTCACAGACTGTCAAAGACACGTCGTTGGCAGCTTATGAGTCTAAATCTATTGTTTAAAACTTTCTTTCAATTCAAGCGAATGTCGTCAAACACAAAGTGCCATATATGAATCACAAAAATAACAACTAAAGAGAGGTTTTAAAAAACTGGACACTGCATATATTTGGGTACCATACGTGTCTGCCTCTATATAGAAAGAGATATATGTTATTTTCAATTCTTTGGAGCGACGTCTAATTCACTTTGAGTGCTTTCATTCAAAGTATAATTGATTGTGTTTGTGAATTTCGCATAACACTCCCCTCGCTTAACCCGTTACGGACAGGTGGCATGACAGAAAGGCTGGTACATACTCACACGCATACACACTCACATTTAACGCCATGTAACCTAGTGTTTAAAGGCCGTCAAATTCTGTTTATCATTTACCCAAATGATTCATTATATCTAGAGTCGAACTCACATGCATGTCAACAGGGATTTTAGTGCAGGGATTAATAGCATGAGTTTTTCTACAGATGGGTACGTTGGGTGCAATGGAGTAGTGATAAAGAGGTGAACTTCGGTCACCGGGCGCTATAAAAGCCCTTGCATCCCCTCACCGGCACAGTCAACATGAAGGTCTTGCTTCTTCTTGGTCTCGTGGCTGCGGCCGCCGCCTGGCCAAACCTTGGCTTCCAGGCAGATGACGCAGGTCAGTTGCTTACTCTCTCTTTCACTGTCTATGCTAGAAAAAAAACTGCTGTTTCCGGCTATTTCTGATAGTCTTCCACAAGGGAAATAGTACTCGACGCAACAATAGTGGCTATCATTTCTTTGCTATGACTTTCAATGTCATATAGGTGTGTGTTTGCCTATAGGTGTGTGTTTGTGTTTATACCATACGCCTAAACAAACTCGGATGGATTTACATGTGTATACACGCGCACGCATAGTGTTATTATATGCACACACACACACACACACACACACACACATATATATATATATATATATATATATATATATATATATATATATATATATACACATACATATATATACATATATACATATATACATATATATGCATATATACACACAGACCTATATGTATATATATATATATATATATATATATATATATATATATATATATATATATATATCTGTGTGTGTGTGTGTGTGTGTGTATGTATATATAAATATAAATATAAATATATATATATATATGTGTGTGTGTGTGTGAGTGCATGTATACATATGTGTGGGTGTGTATACATATATGCGTGTAATAATTCTTGCATGGTATATATCATTTTACTTTACTGCTTTTATGCATTAAAAGAATCTCGTTATATTTTCCCAGGTGTGTCGGATGCCCAAAAGCAGCATGACATCAACTTTCTGCTGCACAAAATCTACGGAAACATCCGTGATCCTGAACTCAAAGCCAAGGCTGAGTCCTTCGATCCCGAGGCCGATCTCTTACATTACAGTGACGACGGTGAAGCTGTCCACAGAATCATGAAAGACATTAAGGATCACAGATTTCTCCAACAGAGACACTGGTTCTCCCTCTTCAACCCTAGGCATAGGCATGAAGCACTCATGCTCTTTGATGTCTTCATCCACTGCAAGGACTGGAATACATTTGTCAGTAATGCTGCCTACTTCCGCCAGATAGTCAATGAGGGAGAATTCGTATATGCACTTTATGTTGCTGTCATTCATTCTCCATTGGCTGAACATGTTGTACTTCCTCCACTCTATGAGGTCACACCTCATCTCTTCACCAACAGCGAAGTCATAGAAGCAGCTTATCGTGCCAAGCAAACGCAGACTCCTGGCAAATTCAAGTCCACCTTTACGGGTACTAAGAAGAACCCTGAACAGAGAGTAGCCTATTTCGGAGAAGATATTGGCATGAACACTCACCACGTGACTTGGCATATGGAATTCCCCTTCTGGTGGCAGGACACTTACAGTCATCATCTGGACCGCAAAGGAGAGAACTTCTTCTGGGTTCATCATCAACTTACCGTCCGATTTGATGCCGAACGTCTCTCCAACTACCTGGACCCTGTGGGCGAACTCCACTGGGAAAAGCCCATTGTCCAAGGTTTTGCACCTCACACCACTTACAAGTATGGAGGTCAGTTCCCCTCTCGCCCTGATAACGTAGAGTTCGAGGATGTGGACGGCGTCGCCAGAATTAGAGACTTGCTTATCATTGAAAGCCGAATTCGAGATGCTATTGCCCACGGTTACATTGTCGATAGGGAAGGCAAGCACATTAATATCATGAATGAGCGTGGTATTAACATCCTCGGAGACATTATTGAATCATCTATGTACAGTCCTAATGTCCAGTACTATGGAGCCCTGCATAACACTGCCCATATTGTCCTTGGTCGACAGGGTGATCCTCACGGAAAGTACGCATTGCCCCCTGGTGTGCTGGAACACTTTGAAACAGCCACACGTGATCCCAGCTTCTTCAGGCTTCACAAATATATGGATAACATTTTCAAGGAGCACAAGGACTCCCTTCCTCCTTACACTAAGGAAGAACTCACATTCGAGGGTGTAAGTGTTGATAGTATGGCTGTTGATGGTGAGCTGGAGACCTACTTTGAAGACTTTGAATATAGTCTTATTAACGCCGTTGATGACACAGAAGAAATTGAAGATGTGGAGATTTCCACCTATGTACCCAGGCTAAATCATAAGGATTTCGCTTATAACATTGATGTCAGCAACAACAAGGGTGAAGAGGTACTAGCCACAGTCCGCATCTTCGCTTGGCCTCACCGCGACAACAATGGTATCCAGTACACCTTCGATGAGGGTCGCTGGAATGCCATTGAACTCGATAAATTCTGGACCAAGTGTAAGTATATTTAGTTTTTAATATTATGTTTGGTAACTAGCTGTATTAATCATAAATATTTAACACTTGCAGTTTATCTTTTTAGAATGTCAATTCTAACAATCCTACATATCTAAATTGGATCTTTTTTTCTCTTTCTTTCTTAACAGTGGCACCAGGAGTCAATCACATCGTCCGCAAGTCTTCGGAATCTGCAGTGACCGTCCCTGACGTACCTAGCTTCCACACTCTCTTCGAAAAGACCAAAGCAGCAATGAGTGGCTCCGACTCCGAACTTACAGAATTCAAGAGTGCGACTGGCATCCCTAACCGATTCCTTCTCCCCAAGGGTAACGAACAGGGTCTTGAATTCGACCTTGTTGTGGCTGTCACCGATGGTGCAGCTGACGCAGCGGTGGACGGACTTCATGAAAATACCGATTTCAACCACTATGGTGCTCATGGCAAATACCCTGATAATCGCCCCCATGGCTATCCTCTCGATCGTCATGTTGAGGACGATCGTGTGTTTGAAGAGCTTCCTAACTTTGGACACATTCAAGTTAAGGTCTTCAATCATGGAGAACATATCCACCATCACTAATTTCATGGAAATTTAATACGATGGTTGTTATACTCTCTTTTGATAAGATTTATATGAACTTTGTCAAATTTTCTGCAAATAAACATAGAAAATATAATATTTGTCACTCCAAATACCTTTTATTTCGAATGTATGTCAAATATAAAATGTTGATATGAAAAATGTCAGCCAAAGATTAACCTCTATATACATGAGAGTGAGAGAACATGATAATATAAAATAACACACTTTGCAGAGTACTTGAATAAATGTATATACACTCCCCCTTCTCCATCTCAATAACAGTCAGTCTGAGGTTTTCAGGGAAAACTAATTCTGATCATTTTGAAGCTGTTGATTGAAGGATCAAAAATGTATGGAAATTATTATGAAACAAGTTATGATTATCTCCATGGTACCTACATAGAAAAAATACAGGCACCACTGCTAAATAATGAACATTAATTATAACCATAATAGTAAAATTAATACAATTGCAATATCAGAATAGATTGCAACTAATACCTTTCCAGTCACTATTCCAGTTTGGTAGTGTGAATCAATATTTATTGATATGCCACTACTCCTAGCAAATATGTAGCAGCATATAGGCCAGCAGTGTGATCAAGTAGTTTTAACAGAATATAGCACACTATAGTTAATCTGAAATTGCAATGTACATATTTTTAGAACCATAACCATGGGTTGTCCATTCTGCCCTAGGAGGAAAGTTCAATGTTATTCAAAAAAGGCCAACCTTTGAAATATCACAACCATCTGTCTCTCTTGTTATATCGAAGCACATCAGATGTTTCAAAAACATTCCATCAAAGAGGCTGACATCTGAAATTACCAACTCTCATTAGCCGGGAGCCCGGGTTTATGACCAATATCAGGTCAGAATCCACACATTCCAGAATTTCATATTCCTCTTGATTATCCATCATCTCCTTGTAGACCAAACTTTGTAGGGGGTTGCAAACTGTCCCATTACTCAAAGGCAATGGCAATAAATAAAAGGAAAGTTTGTGTCAATTCAAAAATCAAACATATGCAAAAAATATGAAAGTATGCAAGGTAATCACTGAAATTTAGATAAGGAACTTCTGAACCAGTGGTCTAATGCTACTCTTGCAACAGAATATTTGGTTTGTGTACTTGAGTCTTGTTGAACCTTTTGTGAACAAACAATAATTAAAATGCTTAGAGTCAGAGTCTGTGCAACAGCAGTTTTTGTTTCAGTAGGGTTTCCATGTGGTTTAGGTATACGAATGTGCCCATTACTTTTCTATTAATATCGTTAACATCAGTCAGAAAGGTTATATATATATATATATGTTTATGCTCAGTGCTAGATTTTACAATGCTTGGTTTGATGTAACCGCTTTCAGATTCTATATTTGTCAATAAATATAGAATCTGAATATAGATAAAGACACATTGACGATTCGACCTTAGACTATTAAGATCGAAATATTTCTTTGCTTCTGTGAGCCTCTTAAGTTTTTTTTTAATCAATTCTTAAAGAGCCTTCGGCTTACTAAACGAGAAAACAATTTTCACAATAATCAATAAGAAGGAATTACGATCGTGCTTGGTATAGAGCCTTATGAAAACCAAAAGAGACAAGGTACTTTGATTATATATCTACTCCGGGATAATTACTTTTTGAACCAATCGTTATCCATTCTGTTGTTTCTGAGTTTGTTAAGAGGGATTACATATGTGTTACTATCAACAGCTTTCGATAAATCACATAGTGTGAGTAAATTTAATGGTTATTAGTAATGGTGTTATAAATATCATTCGTGATTCTAATAATGTTATTGCTTACTTCTGGATCCAAGTTATGGTTTAGATAGGTTATTGGCTCCAAAGAATATTGCTCATCGGTTGGCTATTCCTTTCTCGAAAACTTTAGATAATCGCTGAGTGGAGTGGTAAGGCGATGATTGCTTATTTCGTCTGTATCTCCATATTTGAAAATATGTATTATGATACCGTGTTTCCAGAATGATTGGTTAACATCATCGGCTGTAGATACAATAATAATAAGCCGTCTTGGCATGACACCTTTCCTGCGACAGGTACCGTGGGGGTTGGGTTTAGACATTTGGGAGGGGTTATATATAAAACTCAAGACAGGGAAAATGATGCTTTGACATGCATAGGGAATAATTTGGTTGTTGAAATGTAATTATTTCCTATACCAGCAGAGCCGTGCTTACATTCAATTAATTCATATTTGAAGTAATTCGTTTTTACAAATTTAATTACTTATCTAACTTTTGTTTCTCTTTTTCAAACTGATGGGAAGTATCAAATTTGTTCTTTACGAGATCTTTAGGGGAATTATTTCTATCATGTATGACTCTCCCGATATCGTCCTTTA
The DNA here is from genome assembly GCF_977035675.1 of Penaeus japonicus. NCBI lineage: Eukaryota > Metazoa > Arthropoda > Malacostraca > Decapoda > Penaeidae > Penaeus > Penaeus japonicus. The sequence goes on from NW_028234431.1 coordinate 3,737,286, forward strand.
TCCATGAAGCAGGAGGACGTCTTTTCTTTTTTTTCTAATAGAAACCGGAACACGAAAATTATATTAACATACAGGTATACAATGACCCATACAATTCTCACTGAAGGAAAAGTTTTAAGTTCTATTCATACAATCAGTTTCCTTCTATCTATACTTCTTGACTTGCTTTATGAGAGTTAATTGTTACAAGTGGATTAGTCGTCCTAACCCACTTACTCCTGGGCATACACCGTTCACCTTGGTTTTATATTATTACTTTACCATGGATGGTCCCACACCTTACCTTTTTATCTCATCCATTGAATTTGTGTGTGATTTATCTACATCATTTTCATTATTGTTACTAGTTATTATTCCTATCATAATTGTAATTATAGTTATAGTCATTATTAGTATCATTATCACTGTTATTATTGTTGTTATTAGCATTGTTATTATTGTTGTTATTAGCATTGTTATTAGCATTGTTATTATCAACATTATTATCAGTATCATTTTTTAGTAGTAGTAGTAGTAGTATCATTATAACATCATAACATAATCATTACTATTACTTTTATCATTATTACCATCATTGTTATTATCATCATTATCATTACCAATATTTGGTGATTAGGCGTTTGTGGAACCATTGTTCAGAAAAAAAAGTGAAAAAAAAACGCACTGGGCAGTGCACGACAGTCCCTGCACGTGCACATGTACTCTCGGCATCAACATTTTGACGGTTATGTTATCTCGTAGCAAGAGTGACCCCATAAGAAGACCCCTTTACGTAACGTTGCTACGTCGGGTGTAGATAATGACTTTGATAAGGGCGTGGACCCAAGCCGCTGGGCTCCTATAAAAGGCCGTATATCCTCTCCCTGGCCACCGTCAACATGAAGGTCCTCTTGCTTCTTGGTCTCGTGGCTGCGGCCGCCGCCTGGCCAAACCTCGGCTTCCAGGCTGATGACGCAGGTTAGTCGCCTTCTTCCCCTTCTTCGGGTAATATCTGAATATGCTATTGTTTATTTCTGTTGGATTTGAAATTGATTGATATTCATTTATGCAGTGCGTGTGCCTTTTCTTTTCTTGCTATTCCTTTCAATAGCAAGGGAAATATATGTACGCACATCTGTACACACACACGTGTCTGTGTGTGTGTGTGTGTGTGTGTGTGTGTGTGTGCGTATATGTGTGTATACATATTTATGTGTATATATATGTGTATATATATATATATATGTGTGTGTGTGTGTGTGTGTGTGTGTGTGTGTGTACATATATATATACTTCATTAACTTCTTACAATCTTAAAATCGTTTTCAGGTGTGTCGGATGCCCAAAAGCAGCATGACATCAACTTCCTGCTGCACAAGATCTACGGAAACATCCGTGATCCTGAACTCAAAGCCAAGGCTGAGTCCTTCGATCCCGAGGCCGATCTCTCACATTACAGTGACGACGGTGAAGCTGTCCACAGAATCATGAAAGACATTAAGGATCACAGATTTCTCCAACAGAGGCACTGGTTCTCCCTCTTCAACCCTAGGCATAGGCATGAAGCACTCATGCTCTTTGATGTCTTCATCCACTGCAAGGACTGGAATACATTTGTCAGCAATGCTGCCTACTTCCGCCAGATAGTCAATGAGGGAGAATTCGTATATGCTCTCTATGTTGCGGTCATTCATTCTCCATTGGCTGAACATGTTGTACTTCCTCCACTCTATGAGGTCACACCTCATCTCTTCACCAACAGCGAAGTCATAGAAGCAGCTTATCGTGCCAAGCAAACACAGACTCCTGGCAAATTCAAGTCCACCTTCACGGGTACTAAGAAGAACCCTGAACAGAGAGTTGCCTATTTCGGAGAAGATATTGGCATGAACACTCACCACGTGACTTGGCATATGGAATTCCCCTTCTGGTGGCAGGACACCTACAGTCATCATCTGGACCGCAAAGGAGAGAACTTCTTCTGGGTTCATCATCAACTTACCGTCCGATTTGATGCCGAACGTCTTTCCAATTACTTGGACCCTGTGGGAGAACTCCACTGGGAAAAGCCCATTGTCCAAGGTTTCGCACCCCACACCACTTACAAGTATGGAGGTCAGTTCCCCTCTCGTCCAGATAACGTAGAGTTCGAGGATGTGGACGGCGTCGCCAGAATTAGAGACTTGCTTATCATTGAAAGCCGAATTCGTGATGCTATTGCCCACGGTTACATTGTCGACAGGGAAGGCAAGCGCATTAATATCATGAATGAGCGTGGTATTAACGTCCTCGGAGACATTATTGAATCATCCATGTACAGTCCTAATGTCCAGTACTATGGAGCCCTGCATAACACTGCCCATATCGTACTTGGTCGACAGGGTGATCCTCACGGAAAGTACGCATTGCCCCCTGGTGTGCTGGAACACTTTGAAACAGCCACACGTGATCCCAGCTTCTTCAGATTGCATAAATATATGGATAACATCTTTAAGGAACACAAGGACTCTCTTACTCCTTACACTAAGGAAGAACTCACTTTCGAGGGTGTAAGTGTTGATAGTGTGGCTGTTGATGGTGAACTGGAGACCTACTTTGAAGACTTTGAATATAGTCTTATTAACGCCGTTGATGACACAGAAGAAATTGAAGATGTGGAGATTTCCACCTATGTACCCAGGCTAAATCATAAGGATTTCGCTTACAACATTGATGTCAGCAACAACAAGGGTGAAGAAGTACTAGCCACAGTCCGCATCTTCGCTTGGCCTCACCGCGACAACAATGGTATCCAATACACCTTCGATGAGGGTCGCTGGAATGCCATTGAACTCGATAAATTCTGGACAAAGTGTACGTATTATCATGGTTGCTTAATATTTTTGCGTGAATCAGGTTAAGGAATTATTAACATATAACACATCTGCAGTTTATCTTCTATTTTTTAATTTGATATTTGTGTTAACCTTATTGATAGCCGTAAGTATTTTAATCTGATTTTATTTTTTTAATTCAACAGTGGCACCAGGAGTCAACCACATCGTCCGCAAGTCTTCGGAATCTGCAGTGACCGTCCCTGACGTCCCTAGCTTCCACACTCTCTTCGAAAAGACCAAAGCAGCAATGAGTGGCTCCGACTCCGAACTTACAGAATTCAAGAGTGCGACTGGCATCCCTAACCGATTCCTTCTCCCCAAGGGTAACGAACAGGGTCTTGAGTTCGACCTTGTTGTGGCTGTCACCGATGGTGCAGCTGACGCAGCGGTGGACGGACTTCATGAAAATACCGACTTTAATCATTACGGTTCCCATGGCAAGTACCCTGACAACCGCCCACATGGCTATCCTCTCGATCGTCATGTTGAGGACGATCGTGTGTTTGAAGAGCTTCCTAACTTTGGACACATTCAAGTTAAGGTCTTCAACCATGGTGAGCATATCCACCATCATTAAGAACATTGAACACATGAACGTTGAAAATGTTTACAAACTCCATCTGTGAGTGAACATTTGATTACAAATAAAAGAAGATTGGCAAACGCAATGGATTTGACTAAAAGACCCTTTATTTTTGCAAATTAAAGCTGAATACAAATTTGCAATCTAACAAATGGGACTTTATACAGTGAATAGTTCTTTCAGTATACGCAAAATAGATAAAGACAAAACTGCGTTAGGAAAAATGATAATGGTAAATTAATATTTCAATATATTACTACCTCTGAGCCCATCCAAAAATAATGAATGTCACTGGCATTGTGAAATAAACAACACATACCTTTGTTCTTTATAACACACTGGGTACAAAGTGATGAAATAAGGCATCAATCATACATTTAGGATAAATAAGATTTATAACTTAAATAAATCGTTGGTAAATATGATAGTATCAGTAATAATTAAAATGTTAATGATAATAAAAACGAACATGCTCCTGGTTATGTTCGTGATTCATCTGTCGAAACAATATGAGAGTATGATCAATATTAGTCGAAAAATGTATAACGACTCCATCATTACTTAATTCTTCTTATCCTTGTCGTTCTTCTCTGTCCTGTGATGATTGAGATGAATAATAATCACATATGAAGTTAGCTGTCTCGGTCCGTTATCTGTAATGATTAGAGTTTATACACACACGCACGCACACAAACACACACACATATATGTGTATAGATAGATAGATAGATAGATATGTATATGGTCTACATATATATATATGTATATATATGTATATATATATATATATATATATATATATATATATATATATATATATATATATATATATATATATGTGTGTGTGTGTGTGTGTGTGTGTATGTATGTATACATATGTACTTGTGTATATATATATATATATATAAATATATATATATTTATATATATACATATATATATATAATATATATTTATATATATATATATATATATATATATATATGTATATATATATATGTATATATATATGTATATATATACATATATATATATATATATATATATATATATATATATATATATAATATATGCATGTATGTATGTATGTATGTATGCATAAGTATATATATGTATATATATAAATACTGTATGTACATATATATATATATATAATATATATATATATATATATATATATATATAAACATATATATATTTGTGTGTATAGTATATATATGTCTAATATATATGGATATATATATACACACATATATATACATATATACATATATATATATATATATATATATATATATATATATATATATATATATATGTGTGTGTGTGTGTGTGTGTGTGTGTGTGTGTGTGTGTGTGTGTGTGTGTGTGTGTGTGTGTGTGTGTGTATGTATGTATGTATATATATGTATGTATGTATGTATATATATGTATATATATATGTATATATATATATATATATATATATATATATTATGCACATGCATATATGTATGTACATATATGTATATATGTATGTATATATAAATACATACACACACACACACACACACACACACACACACACACACACACATATATATATATATATATATATATATATATATATATATATATATATATATATATAGTTTAGCAGCAGTGTGGACATGCTGAACTGTTGCTCTGAAAAAGGTCTTAAATTTCTCATTAGTGAAGTGTACAAAGCATTGAATGATCTAGAAAAAAAAATAGGAAAGAAAAAGTAGAAAACAAATTAGAACAAAAAACAACTGGAAAGAAAAGAAGTGGCATCAAGAAGAGATGGGAGGTCAAAACGCTTGATCAGCTGTGTATGAACAGCGTGGCCCAGCTGCTTCCAAGGTGACCTTGACCAGGCAAATAATTCTACGGGTTTAAACCCTACATGTTTAGACCAAGAAGAAGTAAAAGAAACTCTAAAACTGAAAAATATTTTAAACACAATGACACAGCAATTTGTATGCCAAATCTGTGATAGAAAAATATGCCGCAAATGTGAAAATACTTACTTGAAAAACAGAAAATAATTTATAAGTAATATTGATGCCTACCTAATAGGCATCAATAATGAACTAAAAATAAATAATCACGAAAATATACAGAAAGACTGCAACTGGTGCAGAGACATCAATACTGAAAGTAATTCTAGTCTTGAATCAGAACTAGAAAAAAATCATAATTGTGACAATATATCAGAAGCCAGTTTTTTAAGAACAATTAGAATTGAGAAAGGTAGGGATACAATGGTAAAAGATGTACAGGAAAGTTGTGCACTCGTATCAGACAAACTGGAAAAAGAGGAAATGAGCCATATCTGTGAACAAAAAATCAGTACACCCAAAAAGTGTGAGGGGGCATGCCCATTAGAAAGCATAATGAAGAAATGTATGAAGAATTAAAGGACTTTAAGATTCAATGCTTGCGGGAGATGCAAATAATGAAAGATAAAATCTATGAATTAAAACAAGAGTAAAAAGAAAAACCTAAAGAAAAGAGGTACCTCATGCTGCTGAATTGGAAACAGAAAAGGCTGTACAAGACATCAAAAATGTAAAAGTCCAGGCAAAGAAGGAACAAGAGAATCTAACAGGTGAGCCAAGTAAACTAAATCAGGAAGAAGAAAAAAAAACTGTTTTCTGAAATAGTAGAAATCGGATAAACAGGTCATAAATATTACAGACTATGATATTTCAGACATTGAACAAGCAAAAAAAGATGAGGCGGACTGGAAGGTTGTCGGCGACAAAATGAAGCAACCAAAACAACCTACAAAATAAAAGTCAGAGAAGAAAAATGAAGATACATGCAGAGCAAATAGGCTCTTTGTTTACAATCTAAAAGAAAAAAAAGAAAATAATCCTGAAATCAGGGAAACAAATATCATATTATCAAAATTGAGAGTGCCTTTAGAGAAGGCAAATATTTAAAGGAGGCTTTGAGACCAAGGCCAATTAAGGTCAAATTAGAAAATAAAAATCAGAAATGAAAACTGATTGGAAAGAATATGAAACTGAAGGAAACTGACGAATATAAAGAAGCATGGATATCACCGGATATGAAAAAACTCAAAAGACTTTGATAAATAAACTATGAGAAAACAGAGAAAAAGACGGAGCAGGAAAACACTGATATATCACCAGCAATAGACATGGACATTCAGTACTGCGAAGCATACTTATTCGGGGAATGTTCAGCTCCACCAAAATTGTGGGAAACGACATCAACTATCTAACAACAACAGGTAATGTAGACATGCAAAAAGAAAAAAAAATATTTGAGACTCATATTGCTAAATATACAGGGATTATATCCAAAAAGTAACCAGACAAAACCAACATATCTAGAAGACATGGCAAAGAGCAACAGTGACTTAATGATAGCTCTTACAGAAATTCTTCTGAATGAAGACATAAAAAAATGAAGAAATTAAAATTAATAACTGTGAGCTAATAAGGAAAGATAGAATTAAGAGAAGCAGAGGAGGAGTATTTCTTTATATCAGAAAAGAATTAGTAACTAGAATATATATTGTAATAGAATACTCTAATAATACAGTAGAAATACTAGGGGTATTGACAAGAGATATAAAAGAGCTATACATTGTTTTATACAGACCTCCTGGAACAACATAAATATCTTTCAATGAATCACTAGGCGTTATTAGTAATTAGATCGTGAATACAAGGGAAAATGAAGCTATTATGATACTTGGCGATTTTAATTTCCCCTTTATCGACTGGGAAACAAAGAAAATAAAGATAGGAGCAAATCCCACTAAAGATAAAAAATAACAAGCGAGAATGCTTTTAGATTTTGAACCTTAACCAAATCATCAAAATTCCAACAAGGAAGGAAAATATACTGGACTTTGTTTTTATTAGTATAGGGGAAGATGTACACAACATATCAACTTATACAGCTCAATCAGACCACAGCATAATTGAAATCAATGAATAAGTAAAAAAATCAGAAAAATAGTGAAAAACAGATAGCCGAAGCAGAAAAGTCTCAGATCTTTAAACTTAAGCACAATCAGAGATTGGAAAAAAAATAAATGCAACACTAGAAGAGTCACTGAAAGATATTGAGGTCCTCTTAACACCAAATGATATACTAAAGAAGCTTTATAATGAATGTAAAGATGGTAAAATCTTTGTGCCCCCCCCCCAAAAAAAAAAAAAAAAACAGAGACAAGAATATTATACCAAGAGATCGAAGGATCATGTTAAAAAAACAAGAAAGATAAGGTTAACAAATTGGAAAAAAACAACAGATCATGTCAAGAGAGAAAGGATCAAAACAGAGATAAGGCTATTAGAAGATAAATTAATTATAACTGGCTATAAGTAACCAAAATGCAGCTGAAGAAAATAAAAGCTATAAAACAGAATGCAAAATATTTTTTCTCCTATACAAACAACAAGTTATAGAGAACAGAAATTGGGCCTCTTGAGAATAATGGTGCACTGGTAACTGATTCAAAGGAAATGGCTGAATTACTCAAATTGTAATATGAAGAAGTATATAATGTTCCAAGAATAGAAAATTTAATATCAGACCCACAACAACATTTTAGTATAATTATTGACGAAGATGA
>NW_028234431.1:3752841-3765341 GCF_977035675.1 Penaeus japonicus
AATTTAAAATATTTTTTGTCCCTTACTGTAGAACATGATTATTCTAATTAACACATGACTTCATATTGTATTTTGTGCTCATCTTAGGTATTTTATAATTTATGTTTTACCACCTTAATGTATCCACAACATATTGACCTTTCATGCTAGTTATACAGGTTTCTATAAATGCCTTATGGTAGGATGTTATGGTACGGAACCATTTAGAGAGTTCAATTTTTTATCCAGATAGAAATTATATGTTTTTCCTTATTTTACCTTCCCATTTACAGAATTTGAGCATTATGACCTCTTTCCACGAGCTCTCGGGGAAATTGTGGAGCGTTACCACGTGAGAGAACTTCACCTTAGCCTCACTCAGGGGTTTTGGCGGCATCGGAAATGGGGTTATCCGGTCATAGATGCCCCGCCGGGTGCCCAATTGTGGGTGTGGTTCAACCCTTCAGACGAAGAGTAAGTTTCATGTGTTGTGGTGTAGTGATTCCCCGAGACATTCCCTTGCCCCAAAGTAAAATCCCGATTGAATCTATGGTAACGTGAACCCTTGTCCTGTGTAGGGGTAGGCTGCCACCAGCTGATAAGGGATCAGCACCCGTGTATGTGCGAGACAGTCGAAGACGTGTAAAATGTATGTTATGTATGTGTATGAGTGCATGTCAGTTTGTATGTGGAAAGAAAGAGTTCCTACACAGGACATTGCCGAGCAGGCGTGGCTAGAGTCAGGCAAACATTCTTATTTCAGTGTTTCACAAAAAGGACTTGAAAAATATAAAATGATTCCGATCATAGTTTATTATATATTAAATATATTCACAACAAAAGGTCTCTTCTCCTTCCATATTCAAAATGTCAATCTCTTTGGCCTGGCCATGAATTTATCTATGGCTGCAAACCCTTTATAAAACGATCATAAAATTCAATAAAAGAAAGAAAAACAACAAGTGCCAAAAGGGCACAAGTTGTGAGCAGTGTCGTTGCCGAGCTAGTGGCTCATGTACAAGAGGGCATCTGCTCCCGAAACACGGCCTCGCAGGGGTAATATGGGCCTCTTTCCAGGGAGGGAGCATGTGGTAGGCCCTCCTTCCAGGGAGGGAGTGAGTAGTAGGCCCTCCAGGGCAACGCCATCTCTTGGCGCCGCTTCCCCCTCGTGGCGACAAAGGGACACTCGTGTATATTCCCCTGGAGGGATGGCTGGGGCGAAGTACATCACTACAACTCCTCCCCCTCGAAGTTCATAGGCCGCTTTGCCAAGGCCTGTGGACTAAACATCAACTGCAAATAAAAAGGGGTTTTAATGTCGAGCATAGTTAAAAATCACCATCCAGGCAAAAGAAGAACTTATAAAAAATATAAAAAGGGGAGAGATCCACGACCTTAAAAAAAATCAGCCAATTAAAAAAATAATTTATCCAAAAAAAAAATAGCAAATAAACTAAAAACAGGCTGAAACCATCAAAAATCACCCAAACCTAAAACAAAGTCAAAACTTAAAATTAACCTTAAAGTAAAACGAAAGTAAAAAGAGCCAAACAAACAATCAGGGATAACCCACTCTAAAACTACAGCGAAACACTGGTTAGCCCTTCCTTAAAAAGAGGACATAACCATCAGGGATACCACAGAAGGTCAATACCTACATTAGGTTGACGCGCTTACTCCTGGTTACTCGCACCAGGGACACTCGGATCCTCGGTTCCATCGTCCACCTCAGCCTCGGGGAAGAACTCTAGCTCTTCTTGGACCACGTACTGCTTCATCTGGTTACAGTGGTAACCCTTCTCTCGGTAAGGAGGCTGCGTCGACTGGCAGATGAAGGTGACAGGGCCTACCTGCTTCTTCACCCGCAGAGGGCCACTCCACCGGGAACCAAGAGCTCGGCCTGCCACCCCTGTCCGGCGGGCGTACTCTCTGACAAGGACAAGATCACCCTCTGCTGGTGTGAACTTCTGCCGCACTCTCCGGTTGTAGTCCTCAGCCCATATCGTCTGTGCGCGACGGGCCGTTTCCACTGCAACCGCTCGAGCCTCCTTGAGCCTTTCGCGGAACCGTTGAGCGGATCCTTCATCAACCTCCTGCCGGTTCGTCAGCCCTACAGGGAAATAACCATCCTTCCCTATCATGAGGTACAACGGCGGCTGTCCGGTACTCCTGTGTACCGCCGTGTTCAGGGCGAGACGTACGTACGGAAGGAGCTCATCCCATTCGTCCGGGTGGTCTCCTACCAGGGTAGCCAGGGCATCCTTTATAACCCTGTTACTCCTTTCTACCATACCATTAGCCTGTGGGTGGAAAGCTGTGGTATATCCCAACTTTATCTTCAACATTTCACATACCTGGGAAAATAGACGGTTTTTAAATTCACCCCCAGAATCCGTCACTAGAATATTAGGAGGTCCAAAAAGAGTCACATATTTCTCCACAAATGCATTAGCCACTGTTTCTGCATCCTTGTTCTTCAAAGGTATCAACTGCAAATACCTGGTAAGATGTTCTACGATGACCAGAACGTAGCGGTAACCATTCAGAGATCCTTGCAAATCTAGAAGATCTGCCGACACCCTCTCCATAACCTGTGTCACCTCTGGGGCTGAACTTAATTTAGCCCTTCGCACCGCAACTCCTTTTCGCCGTTGACATTGGGGGCATGCTGCCACGAACTTCTTGACGCCCAGCAACATCTGAGGAAAGTAATACTGGTCTCTCAGACGCGTGTAAGTCCTATAGACTCCAGGGTGGGCTGCTGTTGGTTCGCTGTGCACCGATTTTATTGCCTCATCCCTCATGGTGCGAGGGATCACTAGCTGCTGGATCACACGGTCTGGAAGGTGACGTAAATGGTACAACAGGCCATCGCTTACCTCGAACTCTTCCAATGGAAAGGGGGTTCTTCGTCGGGGCAGTCTTCGTTCCTGAAGGTACTGGATAATCTCAGTCCATAGGGGGTCCTTCTGTTGCTCTTCGGCAATCTTCTGGGCGTCCATGACAAGAGATGTTGCCGCTACTGCTCTGCTTAGGAGGTCAGGTACATGATGGGAAGCACCTGGTTTGTACCGAAGTTCGTACTGGTAAAAGGAGAGTTCGTGGGACCATCTTGTCATCCTGATTGATTTAGTGACCTGTTTAAATACATATACTAGAGGCCGGTGGTCAGTATAAATCACAAATGCCTTGCCATAAAGATATGGATCAAAGTTTCTGACAGCTTCGACAACTGCCAGGGCCTCAATATCAATCACTGGATATCTCCTTTCTACCTCCCTAAGCTTCCGTGAAAAGTAGGCAACAGCATGAGGGACCCCTTCCCCATCTCGCTGCATAAGACATGCTCCGATGGCTACCTGTGACGCATCGGAATGCACCTCAAAGGGACGGTTAAAGTCGGGTTTCCGGAGGACTGGTGCCGACATCAGCCGTCGCTGCAGCTCCTCAAATGCCTGCTGATGCTCTTCTTTCCATCGAAATGACCTTCCCTTCCTGGTTAAAGAGGTGAGTGGGGCGGCTATCATGGCATAATTTGGGATATGCTTTCTGAAAAATCCTGTACAGCCCAAAAACTGTCTGACTCCTTTCACATTCTGAGGGGGCCTCATGGTCTTAATGGCCTCTACCTTTGCGGGGTCTGGCTGTATCCCTTCCTGGGTTATGAGATATCCCAGGAATCTAAACTCATGAGTGGCAAAGGAGGACTTACCGACATTTAGGCAGAAGCCAGCCTTACTGAGAAGGTCTAAAGTTTCTTCCAGATGCTCGAGATGTTCATCAAACGAACGGGAGTAAACCACCACGTCATCCAGGTATGCTAGCACATGCCTCCCCAAGACTGGAGCCAATACCGTGTTGATGGCCCTCTGGAAGGTGGATGGGGCCGTGGCGAGTCCAAAAGGAAGCCTGGCAAACTGGAAAAGTCGGTGGCCATCTGAAAATGCCGTTTTAGGCCTATCCTCTGGATCTACTTCCACTGTCCAGTAAGCAGAGCGGGCATCAAGGGCAGTGAACCACTCAGTGTTATGGAGTTCATCAATGGTCTGGTCTATACGGGGCATTGGATATGCATCCCCAATCGTTACTTTGTTCAGGTTCCTAAAGTCAATACAGAACCTTACCTGCCCATCCTTTTTCCTGACCAGAACCACGGGGGACAACCAAGGAGACTTTGAAGGCTCGATGATGCCACCAGTAAGCATCTTATCACACTCTTCCCTTATTGTGGTCCTCGCATGTTCCGGTAGACGCCACTGTCTGGTCCTCAGAGGGGTCTCACTGGAGGTTACTATCTTATGGGAAATACCTGGCACCTTCCCCAGTGGAGCTCCTTCCTTAAATAAATTGGGAAATTTGTTTAAAACAGAGAACAATTGATATCTTTGTTCAATCGTAAGATGGTTTACCTTCTCCTTCGGTATGTCGAAGCTAGCTTCCGTCTCATTCACAGTGAACGTTTCGAAATTGACTTCAGGGAAGACGGTGTATTGGTCCTCAGTGTAGCCGAAATCTTGGGTCCCATAGAAGTCATCGAAATCGTCGATGAATTCCTCTGTAACACTTAGAGAATCCCCATCATTATCCTCCCTGCTAGTGGGCACAACGTTCTCAGGAGGCACTTCCCTCGACGCAGAGTCTTGGTGAAAAGTTTGTTCTACTGGTTCAACTCTTGCAATAACCATACCCCCCTTAAGTGTCACTGGCTTTGGTCCATCATTCACTACCCACACATTAACCATGTTCGTTTTTACAGTCACCACGGTCCTAGGCACTAATACACGGTCAGTAATTCCACAGATACATACCTCCGGATGCCTGGTTCCATTCTGTACTTGTCCATGTATAAAAACACCACTATGGGGAGGGCACTGCACTGTCTTCTGAACCACAACGCTGTTTTCTACCTCACCCATGTTGCACGTCCGTCCACCTGAACCAGGTTTTTCTCTTCCGGGGATGGTCTTATTAATCACCTGCACCTCCTTTGAGGCGGTATCGGAGTATGTGAGCGGCACCTTCACACCATTAAACACCATATATTTTCTAAGGGGCGAGTTATAAGAAATTAAACGGAAGTTGAATCTTCGGAGTAAGTCTATGCCCAGTAAAATGTCACCTGGGAAAGATATTTCATCCACTATACATACTTTATGGAAGCAGAAGACATGAGGAGCGATTTCAATCCTTACCGTCGTTTCCGCTTCAGGCTGAAACTGTCGTCCCGAAGCACCTCGCAGGGTTTTCGATGAGGAAAAGGGTCGATGTATTTTAAACCTTTCCATGGCATCTCGGGAAAGTATAGTCACTTCTGATCCAGTATCCACAAATCCTTCAGCCGTTTGACCATTAACCTGTAATTGTACTATGGGTCTCCCATGTTTTACTTGGCTACTCACGGGCATTACTGGTTCCTTGGGGTCCTGCGCCTGGGGTTGGAACCTCTTCGTCCCGGCGGGCCGCGAGAAAGGGACACCTGTTTGCAAAGTGTCCTTCCTTCTTACACAGGAAACACCTCGTCAGTTGGCGACTTCGACAGTCGGCTGTATCATGGGAATCGGATTTGTGGTAAGAACAATACCTTTCAACAGGAGCTACTTGCCTTGGACGAAAACTTCTCCTTGGGTACTCAGGTTCACCTGCTGTCTCTGGGGTACTCACATTACCTTCACTTTCACCTTTTACACCAACTCGAAGGTTCCAAATCCTCTGGGAAGCATCGACAATCTCCGACAACGAACCATCCTCTTTTAGGACTAAAGCTTCCCTCAACCAAAATGGCAAACCTCTTAAAAATACCCTCCTGATCAATTCGTCAGGATCCCCTATGGCTCCAGGATAATCATAAAAACCTTGGTATACATTACCCTCTAAACGAACATAAAAATCAAGAGGAGCTTGATCGGACTTCAACTTATATCCTTCAAGTATTCTAAAAAAGTCTGTGGCAGAACATGTCCCCCTGAATTTAACCCTTACTTTAACTTTAAATTCCTCCCAACTTGAAATTCTATCAAACAGGGGTCCATTGATTATCAAGTCTGCCGTTCCTCTGCACGAAGCCTTCGCCGCGCGAATATAGGCCGAATCAGTGGGAGGTCTAGTCAAGTTCTCAATGCTGCGGATCCAACTCTCTACCTCCTGATTCCTTTTAAGTGGTTGAGCAGCAGAGGTCTCAGCTTTAAAAATAATTACCGCTTCCTTCTGTACAACATATTCAACAAAATCACGGGAAGAAGCTTCACTAGTACTTGGTGTTGCCCTGTTCTGTTCTAATTTTAATTCCAATTCAGAGTTCCTTACCTGCAAATCATTAACCAGAGTTTTCAGACTATTAATTTGAGTCTGCAACTCGTCAAACAATGAAATGTCCATGTTTTCTCTGGGCAAAAGGGTCAACTCACCACTCGTGTTGGAATCGTCTCGTGAAGATTCTCCCGATGGACCTGCCTCTGACTCACCAACTAACCCTCTCCGCAGCTTTCGTTTACCCATTACTTTTAATTAATGCCTTAGACCTTGACCTAAACGAAAAATTACTGGACTTTTTAATCCCTGAAACAAACTTTAGTCCACACGAAAGAAGTACCTGAAATTAATGCTTGCCTGAAACATTCAGATCCCACCGCTGATCACCAAAAATAAATAAGAGCTGTAGTGATTCCCCGAGACATTCCCTTGCCCCAAAGTAAAATCCCGATTGAATCTATGGTAACGTGAATCCTTGTCCTGTGTAGGGGTAGGCTGCCACCAGCTGATAAGGGATCAGCACCCGTGTATGTGCGAGACAGTCGAAGACGTGTAAAATGTATGTTATGTATGTGTATGAGTGCATGTCAGTTTGTATGTGGAAAGAAAGAGTTCCTACACAGGACATTGCCGAGCAGGCGTGGCTAGAGTCAGGCAAACATTCTTATTTCAGTGTTTCACAAAAAGGACTTGAAAAATATAAAATGATTCCGATCATAGTTTATTATATATTAAATATATTCACAACAAAAGGTCTCTTCTCCTTCCATATTCAAAATGTCAATCTCTTTGGCCTGGCCATGAATTTATCTATGGCTGCAAACCCTTTATAAAACGATCATAAAATTCAATAAAAGAAAGAAAAACAACAAGTGCCAAAAGGGCACAAGTTGTGAGCAGTGTCGTTGCCGAGCTAGTGGCTCATGTACAAGAGGGCATCTGCTCCCGAAACACGGCCTCGCAGGGGTAATATGGGCCTCTTTCCAGGGAGGGAGCATGTGGTAGGCCCTCCTTCCAGGGAGGGAGTGAGTAGTAGGCCCTCCAGGGCAACGCCATCTCTTGGCGCCGCTTCCCCCTCGTGGCGACAAAGGGACACTCGTGTATATTCCCCTGGAGGGATGGCTGGGGCGAAGTACATCACTACAGTGGTAGTCCTGTCCTTTTTATTTTATTTTTCAAGTTTTGCTTCTTTTTTTCTTTATGAGTCGATAAGTCTTTTTTCTTTTATTTAACAGTACAGGATTGAAGATCATTTCTTGTGCTCTCCCTAAATACTAAAGGAAATAGGATGTAACACTAGAATTCAGATTCAATCATATAAAAGCAGTACTTTACAGACAAAGCAGTTGACATTTTGTTCATTCTATCCTTATAATCACCCTTTGAATAGTTTTTAAAGTTGAAAACATGATTAATTAGATTACACATGTATCCCAGAATCTACAAGCCCATATTATCAAATTAATTTCTTAGGATAATTATCCCATTACAATTAACATAACTAACTTTTTGATGCACATTTTTGAACGAAGGTTTTGAAGACTGTTTAGATGTAGTTTAAACAGTGTTTTTAAAGTGAAAGTCAATAATTAGATTTTTTATATTTGCAGCTTAGATCAGACATGGCGAGATTTGGTGAATGCTCTGAGCGGCCTTGTGTGTGCTTCTTTGAACTTCATTGATTCTACAAATACAGTTTCACCAGAACTCAGTTATCGACCACTAGGACTTGCTGATAAATGGTGGGGGAAAACTGTTCTGTTCACTACATGTGCATTTTTTTTTTATAGTGTTGACAGTAGTACTTGAGCTGCAGCCTTCCAAAGTCAGCATAAATCTATTTTTTTGGGGGCTCTTATTGAAAAACATTAATCTATTTGTCCAGAATCAAAGGCGAGTGAGGGACGAAAAAAAACTTTGTCCCTCCCACTTCTAATTTTTATCTCAAGTGGGCAACCTTGATACTAATCAGGTGCAGCGGCTAGTGCAGTCAGTGGGTTAAGATTAAGATACTTTTTGTTTGCTATAGTTTTTTTTTTTTTTTTCTCTCTCTTTTTTTTTTTTTTTATTAACAGCATCAGCATTACCTTAATCATCTTAATATTGAAGGAATATATGAATTAATGATATCATTAGGATAATACTCTGACTGGTATCTTTATTTTCTACATTCCCTCTATTGATCTTTTGGTTTCATTGAACTGTAACATTGCATTCAGATGTGATAAAAACATTCCCTTAACAACTGATTACTAAAGTATTGTATATTGATAAGATTACTTTAGATTGCTGGTATGACTCTAGCAAAAGGATGAAGTAAATTTCCGATCAAGTTTCATATTTGTTAAAAGAAAAGATCAGTTCAAATGATTTTGTTGCATTAACTTAAGTATTCAAATAGAAAAAAAAAAGATAATTGCATTAGCCCATGTCATCCAGTGACTTACCATGTATTTTTATGTTGATATAGGCATGTAAATAACACTGTTATTGACAAAATATGAAGAAATTGGAATATCTGATTTTTATGTTTTTTTTTTTCCAATCTATCACTGCATTTATCGTGAATCCCATTTGTACTTCCTGCAAATTTGTTTTTTGGAAAGTTGGGTCCTGTAGCCCAATTTTTAATTTTGAGATTTTTAATTTTTGTATTCTATGGTACAGTTAACAATGTGTGACAGGAAAAAGAACTGCTCTCATTTTCTTTGTGTCTGGTAAAATTCTCTAGGAACCAGGGAGGTAAAATACTCAAGGGAATAGCCATACAAACAGAGTACCACAGGGTACTCAGCTCAGACAGATAATATAGATGACTAATTGCCGCCAAGTGTATAGATAACCATTGTTTATAAGCAGTACAGGATAAATTTCTGTTATGCTTGTTTTATAGCATTGTCATTATAAGGTGATCACTCTGTCAGTGTGGCTGTTGCCCTGACTATTTTGCCTTTCCTCCACTTACAGTCTAAACATAGAATTTTATCACTTAAATTCATAATGATAGGATACATATATATATATATATATATATATATATATATATATATATATATATATATATATATATATATATATATATATATATGTATATATATTTAAGCGGTACATAACATAGTTTATTATCAATCGTTACATATGTTTAGTGTCATTAGTTTTTGCCAGCTTCTATTTGCTACACAACTTGGAAGCAATTAATAGGCTTCATTCAACAACGATGTTGTACTTGAACCATTTGTAACGCAAGTTTAACATTTTCAGCATTTTCTCTAAAATGCCAACAACAAAGAATCACTTGTTGAAGTTTGTATGCTTTCATCTTAGAACATTATTAACCCATTGTGGACATGGTGCCTAATGACCTTATTGGCATTCAGGACGGGCTGTTTATGATGCACATGGCACCGGCTAAGAATTAGAAGGCTGGAGAAAGCGTTTTCTCCACCCTCCGGGCAACTAGCCTAAAGAGTATTTTTTCATAAATCCATCACAAAATATGGGCTTAGGCTGTCTTTGGAACCCTGTAGCTCTGAAGCTAGTGCCATTTCAACCATAATGCTTCATGACTGTGTGCCTACTTCAACTGTGAGCAAATCCCAATGTTGAGTCATGTACACATTGACACCCGCCTTTAGGCCTAATCAGTGTCGTCATGTATGTGATGACACCTGTACTCAACAGGTTAATAAAATTAATAAAGAAGAGCAGTTCTGATTATAGTCTGTAAACACAGTCTGAATCAGTAACATGATCATTGTGTATGAACCAATCAGATAATTCACTATGGCAGAGAGTCATGGCCTCTCTGCCAAATTAGTGTACAGCAACAGTAGCAATATAATAGTGGTGATATTTTTACTGTATCACATACTTGAAATAACATTCCATTTGGATTAACATTATTATGTTTTTACAGATTCAGAGTTTTGGTAGTATATGATTGATAGAATTTAGCTCTACCTTATGATACAAGTTTGACATATTATAAGTTGATAGTACTCTTTTCTATATTATTAATCTTAAATGATGATCAGTGTTCATGCACCACAATCTCAGAATTGAGATTTAGAGAAAAATAAGCAAACATTGTTTACAATGTATAGATGATGGGAACTTTATACTGAGGGAACCATGCCAGTAAGATTTGTTAACAATATTACATTACCCATTGCAGACAGGGGATAGATTCACTTACCCAGATTTTAGGATGGGTTTTATTCTAGAGTGAGGCAGCTTCTCAAAGCATACCTTGACTTTTCCCACTCATTGTAAAGCTAGAGCCATTTTTGTGTTTTAATTTAATTTTTGTGTGTTTTACTGTATTTTGAGACATATCTGTCATATCACAGGTTCTATCAATGATGCAGTCAACAAAAATTGTAATTTAGGATCCGTATCAGCTAATTTTTTTCTTTATACTCTTTGTGATAGAAGTATTGTTGTTTTATAGAAGGACAAAAAGCAAATTTATTCTTTCATATTTATGTACTGTCATGAACAAGTACAAAATATATAACCATCCACAATGAAGATAATGTGAAGAGGTAGGGAAGAGGAAGGAAACTTGTGTTTATGACTGTAAGTACCTCAGTAAAAGGCATTCCTATTGGTATAGAGGCACATTGCAAACAGAAGACATGGTTTGAGTCACCTTCCTCTTCCCATTCTGTCTGCACATCCTTCATCTGTGGTACTTTAGAGCAAGGTGTCAGCAACTTGCGTTGTCACACTAGCACTTTTCCGTCAATTTTCTGAAAAATTGTCAATTTTTGAGCGAATTGGCATCTTTTTAGTCAGACGATATTCCGAGTTTCCGCGTGAAACATTCCCGTCGTCCTATTGGCCAAGCGTAATCAAATCAAGAACTATATTTTTAAATGTTCGTATTTGTTTTAAATCATTAATAATATTCAAATATAATGAAATTTACTTTTCATATTTTTAGCTTAAAACCCATCCACGGTCTCTGCCAGAGACCGTGGATGGGTGCCATCCACGGTCTCTCTCCTGCTGGTGCTAGAAGAAGGTGGTGCCATCTAGCAATTATAGTTATTATGACTGCAATTGTCATCATCACACACTCATTACTCATAGGACAATAAAATAACACATTGATCCAAAATCCCCAAACGTCATGTGTGTCATGACACCTGTCATCAGGCCAGAGCTCCTGTGTCATGTATGTCATGACACCGTACTCATGATCTACACATGGGTCTTTGTTACATGATTATTCAAATACTATTGATATGTTCATATGTAAACATTTGAAAAAAGTCCATTCAGATTAATTGTTATAATTTAATATTTTATGAAAGGATTTGGAATTCAGTTTAATACCATTATTCACCATAAATGCAACAAGCTTATGCTAACACTGGACTGATGAATGACTTTCAGAAGATGATATTGGTTTATATGCAGTACCAACAAAGAAAATAAATCGAAATAATGAAAATATAAAGATATTTGGAAATAAAATAGTTACAATTTACACATTTAATCTTTGCCAATATGACAAACTTAATACTGAGATAGGCAGCAATACAAGCAAGATTCATCATGATGGTATAGAAACAAACTAAACCTTATGCTTTCTTTTCAGGTATTCAGGAAACTCGTCTTTCTTGCGTTATGCTGCCTTGCCACGTGAAAATGTTTGTACAGAAAACTTGACTCCCTGGAAGAAATTACTTCCATGTGATACAAGGGTGAGTATTTGTAAATATTTTTCACAGGCATTGAATTAGAATTATGGTAGGTAAATTGCAATAAGTGTGATTATGATCATCTAAAATGATTAATGCTTTATTCAGCATAGTAGTGCAAATAAGAGTTATTATTTATAATTTACTATTAATGCTTTTGATTCATTTTTCTATTAAATCACTCCTTTGGTATAGACACTGTTAGTTATCATTTGATTTCCTTTCCTTTCAGAGAGGTTTAGCTATGCTGCTTCACCCAGCTCCTCTGTACACTGCACATTATCATGCACTGTCTATCCATCTCCGGCCAACATGTCAGGTATGTGCAAATGAATATCATAGAGGTTCATAACATCTTTGTACTTCCCTTGAAGTTGTTGTCAGATACACACAAGTTACAGGGAGAAATTACAATTACATCTGAATATCGCTATCTGTAATAATGTATTTCGTTCAAATAATTGTGTTCCCAGGTGCGGAAACTACTGTAGGACCATGAGAATTCAGAGCATGATTAATTTGATTAGTAGTTTTGTTGTCAGATATGCACTAGAAAAAACAGCA
>NW_028234431.1:3770341-3777841 GCF_977035675.1 Penaeus japonicus
TGATGCAGTCCAGACTGTCTTAGAAATAATGAAACAAACAAAAAAAATCCTGTAATGTGATTCTTCTTCCTCTTTATCTTACACATGTTTGTTTTTGAAGAGGACTTTGTGAGAATAGCACTAGTATTAACTTAAAATATCTTACATGTCTAGAAATTGTCAGATTTATTTTTATATGGTTGCAGCTTGTCAGTACACACAGTGCTCTAAGTACATGACTAGTGGCAGCAGTACACAGTAATCACAAGATTGTTGAGTCTCATGTTATGAATTGCAAGAAGCAAAGGATTAATGCAGGTACTGGCATATTGAGATAACCCTTGTACACAATCAAGTACTAGCAAGCCAAACCAATCAAAGATATTCCTTTAAATAGTCCTTTAATTGACTATCAATATCATCCTTATGACTACTGTTACTGTTGTTAGTAGTATCATTATTAATGGTCTGACAAAATGTTTCTTTTCTTCAGGCTCGTTCTGAAAGAGGGTGCAAGCTTCGTCCGCATTCACACAGAGACGCTCCTTGTCAGCCTTCCCACACCTGACTTCTCTATGCCCTATAATGTCATCTGTCTTGCCTGCACCGTGGTTGCTCTAGCATTTGGACCCATTCACAACATCACGACAAAGAAGTATGTAACTACTATGAATAGGATAAATATGCTTGTTTATATTTTGTGACATACTAAGCAAGTGATATAATTGTTATTTTTGTTTTTATTTAGCATAATTTAAACACTATGTGTCTGGATATTTTTTTATTGTGAATTTACTTATCCTAAGCAGTTAGATATCAGATCATATCCTTTTCCTTCAATCCCCCTCTTTCTTATTGATGTATGCTTTTCTTAATCTTTTACAGGCTCGTGTTAAAAAAGATTGAGGACAAGGCATCCCCCCTGAGCAGATTGATGACCAAGTTGAAAAGTCTGTTGAAGCGAGGCAAGGCAGAGGAAAAGGAGGCAAAGGGTGCAGACAGCAAGCAAGAGCCAGTCATTGTGGAGGAAAATCCGTTATATGACGATAGAGAAGAGCTGGAGGACATCAAGGAAGAGGAAGAGAGCGAAGAAGACAAAACGGGGAGTGAGGAAGAAAGCAAGAAGGACAGATAGACACTCACTAGTCACTTATATTTATGTTACAAAACTTCTTTATGATGTTTGTTGAGGAAAGATATTGACGAAAAAGTATAATCTCAGTAAGCAAGTTGTTTAGTTGATGATTTAGTTATTACATTATCTTCATTGTATAAAATTCTGATGATAATGTAACTCATAATGTCAATTATACACTTTTGTATTGTGAAATGATTAATTCTCATTAATATCTTTTCTTTGATATGGTTCACAAAGTCAACGGTATCATGTGCTCATTTCAAAGTACATGCACATTCCCAACCTTAACTGATGAAGTTGGGTTTTTAAGTGTTAATATTTCCACCAAAATATATTCATTTTATTCACCATCTGAATACTGGTATTATTTAGAATGTTTCTCAGTGAATAGTCTTGTATTCAAAATATAATGTATAATATATTTATATAAAATTTGATTGTGTTATTGAACCTGATTTGGTAGTATATGCTATTTCTGTAATACTTGATCTTTCTGATTTTAAGTGATACAAATTATTTTTGCATAGCAGAATATTTCCTTTTAACATTCCATGATAGTGCAAGGTAAAAGTGTTCAGTCATTGGAAATGTTGCATTTTATATATTTTGCAACATGTCAGTAAAGTACAGTAGTTATAAATGATAGCATTGATAACAATGGTTGTGAAAATATAAATTCAGTATTAAAAGATGTGTTGATAAGGCTTGTAACAGATCACACATCATTTTCCAATATTTAATATAGTTCTTATTTCCCTTCTATTTAAAGTTCAAAACTGGCTTGATTTACTGAAGTGAATTATGTGGAGTACACACCATGATTTCGTAATATCAGGTACTTAAACTGGTGCTTTTGATTTAATGATAACATCAAGCTTATTAACATTGCTATACCAAAACAATGTCTTGGATATAACAACCATAAATCAGTGATAAAACTGTCTGGGATATTGCAAATATATATGACTGATTTATTGGAAGATAAACACAAGTATATTCAGTATTAGCATTAGATAGTATTAGATATGAAGTGTTTAACCAATAAGCCAAAGATTTGACTTTTTCTTTTTGCTTTTATTTCCTTTTTCTCTTTCATTTCATTTCCAGCCAACTAGTTGTTTACAGGTATGACACTTCACCTTTGACCTTGTTACTATGTATTATGATGGTTATTATTAATAGTAATAAAGTGATAGCATTTGTGTTTCCAGTACAAAGTTTCTTGAGATAAAGTGAGTCCTATTGTGATTTGGAAGCAACATTCCTATTATGAGGTTGTACTTACTATTTAGTATAAATGTGGTTGTTTTATAAGTTTACATTTTTCAGCAATGTTTGAACTTGTGTTTTCCTGATATTTCATCTGAAATAAATATCTTTGATAATGATGTGGGTATTTATTTCATGCATTGTAGGTTCTTATGTCTGACTAATTGTGAAATTTGTGATTGAAGTTTCACAGCATTGTTGCTAGTGTATGCCAGGAAAAAGGGTGAGAAAATTGGAAGGTGCATCCATATTCTCATTTGAAATTATTTTTTGTATGAAACCATGGGAGAGAATGTGTTAAGTTCTTAAATTTTAAAGTGATTAATATTAAAGAGCTGTTGATATTATGATACCATTGTTGTTTACTAATTAACTATTGCCACGCATGATTGAAAATTTGATATTCTGTTTATGTTTATACCTGAAATGCAAGTTGAATATTAGTATTTATTGGAAGGACTGGTGTATGTTAAAGATTAGATAAGTATTTTATTTTAAAATTGTATTTTATAAAATGAGGCTCCTGATACAATTTAAAGGTAATTAACTAGATATACATAATATGGTTGGACATAAATATATTTTTGATGTTATGATATAGCCTGGCGAAAAAAAAAATCTATAGGTGATAAAAAAAACATTATTTCTCACTCTCACTCTCTCTCTCTCTCTCTCTCTCTCTCTCTCTCTCTCTCTCTCTCTCTCTCTCTCTCTCTCTCTCTCTCTCTCTCTCTCTCTCTCTCTCTCTCTCTCTCTCTCTCTCTCCTCTTTTTCCCTCTTTCATTTCACTTCCATCAACCAAGGCTTTAATTCAAAATAACACCCATCATTTCAGACACAAAATTTATTCTCCATCCAAGGACGCATTCAAGGGGCATCCGTAGGCGCAAGGGTTCCCTCCTGTGACACCTGTATCTGCGGTATCTTGTGAGTGATGTCAGCTGCGACGTAGGCGAAGGAGGTCCAGAGGGCGAGGCACCTGTCCAGAGTGTCCGGGTCCTCGACGCTCATCGTGTCTCCGTCGGAATGATGGAACCAGAAGTATTTGTCGTCCTCGTTGAGTAGGGAGGCTGGTGGGGGAAAGAAATGGTTGGATGGTGTGGTTTTTCTTTTTTTTGTGTGGATAGGTTTGTGTGGGAGTCATATTTGGGTTTGTATGCACTTATGTATATCTACGTATATGCGCACATACACACATATTGTTATTATTATTATACATACATATATATATATATGTGTGTGTGTATGTATGTATGTATGTATATATAATGTGTGTGGGTGGGTGATTGGGTGTGCATATACATAGATGTGCGTAAGCGCGTGCGTGTATCTGTGCTCACCAAAGCAGATATAAAAGAAAATACACAGAGCTTAAAAAGGGAGATGAATTACCTGTAGGAACGCCCGCCCTCTCCCAGACTTCGATGTCGGGCCCTCCGTCCATCGGGCTCACCACCTGCGCGGTAGTGACATTCTTTTAGTATAATATGGCCAGTTAGGATGTGAGAAAAAAAGGGAAAAAATTATGCCTTTTTTTCCCCCTTTTCCTCCGTTAACCGTTATTAGCTTTTGGCGTTAAATTGGATTAGGTAAAGAGTATTTTCCGCCCTGGAGGGACTGCACTTTTGAGATCGGTTATTACCCTTGCCCTTCCAATAGAGCGTTTATTCTTTTCTTTCTGTCTATTTATTTGTCTAGCTCTTTTCTTCTCTTTCTCTTACTCTCTCTCTGTATTTGTCTTTGTCTCTCTCTCTCTCTATCTATTTATCTATTTATCTATTTCTCTCTCCCTCTCCTCTCTCTCGCTCTCTCTCTCTCCCTCCCTCCCCCTCCCTCTCTATCTATCTATCTATCTTTCTCTATAGTACCTCTGTAGTGTTGATGGACTTCAGCAGCTTCAGGATTTCCTTCACGATGCACGTTGCCTCGCTGTTGCCGGTGAAGGACAGGCCGAGAGGCGAGAAAGTCCCGATGTCGGATTCCATCAACATCTGGTATTTTTCTTTTGCGGACGAGTGCTTGTCGAAGTACACCTGCTCGGAAAGTGAGAGATTTGGGTGCTTTGATATATTGCAATGTGCGTTATGGCTGCCTGATCGGAAGCATGGGTTTAAGCAAAATACACTCTTATGCACACGTGGTCACAAATGTGGTTACAGATATATATATGTATACATATATATATATATATTTATTTATTTATTTATGCATGTATTTATTTATACATACACACACACGAGCACACGACACACACACACACACACACACACACACACACACACACACACACACACACACACACACAGAATCTATTGGGATGACGTCAGAGCCCCCATCCCGCGCCCTCACCTGTCCCCCGATGAGTCCCTGCTCTTCCCCTGTCCACAGGATGGCCTGTAGAGTCCTCCTCGGCCGCAGCCCCAGCCGATGCAGGACGACGGCGGCGTTCCACGAGATCATAGCGCCGCCTGCAACAAAGGGCGTCCTGAGTTGCAATCCGAGGAGGGTTGAGCCGGCCGCCTCTCACGATGGGTGGGGGGGGGAGTTAATTCCAAATGTAATCATAACCATGTCTACTTTATATATAATGTGTGTGTGTGTGTGTTTTATATATATATATAAATATATATATATATTTATATATATATAATATATATATATATATATATATATATATATATATATATATATATATATATATTATATATATTATAATACATACATACATATATATATATATATATATATATATATATATATTATGTAGGTATGTGTATATATATATATATATATATATATATGTGTGTGTGTGTGTGTGTGTGTGTGTGTGTGTGTATGTAAAGATAAAGATAACGTTTCATGAATATAGCTGTAGAGTTGTATGTGTGCATGTTTGCGTCTCTACGTGCGTCTACATCTTTGCATATAAATCAGACAGCTGACTCCACTTTTACGTCACTAGCCCCGCCATCGCGACCCGACCGCCGCGCCACCGACACTCCGACAGCATCCCGAGCGCACTCACCCCCGTCGTCCATGGCCCCCTGGCCCACGTCCCACGAGTCCAGGTGGCCGGATACGACCACGGTCTCGTCCGGCCACTCGAGTCCCTCCACCTCCACGATGCTGTTCCGCGAGACGAAGTCCGGGTAGTTCATGGCTCCCATCGTCAGCAGGACTTCGATCTTCTGACCTGTGTTGAAGGGAGAGGGGTCAGATCACGTGATGTACGCGGGGTTGTCTTGGTTTGGCGTGTGTTTGTATGTCAGGTGATTGGCGTGTGCTTGTATGTTGGTGATTGATGTGTGTTTGTATGTTGGTGATTGGCGTGTGCTTGTATGTTGGTGATTGATGTGTGTTTGTATGTTGGTGATTGGCGTGTGCTTGTATGTTATGTGATTGGCGTGTGCTTGTTTGTCAAGTGATTGGCGTGTGTTTGTATGTCAAGTGATTGGCGTGTGCTTGTATGTCGGGTGATTGGCGTGATGGATGATTGGTTTATGTGTACTTGGCATGTTCTTGTCTTCCTTAAGCAATGACACAAAAGTAAATACTGTAATGCATATATAGATAAATAAAACACAGCCACAACAAGAACGTAAATGAAGTCGTAACGTTTCGAAGTCCTATAGACTTCCTCTTCGGAACGTTATGGCTTATTTTATGCTCTTATTGTGGCTGTGTTTTATTTATGTGAAGCGATATTGTGTAGCAGGATAAAAGCTAAGTATCACATAGCACCCACACACCACAGCCAGAGAGCAAATGTACTTCGAAGCAACTAGATACGAAAGATAAACAAAGAAAAATGCATGAAAGCGAATGGAGAAAAGCCATGCGGGAGAATAGACAATAGCTTGATATTCACGGCGGAAGTTCTTCCACTCACACGAGAGGCTCCGCGCAAGACCTCACCTCGATCCTGCATTCTCCCCATCATGGCCGCGTCCTCCACCGTGATGCAGGCCGTGGGGATTTTGGCAGGGGCGTCTCCGTAGTACTGGTGTCCCGTGTGCGGAGAATTGATGGAGAAAGGTCCCACGGACCGGATGAGGGAGGCCACCGCTCCGACTTTCGCCGCTCTGGTGGCTCCCGAGGCCCTGTACTGCACGGTCTCGCCGTACGACACCCACGGGGGATTGTACACCACGATCTTACCTGCGGCCTGAAATGTGCGGTTGCTCTTACCAATTTGCAGTGCAATAAGCTCCATCCATACAGTCACGCTAGAATCTTCCCACCACCTCTTAAATCGTCAGCCTTGCCCCCACCTCCACCTTGAAATCCAGTTCACCTCACCGCCAACCATGTCACCAAACCCCCCTCACCATAACACCATAAAACCGTGTGAATCCCCATCACCACACCCCCCCGCCACAGCCGCCGACTGACCCCTCGCCTGCATGCGCCCCATCAGAGCCGCGTCCTCCACCGCGATCGCCGCCGCAGGAATCCACACGTCATCGTCGCTGAGTTTCTGACTTCCGGTGTGAGGGGAGCCGATGGACATCTGCGTCAGGGAGCTGATGATGGACGCCACTGCCCCCCGCTTGGCGGCCTCGGCCGAGCCTCGAGACCGATAGACCTTACTCTCCCCGTAACTTCTGAAGTCCAGGTTGTATACCACAATGCGACCCGGAACCTGCGTGTCCGTGGCAACGTGCCTACGTTAAAGCGTACCTCGATTCCTTGACCATGATATAGAATGCCCCTCCCTGCATACAGAAAGGAGTCTCCCAATGCCATGAATCAAGCCACTGATGTGTTACTTATCACGTCCTAAGCAAGATATCAAAGACATTGCGTAGGATACTGCAATTATACACACTGAGGTAAATACGGAGATTTGTTAACATCTGTAACGTTATTCCGATTTGTTTATAGATGTATTACCCTTATGGAACCCAGAATTCAATATAGCATGTTAAACAAATAAAATCGAAGAATGCTTCTTATCCTTTACTTTTCCATATGTACGTAACGTTTACTTGACCGCTTCTGCTACTCACCAGATGCGCGTTCGCCTCCAAGTCGTCGAAGTCCTTAACCACCAAGACCTCCGCCCGGATGCCCTCTGGCGGCGTGCCCACGGAACTACCCAGCCCCAACATATT
>NW_028234431.1:3795341-3797841 GCF_977035675.1 Penaeus japonicus
ATAACCATCATCATTATCCTATCATTATCAATATTGTTATTATTATTATCATTAGTTATTATCATTATTGCTATCATAATCATCATCATTATAATTATTACTCCATTAATGTTATTATCATTACCATTATCATTATCATTACCATCATTAATATCATTATCCCCATTAACATTACAACTATTGTCATAACCATCATCATTATCCTATCATTATCAATATTGTTATTATTATTATCATTAGTTATTATCATTATTATTATCATTAGTTATTATCATTATTATTATCATTAGTTATTATCATTATTGCTATCATAATCATCATTATTGTTATTACTCCATTAATGTTATTATCATTCTACCATCATTCTTATCATAATTGTATATATTATTACTATTATTATTATTATTATTAGTTATTATCATTATTATTATCATTAGTTATTATCATTATTATTATCATTAGTTATTATCATTATTATTATCATTAGTTATTATCATTATTGCTATCATAATCATCATTATCATCATTACCATTATCATTATCATTACCATTATCATTACCATTATCATTATCATTATCATTACCATTATCATTCTCATTACCATTATCATTCTCATTCTCATTATCATTATCATTACCATTATCATTATCATTACCATTATCATTCTCATTACCATTATCATTATCATTACCATTATCATTATCATTACCATCATTAATATCATTATCCCCATTAACATTACAACTATTGTCATAACCATCATCATTATCCTATCATTATCAATATTGTTATTATTATTATCATTAGTTATTATCATTATTGCTATCATAATCATCATTATAATTATTACTCCATTAATGTTATTATCATTTTCATTATCATTATCATCACCATTATCATTATCATTACCATCATTAATATCATTATCCCCATTAACATTACAACTATTGTCATAACCATCATCATTATCCTATCATTATCAATATTGTTATTATTATTATCATTAGTTATTATCATTATTATTATCATTAGTTATTATCATTATTATTATCATTAGTTATTATCATTATTATTATCATTAGTTATTATCATTATTATTATCATTAGTTATTATCATTATTATTATCATTAGTTATTATCATTATTATTATCATTAGTTATTATCATTATTATTATCATTAGTTATTATCATTATTGCTATCATAATCATCATTATAATTATTACTCCATTAATGTTATTATCATTACCATTATCATTATCATTACCATTATCATTATCATTACCATTATCATTATCATTACCATTATCATTATCATTACCATTAACATTATCATTACCATTATAAATATCATTATAATGGTCATTACACAAATTGAATAATAATGATGGTGATGATGATGATAGTGATGGTGATGACGGTCATTAATGATAATGATGATGATAAAGATAGTAATAATAATGATAATGAAGAGAAAACACAAAGTTTAAAATTCCTTTATCAGTCCCTTTATTAAGAAGGAATTGTGTCTGACTCAAACCACGTCTCCAACAACATGGCGCTTACTTAAAAGTGCAGTGTCATCGTTGCGTTCATATAGTGAGAAAGATCATTTAGTGATAGTGATGAAAAATGCTATCATGCGATTTATAACATTGTTTTTATGTTGTTTATGTCATCACTACTCTCCTCGTGTTATCAAAATTATCATCATTACTTATTTTTTTACTTTTTTTTATTGTTACTTTTCCATTAACGTTTCTCTCTGTCAAAGGGAATGCAATAATTCCAAATTTCCTGCAATGCAAGGAGAGGCCATGATGGGTTGCATGATCAATGAGTTATCTTCCTCTTGATCATTTAGTGTTATTTAGTTGACTCTCTTTTGCTTTTTGTTATCGTTATGTTGTTTATTTTGTTCTCCTAATTATCATCGCCATCATCATCACCAATACAATCATTATCATCACCACCACCACTACCACCACCACCATCACCAGCACTATCATCACATCACTACTACCACCACCACCACCATCAGCACAAATCATCACCACCATCATATCACTCACTATAAACATAACGATCAACATCATTGTATCTGCCATAATAACAATACTAATCAACAGTTAACAATACTAATTAACAGTTAAGGATACTAATTAACAGTTAACAATACTAATTAACAGTTAACAATATTAATCAACAGTTAAGGATACTAATTAACAGTTAACAATACTAATTAACAGTTAACAATACTAATTAACAGTTAACAATACTAATTAACAGTTAACAATACTAATTAACAGTTAACAATATTAATCAACAGTTAAGGATACTAATTAACAGTTAACAATACTAATTAACAGTTAACAATACTAATCAACAGTTAACAATACTAATTGACAGTTAACAATACTAATCAACAGTTAACAATACTAATTAACAGTTAACAATACTAATTAACAGTTAACAATACTAATTAACAGTTAACAATACT
>NW_028234431.1:3820341-3823543 GCF_977035675.1 Penaeus japonicus
CTCTCCTCTCTCTCTCTCTCTCTCTCTCTTTCTTTCTTTCCTTCTCTTTCTCTCTCTCTCTCTCATTCTCTTTCTCTCTATCTATCTATCTACATATCTCTATCTACCTATCCATCTCTCTTCAACAATAATCCACACACAATTCAGAGCCTGAAACATAAACACTGAAAAGGCAAAAACAAATACCCTCGTATCCTGTCTCTGTTTACAAAAGCGTCAGACCAAAGACTCATATCAATCATCTAGTTCACTCTCACTTCCCGACGTGCTGCGAAACACGATGGGGAAGACCTTAGAGTTAAAACACCTTTCTACCCGAAGCCAAACGAAGCAGGTTGTGATAGATTCCTCTCCTTCCCTCTTCCCTCTTCGCAATCCATCATCACCCATCATCTTCCTTTCATCCGCTGACAAATGGAGGCCTCGAATTCAGGTCAAGGTCGGTACCACTATGTTTTTTTTTCCTTTTTTTTATATATATATTGTGTGTCTATACGACCAGGATCTTTTCTGCTTCTCTTTCCTCTCCTCACCATCCCTCTTCCTCCTTCATCTTTTTTTCTCTCTTTTTTTATCCCGAGTGAAGGACGGGGATGATAAGGACACGGAAAAAAATCATGAAAGCGGAAAAAGTAAAGAACTCGTGGGGAGGGGGGGGGGGTAGGTGATGACGTCATTGTTGGTCCGTATTTTGTCGGTTGTTATATCCGTAGATTTATTCGTTTGTTTTTTGCTTATTTTTTGTGGCTATTTTATCGGGGGGGGGGGGGGGAAGAAAGGATTTTTATATGCGAGTTATCGTTTTATTTATCTGTTTTTGCCAAATCTAATCTTCACCGAACAAGTATTATTGATTAACCTTTTAACAATAATAAAAATAATGACATACATAATCATGCTTGTATCACTTATTACCGTTATTGTATTAATCTCACTAACAACATTGTTACTCACACTGTCATTATCATTTTCATCGACACTATTAAGATCATCCGAATCTATCAGACATAACTCATATAGTTGTTTACCACCGCACCAGTGATAACGATGAATTTTTCAATTGTAAAATTTTCCAAGAGAGAGAGAGAGAGATGGGGGGAAGGAGGGAGGGAGGGAGAGAGAGATTGAGAGAGATAGAGAAGGAAAGAGAAAGAAAGAGGGAGAGAGAGAAAGAGAGAGAAGGAAAGAGAGAGAGAGAAGGAAAGAGAGAGAGAGAGGGAGAGAGAGAGGGGGGGAGATACAGACAGAGAGAGAGAGAGAGAGGGGGGGGGAAGAAAGAGAGAGACAGAGAGAATGAGCGAGAGTAAACGTGCATATGTGTGTATGTGTGTGTGTGTGTGTGTGTGTGTGTGTATGTGTGTGTGTGTTTATGCGTATGTGTGTGTGTGGGTGTATATGCGTATGTGTGTGTGTGTGTGTGTGTTTTCCATCTGTTGGTTTCAATCCGAAATAAGATACAGAATGTTGAACCGAATTCAGTCTGCGCCTCGTTATTTTGCCTTCTTTGGGACACATGCCAAAATTTTGGAAAAGGGAAAAGGCTGCTGTTTATATTATACATAGAACGTCATTCCTGCATTTTCTCGAAGAGTGGCTTTAGGAAATACCAGGGCTCAAGTTCAGCCTTCTAGAAGATGCCATTATATCGGGGTTCGGGTATTTCTCGATGCAAACAGATTGTCAGATTAGTAACCTCTCTCTCTCTCTCTCCCTTTCTTTCTCTCTCTTTCTCTCATTCTCTCTCTCTTTCTCTCTCTATCGCTCTCTCTCTCTGTCGCCCTCTCTTTCTCTCTCTTTGTATCTCTCTTTCTCTCATTCTCTCTCTCTCTTTCTCTTTCTTTCTCTCTATCTTTCTCTCTCTTTGCATCTCTCTTTCTCTCATTCTCTCTCTCTCTTTCTCTTTCTTTCTCTCATTCTCTCTCTCTTTCTCTCTCTCTCTCTCTCTCTCTCTCTCTCTCTCTCTCTCTCTCTCTCTCTCTCTCTCTTTCTCTCTCTTTCTCTCTCTGTCTTTCTCTCTCTCTCTCTCTCTCTCTCTCTCTCTCTCTCTCTCTCTCTCTCTCTCTCTCTCTCTCTCTCTCTCTCTCTCTCTCTCTCTCTCTCTCTCTCTCTCTCTCTCTCTCTCTCTCTCTGTGATGGTGTGCAGAATGGGTTCCACCACAGCCACCAATTTGTGCTGGGTGTCTTAGTCTATCGGAACTAATAACCCACCACAAATGAGGTAGCGATGCCAGACACAGGGTTTGAACAATACAGGTTTATTCCATAACACATATAGTCTGACAATATGGTGCACGAAAGATATATCCCCTACAGCACAATGATCACAGCAATAAACACTATCACAACATGTATGAACAGGTGGAGAAATCAGGTGTCAGCGGTAGCATAGTCGATTCCCGGTCTGTCGGTATGTTCCAGACATCCTGCTTATATGGAAGGGGTTCGCATCTGCCGTTCCCAATGGTGGTTCTGCGGGAAGGTAGTCTGGAATATAGGAAGGGTGATAGTCGAAGGTATTAAGCTCTTTTTGAGGGTCTAGGTACTTGGGAAGGAAGCTCTATGCTAATTACCTATCAGTCAAAGTTGACCTGACCTGACACGGGGATTGCCTCGCTGGTTAAGAGCACGAAAATTCATATATTTGTATATGGATCTATTGCTGTAATTAATATCTTATATAAGCATAATATATAATTCTCGCACTTTCTCTCTGTATCTTTCTTTCTATCTCTATCTTTCTCTCTCTCTTTCTCTCTACCTATCTATCTATCTATCTTTCTCTCTGTATCTTTCTCTCTCTCTCTTCTCATTTCTCTCCTCCCCCCTCACAACTCTCTTCTTCTCCTCTCTCTCTCTCTCTCTCTCTCTCTCTCTCTCTCTCTCTCTGTATCTCTCTCTCTCTCTCTCTCTCTCTCTCGCACTCTAGGAAAAAAAGAGAAAGGGGAAGAGTGAAAAGCTGGCCCCGCCTGAGCCGCCTCGCCTCCTCGTGCATGCACCAGAGAAGCCACTGGCGACGCAGGGCACAGGGCGAAGGAGGTGAGGCAGGCGAGGCAGGCGCCATCACTGTTCTAGAAGTGTAAAATCCCACGAGTGGCTCTGGGTCTGCCAGCACCCCGGTTGCACGCACGGAATTCTGAACCAATAAACACACACACACACACACACACACACACACACACACTTATATATGTGTGTGTATATA
>NW_028234431.1:3823643-3828643 GCF_977035675.1 Penaeus japonicus
TCATATTTTCAGTTCGATTTTTTTCTAATGTTCAGTAAATTTGTTGAATGTTGAGGTTATGTGCCTCATATTTAAAGAAGAAGTTATGTCACAATCAGATTATAAAAATGTTTCGTTGTAATTGATGCTTTTATTTGAGAGTTTGTTGAATTTACTATATCTGATTTTCACCGAAAGAAATATATATTCAGATTATGGATAATCATATTTGATTTTTCTTTATTATTACTGTCACGTGAAAAACGACGCAGTATCAGATATAAGCACGTGTATTCTACATTTTTATTTTCCTACCCGGAAGAGAAAGAGGGAATAAAAAATAAAAAAAAAAAATAAAAAAAACACTTTCAGGCAATGAAAACAGAAATAGGCAAATAAACATAAACACACGAATAGGGATTCTATATCCTTTGTGACTCTTTTTAGTGCGTGATGACTCTCTGGCTGAGCCCCGACGCATCCACACGCGAAAAAAAAGAGTGCTTGGTACACACCATACCACCACCGCCTCTCTATCTGGTCTTTGTCCCTTCGTCGACTTCATCTCACTTCCCTGTTTTAGGGTTAATGAAAAGGGCGCATTCATGT
Organism: Penaeus japonicus; assembly: GCF_977035675.1. Classification (NCBI taxonomy): domain Eukaryota; kingdom Metazoa; phylum Arthropoda; class Malacostraca; order Decapoda; family Penaeidae; genus Penaeus; species Penaeus japonicus. Next base: position 3,824,232 of record NW_028234431.1, read on the forward strand.
AGTAAATGAATATCTTCACATCTGGATATATATATATATACGTTGTTGTTGTTTTTTTCTCTCTCTTTCATCCCTACACAAAACCAACCCTTTTAACAGAGCATAATACTGATGCAGGTTCATAATGATTATTCACGTTATTGAGATTCGACATGGCGCGTTTACTAACTGGCAACTCAGCCCGGCAAGCTATATAGAGGCCGGTCGCGCCGCTCGCTGCAGAGAAACCGTCCGAGGTGCGAGTTGATCATACTGCTTCACCTGGGCAGGTCAAGTGCTTCGCTGTAGTGCTCTGGGCAACTGAAGAAGTTGCAGCTGAGTACATGACTGAGGCCTGCAGCTGGTTCGGTTTTTGCTTTTCTCTGAAGCGGAATAATTAACCGCTTCCTGATCGCCTGTGTGGATTTTCACAGTGTGTGCTTGAAAGAAAGGTTCCGTAGAAAGCATTGCAATAGAACTCATAAACCATAGACCTCCCCCGTAACGCTTGAGACTATATACATATACAATTCAGAGTTTACCGAAGAAGAAGAAGACAGCGCAGGGAAGGACCAGGCAGCCACAGACGCTCGCAACAAGTTGATGGTGGTGCTTCAGGACAGCAGTGCCACCAAGATGAGATACGAGGACCCGTTCGACGTCGATTCCTTCATCAACAACCTGCTCTTCCTCAAGAAGTATCCGGGCAAGAATGTAAGTACTCGATCTGGCTTGGTTCCTCTTTCTCTCTCTCTCTCTGTCTGTCTCTTGCTTGGTCTCCATTACTCTTTTTTCTGTCTATTTATCTGTTTTTCTCTTTCTCTCTGTGTTTCTCTCTCTTTCCCACTCTCCCGCCCCCTTCTCTCTCTCTATCTATTTATCAACCTATCTCTCTCTCTCTCTCTCTCTCTCTCTCTCTCTCTCTCTCTATCTCTATCTATCTATCTATCTATCTATCTATCTAACACGCACACACACTCCTTCACCCTCTCCGTTTCTCCTGTACATTACCTTTTTATTGAGTATTTTATAATCATTGTGTCTCATTCTATGAACTTTCCAAATACACATACCCATTATTTTTTCTCATAATCTATCTGAAAAAAATATAGTCGTGACGATTCCCGTAATTTTCCACAACACAAACCGCAAGACAGCAGCACTGCAGTTGAATACGTGAAAGCACGCAAGCATATAATATATACACAGTCCATGCATACACTCGCCTGTACGTGCGGCATAGAGAAGCGACCGCCCATCTGATGATTATGCAATGCCCGACGACGTAAACATTGAGCCGAAGTCTCGCAGGCTGCAACACGTCGCGTTGATAAGTTAAGTGGTAAAATACCTCGTGCCTCTTGATAAGATCTTCGTAAAGGATGGGCCGAGCATGGGGGTCGTTCAGGGTCATCTGAGAGTGAGGATGGGGGGGTTACGAGTAGGGGGGGAGAGAGGGGGCAAGAGGGAGAGGGGAAAATGAATGGGGAGGAGGAGGAGGAACGAGGGAGAAAGGGAGAGAAAGGGGTGAGAGAGAGAGGTAGGGTGGTAAAAGGGGAGGGGGGGGGAGAGGGGAAAAGGAATGGGGAGGAGGAGGAGGAACGAGGGAGAGAGGGAGAGAAAGGGGTGAGAGAGAGAGGTAGGGTGATGAAAGGGGAGGGAATGGGGAGGAGGGGAGAGAGGGAGGGAAAGGGGAAAGGGGAGGGAATAGGGAGGAGGGGAGAGAGGGAGGGAATGGGAAAAGGGGAAAGAGAGGCAGGGCGAGAAGGAAGGAGGTTGAGAAGAGGGGTGAGAATGGGGAGGGGAAAGTCAGGGTAGTTAAAGAGATTGAAGAGGCAAGTAAGAGAAGGAGAGGCACGTGGGATGAGGGGAGGAAAGTGGAAAGAGATGGGGAGAAGGGAATGAGTGGGGGGGACGAGGAGGAGAGAGGGGAAGGGGAGGGAGAGAGATAGGAATATATATGCATATGTATATATATATATATATATATATATATATATATATATATTTATTTATTTATTTATTTATTTATATATATATAAATATTTATTTATTTATTTATTTATTTATTTAATCATTCATTTATCTATATACATATTCATTTGGATACCTGTTAATTTGAAAAGCCAATTTACCTTCGCCAATGAAAAAGACCGCAAGGTTTCCTGACCTGACCAATGAACAGAGAGTCACCGTACACAGAGAGATGAGTGTTTGTTGGCAGATTAATGTATCCATAATTCCCTGTTGCAATCAGCTCTGTTGAAATTCTGTATACAGAGGAATTCATGGCGGAATATGTCGCTTTTCATGCGGGTGGACGCTGTTTGCGGGAAATAGCGATGCTTTCTGGTCATCGCGATTTGTTCTTTCTGAATTGGCTTTCGGATTGTGATTTAGAGAGAGAGAGAGAGAGAGGGGGGGGGGGTTGAGAGACAGACAGAGAGAGAGAGAGGACAGGATAAATTTAATTAAATTGCACAAAAGATAATGGGGGGGTTGAGAAGAGAAGAAGAGAGAGAGAGAAAGAGAAAACGAAGAGAGAGAGAGAGAGAGAGGGGGGAAAACGGGGGGGGGGGTGAGAAAGAGTTGAGAGAAAGAGAGAGAGAGAGAAAGAGAAAAAAAAAGAAAACGAGAGAGAGAGAGAGAGGCGGGGGGGGGGGGGGGGGGAGAGAGAGGTTGAGAGAGAGAGAGAGAGAGAGAGAAAAAAAACGAGAGAGAGAGAAAGAAAACGAGAGAGAGAGAAAGAGAGAGAGAGAGAGAGAGGTCATGCGCATGCAAAGGTCAAAGATCAAACGGGAGACCGGGGAGAGAACCAAAGAGAGCGAAAGAGAGAAAGAAGAACCAAAACAAACCAAAATCAAAACCAGATTCAATATACAGACGTCGAAAAAAACACTCTCTGGAATGCAAAGGGAGGGACAAAAAATATGACGCAAGAGGGACGAATAGATGAAGAGAAGTCGGTAATAGGTAGCAGGGAGAGAGAGAGAGAGGAAGAGAGAGAGAGAGCGAGAGAGAGAGAGAGAGAGAGAGAGAGAGCGAGAGAGAGGGAGAGTGAGAGAGAAAGAGAGAGAGAGAGAGAGAGAGAATAAGAGAAAGAGTGGGGAAAGAGGAAAGTAAACTGGGGAGAGAGAGAGAGAAATAGAGGGGAGAGGGAATTAGGGAATGAGATAGAGAAGAGAGAGGGAAGAGAGAAGGAAAAGGCGAGAGGGAAGAAAAAGAGAAGGGATAGGGAATAAGAGAAGGGACAGAGAGGGAAGAAAGAGAGAGGGGAACAAAACAGAGAATAAAATAGAAAAAAAAAGAGAATAGCGAATAGATAAAATAGAGAGTAGACAAAAAAACGCTAAGAGAGAGAAAAAACATAGAAAAAAGACAGAAAAAAATAAATAGAAGGGGCAAAGAATAAGAAAAAAGGAGAGTAGAGGGGGGGGAAGGCAGAGAGAGAGGACCCGGCCTGAGCGAGGAGCCTGGCGCCCGCTCTCTCTCTCTCTCTCTCTCTCTCTCTCTCGCTCTCTCTCTCTCTCTCTCCCCCCTCTCCCCCTTGTCCCCTGTCTCTTCTCTTCCCCACCCAAATCCTCGCTCTCTCTCTCTCTCTCTCTCACAGCTGCAACACCGGCCAGCACAAAGGCGCCCCCACCCCAACGCCGGCAGGAACTCTAGATGATATCTTGGAAGGGATCAATGCAAACTAGAACTATCCCGACCCCAGCACGCCGGATCTTAACCGCAGGATCGCTCGGGAACTCTGCTTGACTTCTCGTAGGATAGGGAGGAAGAGGAAGGAGGAAGGAAGGAAGAAAGGAGGAGGAGGAAGGAGGTGGAAGGAAGGGGAGGGAAGAAGAGTGGGGGGAGGGTGGAAGAGGAGTTAGGAGGAGGTGGTGGAGGAAGGAAGGGTGGAGGAGGAGGAAGGAGGAGCTGGGGGTGGAAGAGAAGGTGGAGGACGGAAGGGGGGAAGAGGAGGAGGGGGAAGGATGGGTGGTACAGAAGGTGGAGAGAGGAAGGGAGGAAGATGAAGAGGGGGAAGGAAGGGTGAAAGAGGAAGGAAGTGAGGAAGAGGATGAAGGGAGGAGGAGGAGGGGGAAGGTATGAAGGAAGAGAAAGGAAGGGAGAAAGAGAGGGAGGGAGGAAGAGGAGAAAGGGGAAGAAAGGGAGGAAGAGGAGGAGGAGGAAATGACAAAGGGGGAAGAAGGTCATAAGGTCTGACATTCGTGATGGAACCATATTCCCATTCTGTCGAATTTCGTTTCCTGTGCTCTTCGTCTTTTTTCTTCTTCGTTCTTTTTTTTTTGCCTTCTCCCAGTATCTTTTTTTCCAGGGGGGGGCTCTCTGTTTTCTGGGTTCCTCTACGTTCCTTCCATTCGGGGAGTTGAATCCGCCTCCCCTCACTCAGACTCCTCCTCTTCCTCACTCCTCCTCCGCCTTCCTCC
>NW_028234431.1:3838643-3841143 GCF_977035675.1 Penaeus japonicus
ATAGCCACAATGAATAACAAATGAATACAAAATTTCCTCTCATCAGTGACAATTACACATTCTTTAAAACAAAAGACAAACACAAATTTCCAAAACTTGAAAGCATGATCACGGAAGCGCCGCTCGCCCACAAAGCAAGCGGGGAAATTGCATGCGTAGATGCTTGCATGGCGACATCCAGAGGTTCATTGTTGTCCGCGTGGCCTTCGTATTGTGTCCTGTGTTCTACGTTGCAATGCATGACTGTTTAGGGACGTCCGGGTAGTCATGAAAGAGAATAATAATGTTTGAAATGTCAAAGGAGATCAAAGGCGGACAATTGTTTTAGTATCCGCTGGCTGATGACCGACGAACAAAAAACGACATCCGCTCCTGTTCTAAAGGATATTGTTGCATGCGCTGCGCCACGTGTGGTGGAAGGAAAGGGTGGCGATATATAATAGAAAAGGATATAAAAAAAAAGGATAATGCGATATACAGCACGTTATTACATGCCGTATGATCGTATCTTGACGTGAGTTCAAGCCTGATTTATCACCTGCGACTGGCATATTCTTCGACTTCAGAAAAGTCTTGAAAGGCAGGTATAAATAAGCCTATCCTCGTGCGGGTCAAGGATTCACGTGACTGTACCTTGAATCAGCCTCTACGGACTCAAGCGCTAGTTATTAATAGCATTACGTTCCTGCGGTCCAAGGACAATATTCACAATCTCACGTGTTGTACTTAGGCCTACACAGCGTACCCTCCTATTCATTTTATGGCATGGGAGGGAAGGCCGAAGAAGGGGGAGGGGGGGTGAAGGATGGGAGTGGTGGACAACCAAGGACAGCGTCTGTTTGGCCTAAGATAGAACTGGATATCAAGGGACATGACTTTCGGGGGTGGGGGGGGGGCAAGGTGGTAGAGACAATCTTCATACCCCATGGATGATGTATTATAAAGGCGCTGTAATCCATAATCCACAAGCTATCTTTCCGCTTTGACATCCATAATGTTTAGGTAAATATATAAATGATAACCATATAAAAAGTGACGAAAGGGAGATAGATATTCAGCAACATCTTATGAACTCCTACAAGCCGATAATGGAAAATAACATAAGGATTATAGAAGGGTTCCTATAACACGTACAACCTTGACGTTGAGAGGGCATGTGCGCGGCGGGGAAAAGGTCCCAAGCTTCAGACTCACGTAACTTTAAAGACTATAGTTGATTGCTCTCTGCTCTCGGCGCCCTAGTCCAGCCCAGCCCAGCCCAGCCCAGCCCAACCCAACCCACCCCAAGCCCAGCCCAGCCCAGCCCAGCCCAGCCCTGCCCTGCCGGAGTCTCGTGGTGGCGAAACGTTTGTTGTGTTTTGCAGACGACGATAACGTTTAGGATACGGTTGTTTTCGAGTATTTTTGTTAGATAGGGAGAGGGTTCGATGGATCACTGAACAGAGGAATGGGCAAAGAGGGAGGGAGGAAAGAAAAGATAGCTAGAGAGAGAGAGAGAGAGAGGAGAAAGACAGAGAGAGAGAGAGAGAAAGAGAAGGAGAGATAGAGAGGAAGACAAAGAGAGGATGGAAGAATCAAACAAACAGTCTCTCTCTCTCTCTCTCTCTCTCTCTCTCTCTCTCTCTCTCTCTCTCTCTCTCTCTCTCTCTCTCTCTCTCTCTCTCTCTCTCTCTTTCTGGTTCACCCCCCCCCTCCCCTTACCTTCCCGCTTCCCACACCAGCGTCATTCAGAAGCTTCCAGAAAAGTCCACATTTCTGAGAAGCCACAATACAAACAAGGAAGAAGGCTAGTTAGCTGTTAAAGGGAACAAGCACGCGTGGGCCTCCATTTTTATCAACCTCAGAGCCGCGGTGACAATAACGCCACGCCGATTATCCCGACAGTGAAATTACCCAAGGAAAAATGGCAAGGAAGGAAAGAAGGAAGGAAGGAGGAATGATTACATAACCAGTACTCGAAGGATACGTTATGTTATCCCCTTTCGCCATTCCTGTGCCAGGTTCAGCAAGGACAGAAAGAGGCGCTATGGAGTCCTTGGTCGAATCGCGTGATCCTTCTCAATATTCCTCTCGGTGAGTTTCCTCGGCGGTCGATGGTACCTGGGAGTCGATTTTCGGGAGGGGGGGCGGCGGGGGCGAGGGGGGGGAGGGTAGGCATAGGAGGAAGGGAATGCTGGAGGTTAGAATAAGGGAAGGGGGGTTGGGAGGAGGGGAGGGGGTTGGGAGGAGGCAGGGAGGAGAAGGGGACGAGCTAAAAAGGAAGGAAAGAAAGGGGTTTGGGAAGATGGGAGAGGAGCATTACCCTTCCCTTCACCTACTGAAACCCCTCGGCCACTCCCCCTCCCCCCTCCCCTCCCCTCCCACCTTCGCCTTCACCTTATCCCTCCCCTTCTCCTCACTGCACCCTTGGCCTGACAATGAGATCCACATGACAGGGGACTTGGCTAAGAATTCCTTCCTGGTAATACAGAGAAAGAGGTTCGTGGAAATGCTCATAATC
>NW_028234431.1:3856143-3858643 GCF_977035675.1 Penaeus japonicus
AGGTGACCAGTATAAGATTGCCTCTATCTATTCACTTTTTATCTATTTATACATTTACTTTTCTTTCCAGCAGTCCACTTAGCAGGTAGAACTTGATGTGTTTTTTTTTTTTTTTTTATATACATCACTTATAAATGAAGCGCTTTCATGTATGCTTCTTACAAGATTGATTTTCATAATCCTCCATTTAAGACTTGTTCAGTTTGAAACATTAATATCTTCAGGTTTTACTCATTAGGTTCTTATCTTCATGTTACAAGTGATAATGCCCCTAAAACAGCAACTTAAACTAATCTATAAATCCAATTGAGAAAACACCTAAACCTCCAAAATCTCTTGCTATAAATGAAAAAAAATAAAAAAAACTAGCCAACCTACTAACGACTGGGAGAAAAAAAAATTCTGCCTCTATATACCATTCTTGGGAAAGTAAACCCACTCTGGTGAAGATTTTAAGTACGGGCAGGAAATGTTAGCCTGAAGAGTCGTGACTTTCATGCGGAAATTTCCTACAGTTGTTAAAAGAGAGAGAGACTTGAATTGGTGGAAGAAAGAAATAAGTAAGACCTTTCCATGTTGTATTATTCAGTTATATTAGCATAGAACAAGCCCTTTGTATACAAATTAAGACAATGACTTGATAATTCTGATGGTAAAAGTGAAATTAACAAATCTACCAATAAAATTTTGCTCTTTTGTATTCAACCAAACCAATTAAGCCCCATGACCATGCCTTCCATGCTACAAGATTTTTAGGCCATATAACATATGAGAGTATGCTCTATTTTACAACATCTGGTATAACATCAAGGTTCTAAAAAAATATTACCATACTGTGATAAAACAACTAAATTTTTCAAGCGGAAAAAAATTCAAAATTGGCGTTCCAAAAGATTATTTTTCACTTCTACGTTCTTTTCTTTACGTTTTAAACCCTTTGAGCTTGCAAGCAGGAGGAGCCGTGAACCTTGGCACATAACAAATAAAATACTTGACATATTTACAAAACACCCTTCTTAACTGTTGCGCAATTAATCCTGCTTCGATATCTGTGTTAATGTCCTATTACAGACTTCATGTAAAAAATATTTTCCTCTTATCTATATCTACATAATTCTCCATCACGTAGAATGCAAACTATATATAAACGTTTGTCCTTATCACATTTTCTTATAAAAGACTAGTATATTACAAGTTTCCTATGCACTTCATCATCTGTGCCAAGTGTTCAATATGCCTATGGATGCCCATTAATAACTGCGACGCACATCATGCCATATATCCCTGAAGAATGGAAACGCGCTTTCACTGCAGACATCCACAGACAGACATCCACAGACATTTAAGTATCCACAATTCTAGACTTTGATACTGAGCACATGAACTCTACATATATTGTTTAGTCTTCCTACCTATCTGCAAAACATTGCATCACTAATTGTCAATTTAATAAATTGTAAAGAGGGAACCTAGTTATCGGAAGATTGTAAATCTCCTTCTGGAAGGTAATTGTCCGTCCCTTTGCAATAACGCACTTTCGATATCTGAGATGTTGGGTAGACGGTCAAGTGTTCCTAGCGCAGACACAGCTGGCTTTCCGCGCAACATCTGTCCTGCAGTTCTGACGATATCATCTGCAGTCACGCTTTCTGCAAAAGGCAATGGAAAATGTACAATGAGAATTTTTTCTGATATTCTTTAGTCTAAATAACATATCAAAGCTGTATTCAGTTCTGCAAAAAATTATGTAATTGTATATTCAACACTTTTACAACTAAACAAAAAATTAATGGTAATAATAGACACAATATATAATGTAGGGATGATTCTGTTAAATGTGTAATGGCACTTACTAATAAGTTCCATGAAATGCTGTGGCTGCAGTCTATGACCTGTTGCTAACACCTGACGAGCAATATCTTCAAAAACTACAGGGCGACTCTCTAGATTCATCAGCAGCATGGACTGAAGCTGCACCTTTGCACGCTGAAATGAGTGTTATAATCAGTTCTTCAAAGTCTTTCAAATGAAAGCATCTCCCTAACAAACATTTACAAAGATTAACTCTTACAAAGTTTTGAAAATCACCATAAAATCTTAGCCTTTCTAATTTCAACAAAAATAAACATGAAATCCTATTTCTCACTAATTTTCATAATTCAGATTCTTGATTTCAGCAAATACCAGAATCACATCATGACAGAAAATAAGAGCTCCTTTGAAGTGTTAAAGGTTAATAAAATGGGAAAATCATTACATATTTAAGTCACCTACCCTCTCTCTCCCTTTCCCTTACCCTTTCACCCCTCTCTCTCCCTCTCCCTCTCCCTCTCTCCCTCCCTCTCCCTCTTCCTCCCTCTCCCTCTTCCTACCTCTCCCTCTCCCTCCCTCTTCCTCCCTCTCCCTCTTCCTCCCTCTCCCTCTTCCTCCCTCTCCCTCCCTCTCCCTCTCCCTCCCTCTCCCTCTCCCTCTCCCTCTCCCTCTTCCTCCCTCTCCCTCT
>NW_028234431.1:3878643-3883643 GCF_977035675.1 Penaeus japonicus
TTGTCTTGTCAAGTATTTGTTTGTTGTATATCCAATGTATCCTGGTTGTGCTGTTCTTTATTGATTGAATAAATAGAATATGAAATTCACTCATATATATACAAACATGGGACTTCTTTTTTTTCTTTTTTAATGAGATTTGAATTATGATGTAATTCCTAGAGGGTTGAAATGTGTCAAAAACAGACACTGAAATTCGTAAACACGAAGTATCTATTAGTTCACTGAAAAGGTGATTTCTTACAATGAAGTTCATTATCCGTTTTGAAATCACTCTCTCTAAATTCGGTTTCTGCGGTCTAATTTTGTTGATTTCTTAATGTGTAATACCTATGTCTTTTTTTCTTTTTTTCTCTTTTTCTTTTTTATTTTCATTTTTCTTATTATTGTTTTTTTTTTTTTTTTTTGCTTTAATGAATCATGCACAGTTGTTTTCATCGGTATAACTATTTCATGTCATTCATTTTCAATTTAAAAGTGTCCTATCAAAAATAGCAAGCTTATTTTTAAAAAAGTATGATAAAGTAAAGCCAAGTGAAAATATCTACTAGAAATATACAAGCATATAAAATATTAGGATATTTGTAATGCTGGAGATTTTTTTATTGGCTAGATAAATAAATTGCAATGTAATGCTCCTTGTACTGAACTCTCATTTTCATATATAGCTTATCTATTGATAAAATCAGATAAAGTGTTTGTTTCTATGTAGTACTGATAACAATCACACTGTTTCGTCAACAATGACTAGATAGTATATGCATATGCTGTGCAAGATACATAATCAGATGGAAGCCGAAAATAGGCCTACTTTTAATGGTGATTATCCAGAGATAGTCATCACTCCCGCAAGAGAGCTCTGCGGTGTAATTTTCTTTACAGTTTTTATATGTATCTATCTAGATATCTATCTATCTATATTTATATATATGTATATATATACATATATATATAAATACATACATATATATATATATATATATAATATATATATATATATATATATATATATATATATATATTATATGTGTGTGTGTGTGTTATATATATATTATATATATATATGTATGTATATAAATATACTATATATATATATATATATATATATTATATATATATATTATATATATATATATATATATGTTACGCTCAATGTTAATAGTTGCCTAATGTGTACATTAGGTAACATTTTGCCTAATGTTTATATTGTGCAAAACCTAACCTAACCTAACCTAATAATTTTTGCCCAATGTCCACATTAGGCAACTATTAAGATTGAGCGTAACATATATATATATATATATATATATATATATATATATATATGTATATGTATATATATATATTGATATATATATATATATATATATATATATATAGATAGATAGATAGATAGATAGATAGATAGATAGAGAAAGAGAGAGAGAGAGAGAGAGATTGTCATTGTGTATTTGTAACAGCTAGATAGATATGAGTATAAGTATACGTAAATATGTAAAGATAAATATAAAGACTCTTCACCAAGAATCAAAATTATATCAATGGAATAGAAAAGGAAAACTAGACCCATTCACATTTCGGCCTAAAACATCTGATTCATACAAGTTCCACGTCAGTGAGTAAATTTTGCCATTCATTAAACGTCTCGGTGAGAAATTATTCATCCGTTTCACAAGAATACATTCACACCCATTCTAGAATCCTTCTTCACGCCCTCTTGGTTGATTAGATCCAATCTCTTATTACGCCCCTCTATCTATCGTCCCCAGATAGATAATTAAAGGTCCTTAAGTTAATTTATTGATTAATGACGTGCCCGGGTATCTGAGCGTCGGCGGTTCCTTGGCCTTATCTTTGTTAACTCAAGCGGGTCATAAGTCTTTGGCTCTTGATGGCTGTTTACTTGGAAAGTTTGAGGTCACTGTAAAATATTGTGTCTTACTATCGAGATTACAATAATACGAATTATTATCTCTTGTTGGAACTTTTTCTCCATTCGAATCCCATCTTTGATTCTTACCAAAAAGTCATCATATAAACCCATTCATCAGTATATTTTTTCTATCTATCTTTTTCCAACTATATCCTTCGAAACACCTTCGAATATATAATAATATGATGTAGCTTTACATAGTTTTCATCCAGAAGTTGCTAATATCTTTAAGGGCTGTAAACACGTGTATCAATTCATAAAGTCCTCTGCATATACACTTGAACTGTCACCGAATTAATTATCATAAATTTATATATATTTTGATATTGCGCATAATCATATGCGCTTTTCCGTTTACTCAGACACTATTACATCGTGGCGAAAAACAATGAGCAAGAGCTATGATGATGATAATGATGATAATATTGAGTATGAAAAAAGACAAAATTAGGAATTAAGGCTAACAGCAAATTTCGGGAGAATATTCCCCGGTGCAATGGGTAACCTACAACCGAGATCGCCGGGTTCTGGTAAGATTGAACCCGAACAAATACATACCTTAGCCTATTTCAGTCGGCAGGTCACCCTCATTACCCAAATATATCAAGCTATTCTATGATATCACGCTGAGAAATCAAAATAATACAGTCCACACTCTAACAGTCATTTGACTTCAAACCGTGACTGTCTATTACGAATCTAATTGGCTCTCCTAGACCCAACCTTCGTGTCTATGCTGACGTCAGATTCAAATGCGATTCTAATTGGGTCATTTGATTTGTCTCGCATATACGTCATCAGCTACAAACACGTCCGATTTTGGGCGCCATTGTCTCGTAGTGCGGGCGCTAGAGCTGGAATATATGTCTTTCAACTTATCTAATGCCTTTGTCATTAATTTGTGGCGGAAATGGTATAGAAGAAATATTTCCTAGGAGGCTGTGTTCTATGGCGAGGTCTGTTTTTCAATATAGGGTTAGGCCAGACTCCCAATAATAACTGATCTAGTAAGGAAAGTGATGGTAATAATGATAGTGATAGTAGTAATAATAACGTTGGTAATGAATTTAGTAATAATGTTGCAGGTAGGTTTTCTATGATTTTTGTCAGTTGTCCATCTACTTATCTACTTAGTTGTTTTTTCAAAGACATTGCACCTGTAAATAATCAGAGAATGCCAGATTAAACCACACGAATACGAAGGAGAGAATATCATAACTAGAGACTGATTTGCAAATGACAGTGTTTGAAGAAGTACCACAGATGCCATTTTTGCACTGCGAATGTTGATGGAGAAGTACAGAGAGGGACAAAAGCAAATGAATTGTGTGTTTATTGATCTGGAGAAGGCATATGATAGAGTATCAAGAGAAGAACTGTGGCACTGCATGCGGGAGTCATCGATACCAGAAGTGTATGTAAGGGTGGTGCGAGATATGTATAATGAGTGTATGACAGCAGTGTCAAGTGCAGAGGGTACCACAGAAGGGTTTAAGGTGGAAGTTGGATTACATCAGGGGTTAGCCCTGAGCCCGTTCTTGTTTGCTGTTATCATGGATAAGTTAACTGATGGGCTTAGGAACGGAGCGCCGTGGTCTATGATGTTTGCAGACGACGTTGTGCTATGTAGCGAAAGAAGAGAAGTAGAGGAAGATCTGGAAGGGTGGAGATATGCCCTGGAGAGGCGTGGCATGAAAGTCAGCAGAAGGAAGACTGAGTATCTCTGTGTAAATGAGAAGGAAGGAGATGGCAGAGTTAAAATGCAAGGGAAAGAGGTCAAGAAAGTGAGTGAATTTAAGTATCTGGGTTCAACAGTAGACTGTGAAGGATCTAGCAATGCCGAAGTTAAAAGGAGAGTGCAGGCAGGCTGGAATGGGTGGAGAAAAGTGACGGGAGTTTTGTGTGACAGGAACATGCCAATAGGAGTGAAGGGGAAAATCTATAGGACGTGTGTAAGACCAGCAATGCTCTATGGCATGGAGACAGTGCCAGTAACAAAGTTACAAGAGGAAGATAGAGGTGGCAGAGATGCGAATGTTGAGATTCACTCTGGGCCTTACACGGAAAAAACAGAATAAGGAATCAGACAGTGCGGGACATGCTAGCTACAAGTGTAAGGCACTGGTATTGATACTGTGTGACATAAGACATTGATCATGTATGACTATTTAATTCAATGCAATATCGATGGCAGTGTGTCTTGACCTGACGCATCCTGCTTCGTTTCCGCCTCGGAACACAAGCTTTTCTAGGCAGCTGTGTTTGCTAACGGAAGCCCCGAGGCGAAGAAAGTGACTAAAGATTTGTACTTAAGGACATGTAAGGATCACACACAGAGAGATCAGGACAGAGAGGTCAGACAGACAGACCAGAGCGAACCGCTCTGACCTCTGGCCTTCGGCCAGGGTCTAGTGTATTAGAGTCCACAATAAAGACCATGGCACGTGAACGTCTGTCTCTTAATCACCGACCTACAACCAGGGCATCGAGTGGTTATAACAACTGCTCTCAGCCGGTGGGTTACAACTGGTGCCAGCTGGTGGTTTACAAACTGGTGGCACTGGTGGTTTACATTGGTGCCAGCCGGTGGGTTACAACTAGTGCCAGTAGGTGGTTTACAAACTGATCCCACCGGCAGCAGAGGGGGGTTACAACAAGAAGGCTTGGGGAGAAGTTAAGAGAGTGTAGGCTGAGATGGTTTGGGCACGTGAAGAGAAGGGAAGAGAACTTCGTTGGCCGAAGAATGTTGCAGATGGTACCACCAGGAAAGAGACGTAAAGGCAGACCGTAAAGGCGTTTTACGGACAACATCAGAGAAGATATGATGCAAGTAGGTGCTGCGGAGGAGGACACAAGATAGAAAGAGATGGAGAAAGTTGACGTGCTGTGGCGACCCCTGATACAGGGATAAGCCGATAGACAAAGAAGAAGAAGTGTTTGAAGAAAAAAAAAAAAAACATGTTTGAGAAAATACATATAGAAATAACATGAACAGATTGTTAAATGGTGATAGAACGAGTCTCTATGGCGCAGACTCATATATATATATATATATATATATATATAT
>NW_028234431.1:3893643-3896143 GCF_977035675.1 Penaeus japonicus
TTATGAGCGTTTGCTGCCCTTTAGACTCCTAGTGGTAGTGAGATAAGAGTGCTCTCTTTTCATTTTTTCTTTATCTTGTGTTGAATCTCTCTCTCTCTCTCTCTCTCTCTCACCCTCTCTCTCTCTCTCTCTCTCTCTCTCTCTCTCTCTCTCTCTCTCTCTCTCTCTCTCTCTCTCTCTCTCTCTCTCTCTCTCTTCTTGGATGATAAAGTTGTCTAAACACGAGATGAAAACAAGTCAGACATCCAATAGTCCTCTTTATCTTAGCTTTCTTCAAGATATTTCACTTTTTTTTTTTCTTATCTTCTTTCCATCCCAAACGAGCTAAGAAGATGCGCGGACCGGCTCCACCCACCTTCCCAGACGGAGGCGCGCATGTGACTGGTGTTTACATCCGACTCAACTGCTCTATATTGACTGTCTGACTATGGCGGTTTATTCCTGATGAATTTATTTTGTCAGAGGATCTGTTGCATTTTATGTCTTCTGCCTTTTATCCGATGTATTTGATTTAATTATAGACTATGATAGGTGGTCGGAAAATGCTATGGTTTGAATGAAGGGTGGTGAGAAATGTAGTCTCTAATTTTACCTTAGTTTGTCATCATTTCTAAGAAAGAATGAGAGAGGGAAAATGAGGGGAGGAGAAAGAGAGAGAAAAAAGACTAGCATACATCGAGGATGCAGAGATTGAAGGGGAGAAAGAGAGAGAGAGAAAAAAAAAGACTTACTGATGGGTATAAACATTTGGCAGACAGAGAGAGAGAGAGAGAGAGAGAGAGAGAGAGAGAGAGAGAGAGAGAGAGAGACGGGAAGCCATGCAAAGATATGCAAATCCAGATAAAGTGACTCTATGCATGTAAAGTTACTCATATTACTCGAAACTTTCCTCTATTGCAAGTCTATTTCACTTCTTTTCTATCAAGTATTTATAATGAAATCCCGCAGAGCACTAAGCAGGGGATTTAGCTAGGAATCTAACTTGATGCAACTTAAAGGCTGGGCAGGACAAGGAAAGTATCCAATAAAAGGTGTATCGACTTAAAGTTAATTTCCGTCCAAGGAAGGCCGGTAAACTGGTTCGTTTTGCTCGTCCTATAGTCACTTAGAATATGTCCTATCAAGGACGCTGCTTATAAAGAGAATGGTTGCCATTTAAAAAGGCAATATATTCCCAATCTTAGAGTCTTCATTTTTTTTCACAGAGGGTAAGCCACGGTTATATTTCGTATGTTTGCTATAGTCCCCCTTTTTCTCATTATCCTAACTTTGTGTTTTGTCTTCAGATACTGTCACAAATTACCCCAGCACGTTGTTACATCACAGGTTGTTATCAAAGGAAGTGACACGTTTGGTCACTGAATGGTTTAGTTCAAGGTATGACCTGTGCTTTCTAGCAGAGAGACCAGCAAACTAGAACTCCCAAACAAAAGCAACTGTACAGCCAATAAACCTAGACATTCTGGAGAAGTGAGGCTGATGACTTCAAACAGATTCAAGGAGCAAGGCCAAACTCCTAAAATAAGTTTAAAGGAAGGTCACACCTCATACCAAAGGAATAGTTGAGGCGGCAACACTTCAAAGATTTTTATAACGTCCAGTTCACACAGACATTCTTAGTCCCATCACCCAAAATAACAACAAAATGGCACCTTTTTTGTTTTTTTCCTTCCGACCGTCGAAACAGAAGCAACAACAGCTGATAAAACCCTCCAAATAAAGACGTTTGTCGAGGGCATACATCCTACCACCTGCAGTCACCAAGCGTGTGAACACTGGCGGGGAGAACCCACTTCTGAGAGACAGGAAAAAATGGCGACCCAATATAAACAAGTGACAGGATTAAGACTCCAATAAGAGAGAGAGAGAGAGAGAGAGAGAGAGAGAGAGAGAGAGAGAGAGAGAGAGAGAGAGAGAGAGAGAGAGAGAGAGAGAGAGAGAGAGAGAGAGAGAGATGATGATGATGATAATGATAGTAAAAATAATGATAGTAATGATGATAACGATATAGATAACAATACTGTTAAAGCTCATAATGATTATTATGATACTACTGTTAATAATGATGATAATAAAAACACTTATGGTAATAACAAATTTAATGATATCACTAACAATAATAATAATATATGAAAAAAATGCTAATAATAGTAGTAGTATCAATGATGATAATGATAATACGGATAATAATAATGATAATAATGATAATAATAATACGAATAATGATAATGATAATGATGATAATAATAACTATGATAATGATGATAATAATAAGTATGATAATGAGGATATTAATAACTATGATAATGATGATAATGATAACTATGATAATGATGATACTGATAATGATAAGCATCATCATCATGTTCTTTATCTTTAACTCTCTTCTATAGACAGATAGTAATAGATAGATAGAGAAAGAGAGAAAGTGAAAGAGAAAGAGAGAGAGAGAGACAGAGAGAGAGAGTGAGAGAGAGAGAGAGAGAGAGAGAGAGAGAGA